>NC_051387.1:48781605-48784105 GCF_015228065.2 Penaeus monodon
AGCCACAGGTAAATGATGCTATATCATCATTACATAATAATTAAATAATAATTTGCATACTAGACCCTCCTCTTTATGTACTATGATTACTATTTCCATTTCTAAATACCCCTTGCGTAATTCCATATACAAACAATAAGGGATTTGAGTCTCCTATAAACGCCAGATGATCGGAATTCCAACTCGACTTTCAGTGGAATTAAATGCTCTTATAAAGAATCTAATATTGTTCGTATGTAATCCGATTGTCTGCTTAATTTTCTGGGTAGGAAGCTTTTTATGGGAGATTCGTTTTTATACGTTAAACATTATTGTTATTATAATTATTGTTTTTATTGTCAACATCATCACATTATCATCATTGTTGTTGTTGTCATAATCATTATCGGTATTATTTTTATCATTACTATTATTATTATTAGTAGTAGTATCATTATTATTATTATTATTGTCATTACTGTTGTTATCATCAGCAGCATTATCATTATTGCTATTATTATTATTATTATCATTATTATTATTATTATCATCATCTTCAGTATCATTATTATCATTATATTTATCATTGTTATTATTATTATTATGATTATTATTATCATTATTATTACTATTATCATTATTATTGCAGTTGTTATTATTTCGTCATATTTTAATATGCATTTTGATTATGATATATCTTAATTCCAAGATAAAAATATCCCCTCTCAAAAAAAAAAAAAAAAAAAACATTTTGCGAAACAAAATTTTATCTTTCACATCTAATCCTTCCTACCTTTGTGTAATTAAGACAAGCAAACAAGGGCTAATCACTGTTAAATTATTTTTGTTATAATTAACGAATCCGAACCATCGTCCTAAATGACTGCTCATGATTAATTAAGTTCATAGTCACTAGGTGATCAGTCTCCATAATCCCTTTATTACAGCTAATTAGATATTCGTATTCATATATTTATTCTTTCCTGTTAGGCTCAGATCATCAGCACTCAAAATGGTCATTAGGTTTTGGCACTTATGACTGGCACTCTCGTCTGGCACTGTCATTGGTTCATGCAGTCTGTCGAACACTTTTTGGGGATGTCACTAAGCAATCATTCACCTTCTTTCAAACCCCCACATTCCCCGCAGAAGTTGAATGATAATGAAAATAAATAACAATAGTAATGATGATAAAAATGTTAGTGCTAATGCTGATAACAATAACAACAATAATAATTATGGTAATGTTAATGATGATGATGATGATGATGTCGAAGATGATGATGATAATGATGATAATGATAATGATGATGATGATGATGATGATGATGATGATGTTGACGTTGATGTTGGTGTTGATGATAATGATAATGATGATGATGAAAAACTATCAGTTACATGGTTAAGCAACATCCCCTCAATGAAATGCAGTTTTGGCAAGGCGATATATACTCCCTTACATTTGGCACCCTTAGGTAACTATCTCTCACTAGCACCTACGCTCCATTACCCCCCCCCCCCCCCCCGCAGCTTTCACTATACCTCTTGTTGAGTTTACTTTAATTGTGTCTAAGATGAAAGGGCAATTAATTCGTGGAGTAATGGGTGTTTTTGAAGGTCGCTTGTTGCATCATCGTTGTTGTGTTGTTAGTAATATCACTCTATGTATCATTATCACTGTTGTTGTTGTGGCTATAGTCGCCCTCCTTCTTTTACTTTATCATCAATATCAATATCATTATTGTAATTGTGAACAAGATTTTATACCTTGCGATAAGGCAGAACTAAAAAATATATGTTTTTTGAAGAATTACCAGTTTCTCAAAAAAAAAAAAAAAAAAGAAGAAAAAGAAAAGAAAAGAAAATAGAAATGTTTTTCCTTTAAGAAGTGTTACATTTACTTATCGAATTCCCAAATATTCCATTAGGTTTACTGATAAAGTAGCAGCTGTTAAGATACTGTCAGAATATAACATGAAAACACGCTTTAATGAGTGACTTTTTTCCATATTTTTAAGAGGGACATAGAAGTTATTTTGATCTGCGTACTCAGATTTGTGTTTCATTTTCTTTCTTTTTTTCTTTCTTTTCATAAAGTACTGTACACTCCACTCTCCCCAGCGTTGCCAATGAATGAACCAGTTTCGACTCGCGTATCGAAGCACATCAATACGAGTAGGGAACACGTGATTCGAATGCAGGAGTCGAAACAGGCGGTCTTGCACGTTGCCAATGATGAATGGTGATTTTGGGAAGTAGACTGCGATTCTTTGTGGGAATGACAGTTGAGAATATGACACGAGGAGTGTGGGAGGAGGCGGCTAAGAGAAGAAGAAGAGGAGGAGGAAGAAGAAGAAAAAGGAAAGGAGGGGGAAGAGGAGTACAAGGAAGAAGAAAATGGACAAAGAGGAGTAGGAGTGGGAAGCGGAAGAGGAGGAAGAGAAGAAGGAGGAGGAAGAGGAGGAGGAAGGAGAGGATAGGGAATAGGAAGTAGAAAAGTAGGAGGAAAAAAAGGAGAGAG
>NC_051387.1:48789105-48799105 GCF_015228065.2 Penaeus monodon
TATCATAATTACGCTAATGTAAAATAATAAATTAAATAAGGCGAAAGTAATAATAATAATAATAAGAAAATAATCCACATTTTATTCTGCACAATATATTGTTAATTAATTATTATAACATCCAGAAAAAAATACATATAGATAAAAAAAGGAAAAAAGGATGAGGAGATAGGACAATAAGAAAATACAAATAGAAAGAGAAAAAATGTAAATGATGCAAAGGGAAAGTAAAATAAAATTCAATTCGGCACGAAAATGTAATAATATAGAGCAGAAGAAGATAGAGAAAAAGAAGTAAAATGAGACGAAGGGGAAGAAGAAGAAGAAGAAAAAGAAGAAGAAGAAGAAGTAGAAGAAGAAAAAGAAGAAGAGGAAGAAGAAAGAAGAGAACAGAAAGGAAAAACAAGAAGAAGAAGAAGAAGAAGAAGAAGAAGAAGAAAAAGAAGAATGGAGGGGATAAAGGAGAGAAGAAAGAGAAAACGACGAAATAATATCAAAGGAACAGGAAAGAGAAAAAGAGGAACAAACGAGAGAAGAAAAAGAAATAAAGACGAAAAAATATAGAAAGAGGAACGAATGAAAGAAAAGAAAAAAAAAAGTAGAAGAAGCATGAAAGGGAAACGAAAAAGAGAAGAAAATAGGGGAAAAATTATATCAAACGAAAGAGAGAGACAGAAAAAAAATCGAAAAAAATATAGAATGAGTGACAATCTAAGAACGAAAGATATGAAAAGAAAAGAAATAGATAAGAGACGCATGAAACATGAACGAAAGAGAGGGAAAAGAAAGAGGAAAGAATATAAAACGAACAGGAAGGAGGAACGAAAAAGAGGAGAAAAGTAAAGAAGAAAAACCGAAGAAGAATAAAGGAAGAACAAAAGAGAAAAAAAACAGAAAAATAGAGGGAAAAGAAAAGGAGAAAAACGTAGAAGAAGCATGAAAGAGAAACGAAAGAGAGAATGAAAAAGGGAGCGAAAGAAGAACCAAGAAGAAGAACAAGGAGAAGACCGCGAAAAAAGGAACGAAAGAGAGAATGAAAAAAGAGAAAGAAAAGAAAATAAGCAACAAAAAGGAACGAAAGAGAGAGAATGGGGAAAAAAAAGAAAAGAGAAAGAAAAAATAAGCAACAAAAAAAAAAAAAAAAAAAAAAACAAAAACAGGAGAGAAAAAGAGGAAACAAACAAGAACAAGCAACAAAAGGGAACAAAAGCAGGACGAAAGAGAGGAGAGAGAATAGAGACGAGGAAGAAAAGGGAATGAAAGAGAGAGAGAGAGAGACACGAGAATGAATCTTCTGGATCTAATCTCTTGACGTCATCTTAATTCTTTCTCTCTACCTGGAAGAAGAGATAATTATCTTCTTCTCCTTCTTCTCCTTCGTCTTCTTCTTCGTCTTCTTATTCTTCTTTGTCCTCCTCCTCCTTCTCCTTCTTCTTCCTCTTTTTCTTCTTCTTTTCTTCTCCTTGTTCTTGTTCTTGTTTTTCTTCTTCTTTCTCTTTCTCCTTCTTCTTCTTCTTCTTCTTTCTCTTTCTCCTTCTTCTTTTTTTCTTCTTCTTTTCTTTTCTCTTTTCTTGTCTTCTCTCTCTTCTTCCTCTTCTTTTTCTTCTCTTCTTTTCTTTCCTCTTCTTCCTCTTGTCTCTTTCTCCCCTCGTGTCTTTTTTCTCTCGATTCTCTCTCTCTCTCTCTCTCTCTCTCTCTCTCTCTCTCTTTTCATTTTCCTCTTCCACTTTCGTTCTTTCTCTCTCTGTCTTTCTCTCTCTCTGTCTTTTCTTCGTCTTCTCTCTCTCTCCCCTCTCTCTTCCTCTCTCTCTCTCTCTCCCTCCTCTCTCTCCTCCTCGCTCCCTTCTCCTTTCCTTTCTGTCTGTCTTCTCTCTTGTCTCTTCATCTCATCTTCAAATTTCTCTTTTCATTTTCCTCTTACCATCGTTTTGGGCCTTCTCTCAATCTCTCTTTTATCTCTATCCCTCCACTTCTCCTTGTCATCGTATTCTCTATCTCTCCCTTTCTCTTTTAGTTTCCTCTTCCCCCTTCGCCCTGTCCCACAAACGACTTAGTTTAAATGCAAAAGAAACGAGTTTATAATCAATACCTCATCATACGAGGTTGGTATTGCAAACTTCTTTATATTTCTTTAAGGTTGCAATGTTACTTAGAAGTTGAGTAAAAATGTGTTTTGTGGTTCCATTTACGCATCTTGATGTTTCTTTGTCTGACTGTCGGATCTGTGTTTTTTCTGTCTGTCTGTCTCTCTCTTTCTTTCTCTCTGCCTCTGCCTCTGTCTATCTGTCTATCTGTTCCTTTTTTCTGTCTCTCTGTCTCCTTTTCCTTTCCTCTTCTCCCCCTCTCGCTCCCTCTCCCTTTCTTTCTCTGTCTCTGCCTCTGTCTATCTGTCTATCTGTCTGTCTGTCTGTCTGTCTGTCTGTCTGTCTGTCTGTCTGTCTGTCTGTCTGTCTGTCTCTTTCTCTCTCTCTCTCTCTCGCTCCCTCTCCTCCCCCACTCCCCCCTCTCTCTCTTTCCTTATCTATCTATCTTCGTCTGAGTTATTCATAACTAATACTTCAGAATTTATCATCGTATAATTTTTAATGTGGTAACTATAAATTACAAATAAATCACTCGATTTATTACTGGATTTTGTCAATACATGAGTACCAACATAATCGCAACTTTTCAGGGCTGCCAACTTAATTCTTTGGGGTTACGAACTTATTATATTTCTTAAGGTTAATGCTGAAAAAATAGTCACATGAGAAGTTTAGTGCATTTATAAATATCGGGATCAGCTGATAATCATTGCAAATTAACAGCGCATGTTTATTTCTAATGGAAACTGTCATAACGTATATCCTACTGATCTTGTTTATTGATAACGAAAGGAAAACAAATTTGTGGGGGATAAAATACACGGAAATGGACGATGTGCAAATTGTCCGAAATGGATGGTTGTGTGTACGCTTTCCGTCCCTGTCTCCTTGCCTCCCCCCCCTCTCTCTCTGTTTCTGTCTCTCTCTGTCTTTGTCTCTGTCTCCTTTCTTTCTCTCTCTCTCTCTCTCTCTCTCTCTCTCTCTCTCTCTCTCTCTCTCTCTCTCTCTCTCTCTCTCCCCCCCTCTTTCCTCTCTCTCTCTCTCTCTCTCTCTCTCTCTCTCTTCCCCCCCCCCCTCTCTCTCTCTCTCTGTCTACTATCTACTACCTACCTCCTACGATCTTCTCCCTCCCCCCCCCCCCCTCTCCTCCTCCTTCCGTCTCCTTTTGCTAAGAGAAAAACAAAGAGAAAACTAGCCATTATCAGTACCCTCCCCCCCCCTATTAATCAGGACACGACGTAAGATACGAGTCACAACTAAACTCGATTAACGTCCTAATCGTTAATCAGGAATTCGGTAAATAAAATAAAATGATGATGATGATGGATGGTGGTGATGGTGGTGATAGTGGTGGTGGTGGTAATGATGGTGGTGGTAGTGATGGTGTTGGTGGTGGTGATGATGGTGGTGGTGGTGATGATGGTGGTGATGGTGGTGGCGGTGGTGATGATGGTGGTGATGGTGGTGGCGGTGGTGATGATGGTGGTGATGGTGGTGGCGGTGGTGATGGTGGTGTTGGTGGTGGTGATGGTGGGTGGTGGTGATGAGGGGATGGGGTGGAGGGTTTGGGAGATAGTGGTGGGAGGTGATGAGGGAGGAGGAGGAGGATAACGATAAGAAGAATACATAAGTAGAAAATAAAAGAGAAAATTAGAAAGAAGAAAAAAGAAGAAAGAGAGCATAAGGAAGAAGAAAAACACGTCGAAGAAAAGAAAAGAAAGAAAAAACAAACAAAATAAAAAAAAAAAAAAAAAAAACAAACAAAAAAGATAAGAAAAAAAAGGAGACGACAAATAGGAAAGAAAAAACAAGAACAAAAAAGCAACAAACCAAAAAAAGAAACAAACAAACAAACCAAAAAAGAAACAAAAAAAAACAAACCAAAACAAAAAAAAAGGAGAGAAAAAAGCAACAAAAAACAAAGAAACAACCCCCCACCCCCACCAAAAAAAAAAAAAAATAATAAAAAAAATAATAATAAAAAAAAAAAATAGATAAATAGATAAAAGCAGAAGAAGGGAAATGAAAATCGGAGGCGAGCACGCATGGCGCCCGTCATCTCCCTCCGAGGCCACGCCCGCGCCGCCTCATCCTCTTTAAACCCTTGCACACTCCTCCCTTCCGCCCGAGGATGACATTACCGCTCTTCTCGCTCTCTCTCTCTTGTTCTCGCTCTCTCTCTCTTGTTCTCGCTCTCTCTCTCTTGTTCTGTCCTCTCTCTCTCTCTCTTGTTCTGTCACTCTCTCTCTCTCTCTCTCTCGTTCTGTCACTCTCTCTCTCTCTCTCTCTCTCTCTCTCTCTTTTCTGTCTCTCTCTCTCTCTCTTGTTCTGTCTCTCTCTCTCTTGTTCTGTCACTCTCTCTCTCTCTTGTTCTGTCACTCTCTCTCTCGTTCTGTCACTCTCTCTCTCTCTTGTTCTGTCACTCTCTCTCTCTCTCTCTGTTCTGTCTCTCTCTCTCTCTCTCTCTCTCTCTCTCTCTCTCTCTCTATCTCTCCTCTCTCTCTCTCTCTCTCTCTCTCTCTCTCTCACTCTTCTTCGTCTCTCTCTCCTCTCTCTCTCTCTCCCTTGTCCTCTCTTCTCTCTCTATACTCTGTCTTCCTCTGTCCCTTCTCTCTCTTCTGATCTATCTCTCCTTTCTGTCGACCTTTCTATCTCATCTGTTTCTTTCTCTCTCTCTCTGTCTGATTTCCTCTGTCTTATCTCACCTCCTCTCTCTCTCTATCTTCATCTATCTATCTTCTCCCACCACCTCCTCCTTCTCTCTCTCTCTCTCTCTCCTTCTCTCTCTCCTTCTCTCTCTCTCTCTCTCTCTCTCTCCCCACCACCTCTCTCTCCTTCTCTCTCTCTCTCTTTCTATCGCAACGTCAGGTTTAAGCCCCTCCCACTTCCTTGCTCGTTCTCTTTTCTCGACGCTTCGCCTTGATTAACCTGCGTCTTGGTCCTTCCTGATTTCTGGAATGTGGAGGAGAGGGAGAGAAGGAGAGAGAGGAAGAGAGAAGGAAGAGAGAGAGAGAGAGAAGGAGAGGGGGAGAGAGAGAGAGGGAGAGAGTGAGAGAGAGAGAGAGAGAGAGAGAGAGAGGGAGAGGGAGAGGAGGGAGGAAAGAGAGGAAAGGAGAGTGGGAGGGATTTAGGGAGGGAGGAAAAGAGGAAATGAACGAGTGAGTGAGGGAAGGAGGGAGGGAGGGAGAGAGAATGAAAGAAAGAGAGAGAGAGAGAGAGAGAGAGAGAGAGAGAGAGAGAGAGAGAGAGAGAGCGAGAGAAACAGCCAGACAGACATAGAGACCGACAGAGTGACAGATAGACAGAGAGACACAGATAATGAAGAAAATGGCAGACAGACTGACAGACTGACAGAAACACAAAGCCTCAGCTGCAAAAGTAATTGCTATGCAACCATTATACAGATTAATAAAATAAATATTTGTAGACGAATTGAAACAGCCCAAAAGCACGTGTCTGGCTGATGACATTTGGTAATTGGCTTGAAATTCCCGCGTTTCTTGGGCATTAGGCAAGGGCGCGAGAGAGCGACGGTGGAAGAGGAAAATGAAGGAGGGAGAACGGAAGAGGGAAAGAGAGAGAGGGAAAGGGGGTGAGGGGAGGGAGGGAGGTAGGGAGGGATGGAGGGAGGGAGAGAGAGAGGAAGAGAGAGAGAGAGAGAGAGAGAGAGAGAGAGAGAGAGAGAGAGAGAGAGAGAGAGAGAACGCAGACACACAAATATATGTAATATATATATATATATATATATATAAATATATAATATTATAAATTTTATATATATATATATATATATATTTATATTAATGTATATATATATTTATATATTTTATATATATATAAAATTATATATATTATATATATATATATATTATATAGTTTATATTATACTATTATATTTATTATTATTTAAAATACCGCCGGCTGCTTGCGGCGCGGAATAAAATTATCGCCGCCCCCGTGACATTTCTTTTATTTTTTTTTCTCGGTACACACACTATCGATGTCTTATTTGATTTATTGGCTTGCTTTTCCTAGTTTTTTTTACCTTTTTTTATGTTCTATTTCTTCTTTTCTCTATTTCTTGTAGTTTCTAATTTCTCTTTTTTTTTTCGTTTTTTATCCTCTCTTTTCCTTTCTTCCTGTTCCGACTTTATTTTGCAGTGCTTTTTCCTTTCCTATTACCCATATTTTATGGTGTTACCTCCTTCTATTCCACCTCTTCCCTTTTCCCTTTTGCTGGCGCTCCATTCGTCATCCAACATTTACCCTCACCTTTCAATATCCCCTTCCTACCTCTCGCTTCTCCGTGCCTCTCTTTTCTACCTCCCCTTTCTCCTTTGCTCTCTTTACAATCCGCATTTTCTCTCTCCCTAACCACCTCTCCTTTACCCTCCCTCTCTCTCCTCCCTTACCTTCCCTCTCTCCTCCTCTCCCTTTCCCCTCATATCCTCTCCCTCTCCTCTCTTACCTCCCCTGTCTTCTCTTCTCCTCTTCCTTCTTTCCTCTCCCTCTCCCCTCCCTCTCTTTCCTCTCCCTCTCCTCTTCCTCTTTCCTATACTCTCCCCTTTTTTTTTTTTTTTTTTTTTTTTTTTTTCTTTTTTTTTTTTTTTTTTTTTTTTTCCTTTCATTTTCCTCTCCCATACACTCAATGATATTTCCCCCTCACTCCCTGTTGCCGCCTCCCCTTTTTTGAATGAGACCGTTTGTTGTGCTGGATTCTTGAATTATTTCAAGGTAATTAACGTCTTTTTAAATTCTTTGTCTACTCGATTTTTAGAAATATTTTATATGCGCTTAAAACCATTTTCAGAAATTCTCTTTTTTTTCATTATTTGTTTGTATGTCTGTTTTTGTTTTGTTTTCGACTCTCTTGTTATTCATCCTTTTTTATATTATTTTTTCCTCGATTTTTAAATTTTCGTCTCACTCTCTCTCTCTCTCTCTTTCTCTCTCTCTCTCTCTCTCTCTCTCTTTCTCTACTCCTCGACTCTCTCTCGCTCTCTCTTCTCTCTCTCTCTCTCTCTCTCTGTCTCTCTCTCTCACTGTCTGTCTCTGTTTCTCTCTCTCTTTCTCTTTCTATCTCTCTCTCTCTCTCTCACTCTGTCCATTTCCCTCTCTATCTATCTGGTTGTCTATTTATTTATCTATCTATCTATCTATCTGCCTATCTATCTAGCTCTTTATCTATTTCTCTCTCTTTATCCTTCCCTCTAAGTGAAAATATGAGGCAATCAGATAGAGAGGAGATGAAACAGACAGACAAAAGTAGAGGCAGAAAGAAGATGAGAGAGAGAGAGAGAGAGAGAGGGAGGGGAGGCAGAAGAGGAGAGAGAGAGAGAGTGAAGAGAGAGAGAGAGAGAGAGAGAGAGAGAGAGAGAGAGAGAAAGACTTGGAGAGATGACGGAGAGAGGAGAGAAAGAAAAGAAAGAGAGAGAGAGGAG
Organism: Penaeus monodon; assembly: GCF_015228065.2. Lineage (NCBI taxonomy): Eukaryota > Metazoa > Arthropoda > Malacostraca > Decapoda > Penaeidae > Penaeus > Penaeus monodon. Next base: position 48,796,631 of record NC_051387.1, read on the forward strand.
AGAGAGATGAGAGAGGAGAGAGATGAGGAGACCGAGGAGATAGGAGGAGAGAGAGAGAGAGAAAGAGTGTGGAGAGAGAGAGAAAGAGAGAGAGAGAGAGAGAGGAGATGACGAGAGAGAAACGAATGTAGGAGAGAGATGAGAGAGAGAGAGAGAGAGAGAGAAGAGAAATGGAGAGAGGAGAAAGAGAGAGAGGATAGAAATGAGAGAGAGAGGAGAGAGAGGACGAGAGGATGAGAGGCTTCTTTTTTTTGGAGATCGAGAAAGAGAGAGAAGAGAGAGAGAGAGAAGAGGAGGAGAGAGGAGAGAGAGAGACGGATGAGAGAGAGAGGAAAGGGAGAGAGAGAGAGGAGAGAGAGGAGGGAGGAAGAGCGAAAGAGAGAGACGAGAAAAAAAGAGACGAGAGAGAGAGAGAGAGATAAAGAAAGAGAGAGAGAGAGAGAGCGAGATGAGAGATGAGAGAACGGATGCTGAGAGATACGAGAGAGAGAGAGAGAGAGAGAAAGAAGAGAGAGGAGACCACGTAGAGCGAGGAGGGAAGGAGAAAGAGAGGAGAGATGAGAAGAGGAGAATGACGAGAATGAGAAATGGACGAGATCGAAGAGATGAGGGAGAGAGGCGCGTGAGAGCGAGAGAGAGACGAAGAACGAGGAGGAGAGAGAAAGAAGAAGAGTAAGAGAGAGGAAGAAGAGAAAGAGGAATAAAAGAGCGGGAAAGAGAGAGAGAGATTTTTATGAGGAGGAGAGAGAGAATGAGAAGAGAGAGAGACGGAGGAGAGAAGAGCGATGAGAGACGGGAGAGGAGACGGACGAGAGACAGAGGAGGGAGATGGATAGAATGATGAGAGACGAGAGAGAGTAGGAGAGAGAGAGAGAGGGAGAGAGACGAGGAGAGAGGAAGAGAGAGAGAGAGAGAGAGAGAAAGAGAGAGGAGACGAGAGTGACGAGAGAGAGAGAGAGCGAGAGAGATGAGAGGGAAAAAAAGAGAGAGAGAGAGAGAGAGGAGAAGGGAGGGAGAGGAGAGAGACGAGGAGAGACGGAGAGAGGGAGGGAGGAGAGGAGAGGAAGAGAGAGAGAGAGAGACTGAAGAGAGAAGGACCCAGAGAGAGAGAGCTGGGGGGTGAGAGGGGGGAGGAGAAGGGGCCGAGAGAGGGAGAGAAGTGAGGTGAGACTGGAGGAGAGAGGAGAGAGGAGGCGGGGGGTGGAGGAGGGGTGGGAGAGAGGGGGGGGGGGGAGAGAGAGGAGGAGACCGAGGGAGGAGGGCGAGGAGAGGAGAGAGGGAGACGGAGGAGGGAGGGAGGAGGGAGAGAGGATGAGGAGAGAAGCGAGAGAAAGAAGAGAGGGGGGGAGAGGGGAAGGAGTGGAGGGTGGGAGAGAGGGAGAGAGGAGAGAAAGAAGAGAGGAGGAAGGGAGAGTGAGAGGAGGAGAGGGGAGGAAGAAGCAGGGAGGAGAGAGAGGGGGGAGGAGACGAGGGGAGGTGGATGGAGGGGAAGGGAGGATGAAGAGAGAGGTGGGAGGAGGGAGAGGGGGGGGGAGAGAGAGGGGGAGTGAGACGCGATGGGGAGGGGGGGGGTAGAGAAGGGGAGGGGGAGAGAGGGGATCGAAGAGAGGAGAAGGGAAGAGAGAGAAGAAGAGGGAGGTGGCAGAAGGAGGAGGAGAGGAGAAGAAGGGGGGGAGAGATTCGAGGAGGGGAGAGTGGGCGAGAGGAGGGGAGAGAGGAGGAGAGAGGAGGATGGACGCGGGAGGAGGGAGGAGAGACGTGAAAGAGGGAGAGGGAGAGTGGGGGGAGGGAGAGAGGGGGGGGAGTGGTGGGAGCGAAGAGTGGGAGGAAGAGAGGGACGGAGTGGAGGGATGAGGATGAGGTCGAGAAGAGGGAGAGAGGGGAGAAGAGGGAGGAGGGGAAGGGGGAGAGTCGAGGAGAGGGAGGAGGAAGAGACGGAGACGACGAAGGAGGAGAGAGAGAGACGAAAGACGAGAGAGGAGATGAGGAAAAAAGCCAAGTTCCAATTCAAAAAAACGTTGAAAAAAAAAAAAAAAATGGACAGAGGATGATACCTGCACTCACATAATCTCGAAGCAGTTTCGGAGGAGAATTTGATGGAAATCTTAAAACGGCCATACGTGGGGGGGAGGGGGAGGGGGTGTGGGGAGGGGGGATATAGGGGGGATGTGGGGTTTTATGGGGGAGCAAGTAAAGAGGGGAGGGGCCGGGGAGGAGGGAGTGAAAGGACGGGGAGGGGTATGGGGGGCCGGGTGGGGGTGGGGGTAGGGGTGAGAGTGTGGGGGTGAAAGGGATGGAGGGAGAATGGGGGGGGGCGGGGTGGGGCAGAAAGGCCCCAGAGAACAGAGAAGATGAGGAAATGGGGGGAGCGGGGCGGGAGGAGAGGAAATAGAATATGGAGAAGGAGGAGGAGGAGAGGAAGAAGAATAAGGAGAAGGAGGAGGAGGAGGAGGAGGAGGAGGAGGAGGAGGAGGA
>NC_051387.1:48812430-48828754 GCF_015228065.2 Penaeus monodon
TATGAAAATAATTTTGTAAGGCTGGTGAGTATCTACGCAATTGCTAGTGCGTATGATTTTTGTAAATTATGTAAAATATATTTTCCGTGGAAGTAAAATATCGTTTCTTTAGTCATCTCTTAATAGCACATAATTTTGCCCGTGCAGGGCCCCCGCGCCCAATTTGCCTGGGCCCCGCAACAGCTAAGGCCGGCCACGAGTAAGTAGTAGTATAGTAGTAGTAGTGAGGGTGAGTTAGTAGTAGTAGTATCGTAATTAAGTTATCAGTCAATTGAAATATATAATATAGGGCACTTATGGGCTAACTTAGTTAAAGACCTAAAATTGGTATTTCTTACTTGGCAATAATCTATACTATCTTATTAAAAAAAAAAAAAGTATATATATATATAATAAATATATAATTATATATATATATATTATATAATATATATATATATTTATGCACATTGTGTTGAGTACGTGTACTTGAAAATGAGTTATAGTGTAAGTAGTATATATAGAGAGTATATATCATTATATATATAATATAATATATAAATATATATTATTATATATATATATAATATATATATATAAGATATATATCGGTTATAGTGTGGCGCTCCCCAGCTTCTAGATTTTAAAGATTCTATTAAATAATTAATATAAATAATTTAGATAGTATTGTTATGTTATTGTTTATTATATTATTATTATTATTATTATTATTATCATTATTATTATGTTTGGTACCATTATTATTGATATTATTATTGTTGTTATTATTATTATCATAATAATAATAATAAATAATAATAATAATAATAGATAATGATAATTATTATTTATTTTTGTACTATTGTTATATGTTATTATTATTATAATTATTATTATTATTATTATTATTCGTACTGTTATTATAATTGTTATCATCATTGTCATTATTATCATCATCATCATCATCAACATGATCATCATTATCATTATTGTTATTATTATTTTTATAATTATCGCTACTACTACTACTACTACTACTACTATTATTATTATTATTATTGTTATTATTGTTGTTGTTATTATTATTATATTATGATTATTATTATATTATATTATTATTTTATTATATTATTATATTATTATTAGACATTATTACTCTTATTCTTATTGTCATTAATTATTATTATTATTATTATTATTATAATATTATTATTTATATTATTATAATATATTAGTGAGGAGTAGTAGAGCAAAGTAGTAGTAGTAGTAGTAGGTAGTAACATCGTTACCCTATTAAGTATAGGCAACTTGGAATAGATAAACGTAGGGCGGAAATACTCTTTAATAAGCATGGAGAGCGTATGCAAATTTTTCTTTAGTAATAAATTAACTGCATAAACTAAATTGGATAAAGAATGAATTCGTATATTAGTTTTGTGAAGACATGTCTTGAAATGACTTTAAAATTCTTTTCGTTATGCTACCCCCCCTGTGCGCTCCCATGGTATCATGTTAGTAGTATTAGTAGTATCAGTAACTAGGTAGTTAGTAGTAATCAGTCAAACCGAATTATATAATGTGGGGACAATTATAATGGTAAGCAGTCCATAATACTGAAAATTGTTTTTTCTCAATTGATAATAATCTTATAGATGAATCTATAACATAATATAATATATAATATATATATATATATATAGATATATATATATATATATTAGTATATATAATATTAATATAAGTTATAATATATATATATATATATATATATATTATATCCATTAGTGTGGGAGAATACGTGTACTTGATAAATGATGTAGATTGTAATTTCGTTATAGTGTGCGCTCCCCAGCATCTCAGGATTTTAAGATCTATATAAATTCAGATCAAATATGATTATTATTTTAGTGCTATATTATTATTATTTATTATGATTATATTATTATTATTATTAATATATTATTATTATATTAGTATGTTTGTTACCATTTATATAGTTATTATATAAATTATTATTATCAATATAAAAATAATTAATAATAATAAAAATTAAAAATAAATAATAATAATAATAATAATAATAAAAAAGAAAAAAATTATTGTTATTTTTATTATTGTTATTAATTATTAATTATTTATTATTATTATTATTATTATTATTATTATTACTGTTATTATAATTGTTATCCTCATTGTTATTATTATCATCATACTTATCCTCCTCCTCCTCCTCCTCCTCTTCATCATCATCATAATCATCACATCATCATATCATCATCATCATCATCATCATTATTATTATTATTATTGATTCATCATTCATCAAATTTTCAACCAATTATTATTCTTATTATTATTTACTATTATTACACACACACACACACACACACTACACACACCAACACACACAACACAACCACACACAATATTAATTATATACATAAATGATCTAAATTATATATATATATATCATTCTATATGTAGAATATATATATATATATATATATATGTATATATATATCTAAATATATATATATATATATATGTAATATGATAAATAATACACATGGATAAACATTAATGTAATCGTATAAATGTATAACATATATATAGGTATATATGTATACCACACACACCACACACAACACACACACACACACACCCCACACACACACAACACACACGAGCACCACACACATATATATATATATATATAATATATATATATATTTATATATATATAATCTATATACAGCTTATATTAGATATATATGTATAATATACATAACATAACATATAGTATAATATAATATTATATATAGATATATATATTATAATATATATATATATAAATTATTATATATATATATAATCTAATATATATATATATAATATTAAATATATATAATATATGTATATATATATTTATATATATTATATATATATATATATATATATATAATATATGTAATATATATATATATATATACTATATATATATAATATATATATATAAGTATACATATAGATAGTGTATATAAGTATAATATATATATATTTATATATTATATATATATATAATTATATATAATTATATATATATATATATATATATATGATATATATGGATGTATTGTTATGCAAAATTATAACATAAATAGAGTATATTATATGAGATCTATATATATATATATAATTATAATATATAATATATATATCTATATGATATATATATATATATAATATATATATATATAATATAGATATATTATAATATATATATATTCATACATACCTATTGCATTATATATATATATATATATATATATATATTATATACATCTATATATATAGATACTATATATGTCTATATATAATATCTTTAATATCTAATATCTATATATCTATATCTATAATCTATATCCTATATATGCATATGTATTATTATTAAGGTATATATATATTTATATATATATATTATTATATATATCATATAAGGGAGATTGTGTGTGTGTGTGGTGTGTGTGTGTGTGTGTGTGTGTGTGTTGTTGTGGTGTGTGTGTGTGTGTATACATATATACATATATTATGTATACATATATACTTATACATATGTATCATGGTATATAATACTTACATATATTATTAATTATATTTTTAAATATATATATATATATAATATGGGTATCTAATAGATTGTATACTATATATATTATATATATATATATATATAAGATATATATGTATATTATATATAGGTGGTGTGGTGTGTGTGTGTGTTGTGTAGTGTGTGTGGTGTGTGTTGTGGTGTGTGTGTAAAAATAAGTATAATAATAAGAATACTAATGGTGAAAGATGATGATGGATTATAATATATATTAATTATGATGATGATGATGATATATGATGTGTGATGATTAATGATGTGATATGACGAGAGGATGAGTAGGAGGATAATATGCTATAATAATAACAATGAGGATACACTTATAATAACAGTAATAATAATAATACTAATAATAATAATATAATAATCATAATAATAATATCATAATAATAACAATATTATTATTATTACTATCATTTTATTATGTATTATTATTAAGATTTTATTATTTTATTATGATAATAATAATAATATAATAACAATAATAATGGTAACAAACATATAAGAATAATATACTAGATAATAATAATAATAATAATAATACTAATATAATAGATAATAATAATAGCAATAACAATAATAATCATATTTATATGAATTATTATAGTCTTAAATCCTCTCGCGCTTGGGGAGCGCACACATAACCGCAAATTACAATCTCACATCATTTCAAGGACGACGTCTTCTTACACTAATGTATATATATATATCTATATATATATATATATCTATATAAATATAATATTATTGATTATATATATATATATAATATATATATTTATAATATTTATATATTATATTTAGATATTATAATTATTCATCAATTGAAAAAACAAATTTCAGATTATGGACTGTTACTTATAATTGCCCCACTTATATATTTCGGTGACTGATACTACTACTACTACTAGTTTACGATACTACTACTTACTACTAACTATGAGACCAGGGGAGCGAGGCACAGTATCATACGAAAGAATTAAGTCATTTCAAGACATGTCTTCCAAAACTAATATCGAATTTCTTTATCTCTTTAGTTTATTCAGTTATTTATTATACAAGAAAACTTTGGCTACGCTCAGGCTTGATTAAAAGAGTATTTCCGGCCTACGTTTTATATTCCCAATTGCCTGATAACTTAATAAGGTACGATGAACTACTACTACGACTACTACTACTACTACTTATACTAACTACTATAATATATTAATAATAATAATATAATAATATAATATAATAATAAATAATAAATAATGACAATAAAAAAAATATAGTAATATGTAATAATTAATACTAATAATAATCATAATATCATAATAATAATATAATATAATAATAATAATAATTAATAATAATACAACAACAATATACAATAATATAATATAAATAGTAGTAGTAAGTAGTAGTAGTAGCGATATTATTAACAAATAAATAAATAACAATAATGATAACTGATGATCTGTTGATGATGATGATGATTATAATAGATGACATGATGATACAATTATTAACATACGAATAATAATAATAATATAAGTATAATAATAATAAGAACAATAATACAATAGTAACAATAATAATAATATTATTATTATTATTATTATTATTATTATTATAAATATTATTATTATGATAATAATAAATAACAATAATCATAACAAAGATGGTACCAAACATAATATAATTGATAATCATAATATAATAATATATAATAAGTAGATAACAATAACAATAATAATCATATTTATATGTATTTTTATAGCTCTTAAAATCCTGAGAGCTGGGGAGCGCACACTATATCGAATATATATATATATATATATATATTATATATTATTAAATAATATAATGGGTAAGGGGGAAGAGGTGGAGGGGGGGTTATATATATATATAGTATATAGATATTATATATATATATACTTAACATATAAACATCATATTCAATACCGTCCAACATAATGGCATTATATTATATATTAAATATATATATATAATATATATATATAATATATAGCTATATATACTTTTTTTTTTTGTTTTAATAAGATAGTATAAATTGCCAAGTAAGAAATACCAATTTTAGGTCTTTAACTAAGTTAGCCCATAAGTGCCCTATATTATATATTTCAATTGACTGATAACTTAATTACGATACTACTACTACTACTACTACTACTACTACTATTACTACTACTACTCAGGGCCGGCCTTAGCTGTTGCGGGGCCCAGGGCAAAATTTTTTGGCAGCGTGTTGCACCTGCATGGCAAAATTAGTTAAAGAGTTGACTGAAAAACGATATTTTACTTCCACGGAAAATATATTTAAATAACTTTTTTACAACAATCATACGCACTCGCTATGCGTAGATATAACTCAGCTTCAAATTATTTTTCATAAAATACCGTTATTACTAAAGAAAAAAACGAAAATGAAAATATTTTTACTATAATTTCCATGGTGACAAAAATTAATAAAAGTTATGCTCGCTCATCAGTGCATAATATACATAGGGAGAGACTATACTATAGCTCACAAAAATTATAAATGATTTTTTCAGCTTTCCTCTCGTGTCATTGGATCAATATAAAAGTAGTCCGACAACGTTATCAAAATGTCATTAAAACTAAAGAAAAAAACTTCAACTGAAAATATTTCGCCATTATTTTACTGTCCGTGCAGATGAAAAATCATAAAAGTCAAGCTCACTCGCATGCGTAGAGAGAGACTCTATAGCTTTTAGTAAAGCTTACGAAATCCAGAAAAATAGTTTTGTAAACACAGTCCGGTTGAAAAATCATAAAAGTAAGCTCACTCGCAATGCTAGAGAAGACTTACTATGCTCAATATTAAAATTGTTGATTAATAAAACGATATGTTGTAAAGCTTTCCTGTTGAGGCTCTACTTCCTCGACAATCTTCAAATCTGGGGAAAACCGTATAAAATTGGCCCCGGGAAAACAATACATTAGTCGTCCTGGGGCCCACCATCTATATGAAGTCATCCGCCCTATAGTGACACTTTCGTGGGGAGAGAGTGCATTTACAGTCGTACCTAGTGTACATGCCATATATGAAACCTTATCATCTATCATAAAACATGTGGATTTTATCACATTTGTTTTCGGCATTTAACTCTCTATATATAAGCGCATGCCCTTGGGGTCTGAAAACATCTAATTTCTAAAGTCCGGGGCGCTCAAGCACCAAGCTAGAGATTCGATTGAGAAGCAAAAAGTCTCACAAATGTTCAACATATATGAATTGAAGAAAATAGAACATACATAAATCTTTTTTCTACTTTTATGGTAGGAATCATTTAGTCAGTTTTCTAAGCACACATTCATTCTGATCATTCAACAGGGACGAGCCGCGGGGCCCCACAAAGCGGCGGGCCCGGGGCAATTGCCCCTCTCGCCCTCCTTAAAGCGTCGACTGCTACTACTACTACTATTATTACTACTACCTATTACACTTACTACTGATAATACAACAACAATAATTATTATTACTTATTATTGTTACATTAGTTATTAATTGGACTTTATTAGTTGCTATCCACCACCCCCCCCCCCCGCAACACAACAACACCTACTAATAATGGATATACTAAGAATAATAATAATCTATGTTTTATTATCTTTACTACTATCATTATTTACGAACAATGAAATATGAAAAGTAATATGATAATAATAGTAGAATAATAAATAATAATAATACTAATAATAATAATAATACTAATGTTATAATTAACAATAATTGATATAACAACTATAATAATCATAATAAATAATGATAATAGTATACTAATACAAATAAATAATCATAGTAATCATAATATAGTATAATAATTAATATATAATATAATCTATAATATAATGCATGATGATGATAGGAATGATGATGATAGATGATGATATGATTTCGATTATCTTGTAATCGTTGTCATATTCTATCATTATCATGTTATTATTATTAGACATTAACAATAATAGTAATAACAATAATAATACCGAATCATGTTGATAGGGCGTGCACAGTACGAGCCAGCGAGTCTCTCTGTAAGTGCCGGTGTGACCAAGTCAGACGTAGGTGTTTGTGGTTTGTATCCATAGCTTTCCTATCTCTGGTAACACAGTATTATACTAAATGACTAAACGAAATTGAAATCAATATACTTTTTTAGCTTCTAGTATTCATATAGTTTGAAGGTAAATGTTTGTTTCTTGATCATTTAAAATGTGATTGGCCGGTATTTCGGTCGTCGAAATAATTGTACGTATTATTTTTCTATGACAAATAGAATCGCAATCGGTTACATACTGTGGATTATTATTTAGTCTTGCCGCTATATCATAATTACAAATATTTATACCTATGGCTTCTAGATTCAGTTAAATTGGCAAGAAATATAGCTTCTCTCTGTTTTCCTGTGTTCCAGTGAAGATAAAACAATCTACGTAATTGTCATGAAATCATTAGTCTAGTTCATGTAGTGACATTTTGGTAAAACATTTATTGATATTCTTATAAATTAATTCTTTTCATCTGTTGCAGTAACCATTCACTTCACCCAGCCTGATATTTACTAATGAACTTTATTTCCCAGCTATGACCCGTACTGAAATTAGTGATAATTATCTCATAAAATCTCATCACGTATACAGTCTCCAGGGAAAAGTATCATACTTGTCCAATATTATGAAGATGTATGCCAGATACATTTTTTTTTTTTTTTTTTCTATACGTACAAAGTTTTGGGAACAATATTATCCGCACACTTGCTCTTTATGCTATCATGTAATATAAACTGATTCTATGAAATGTATACTGGACAATAGCTTTATACTTATGTACGTAGTTATTTGATCTGGTTTGCATGTACCACAGAAATCGTGCAATAAGTATGAACCAAATCATTTAATTCTATCTTAATCTACTGCCTGTTGTTAGAATTCTATCCTACTTATCACGGTTAATAGAATGATCCCTATCCATAACCATTAAAGTAAAACATATGGAGTAAATTAATATGATAATAGCAATAGTCCTTAAAATTGAGATGAAATAATTGTACTATCTAAGATGTATACACAGGTTAACCTCTATATATATATATAATATATAATTATATATATATTATATATTATATATATATATATTATATCAAATTATAATGTGTGTGTTTGTGTGTGGTGGTGTGTGGTGTGTGTGTTGTGATCGTGTGTGTGTGGTGTGTGTGTGTGTGTGTGTGTGTGGGTGTATGTTAGGTATGGTATGTTGTATGGGTATGTATGTAGATCTATCTATCTGTCTATATATATATATATATTATATATATATATATATATATATATATATATTACCACGACACACACACACACACCACACACACCCAACACACACACACACAAACCCACACACACACACACACACACACACATATAATATATATATATATATATTATATAGAATATACTAATATATCCTAGATATTCAATATCTCATATTATACTATATATATATAAGTATGGAGTAAATTAAAGATGATATTCCAAAGCCTTAGAAAATTCATTATAATAATTGTAATTCAAGATGCATACAAAAGCTTATATATATATATTATATATATATATATATCATATATTATATATATATAGTATATATATATATGTATATATATATCTATATGATATATTATATATATCTATATATACATACATACTATATACATACTATATATATATAATATATATATATATCTATATCTATATATATATATATATATTATACTATATATATAGGTTATACTTTTGATTCAAAAGTCGTTTTAGAGTCTAAAACGATATTCCTCTGCATGTCTCTACACATATATATAAGAGGAGGTCACAGATTTAAGTCACAAAATGTATATTAGCATAATGTTGTCACTTATACAGTAACTTTGCTGGTGCATTTGTTGTGTTGACTTAATCACGATGAAGCAGCGGCGAATAGAGATTATTAATGAAATAATATAGTTCGGAGAATGTTAATGCTTGTCATCGATTTGTAACTAAAACGATGAAAAGGTAGATTTCGATACGAAACCCCAACTCGCCTTCATTTGAACCTAGGAAGCACGTATCGGTACGTGCAGGATCGGACCAGAGTATCTTTTCTTTCAGAGTCAACATGTTTTCTTAACACTTGCTTCTGGTCCTGAGTTTTTTTTCGAGGAGATAACCCCCCTCTCTAAGTCATAGTTCATTCAGGTCGACAGCTATGCAGATTATAACCTGTTGGTTCTGGTTGTCTGACTCGTATTTGTTTAGAGGAATTTCATATTTTGTAGTGAAAACGCTCTTGCAATTGTTGAGGCGGGCTGTTTAGTATTTCCGAGAAATGTTCGGTACTTTTTTGTTTAAGTATAAGTTGCAATATTGATAATACAAAAAGACGACTGATGCTAGTACGGCAGTCCAACGAACTGTGAATATCTTTTTTCAGCACATATTAAATCTAATAAGGGGTTATAGCAGGCACAATATCCTTTCAGCTTACTATTGCTATTATGATAGCTGTTAGTAGTTTAGAATGGTATAGTAAACTTAAAGACAAATGACGGGATGTGGAGAAAATTTTGGTTTTATTTCACCTTCCAGCCATCCACCATCTTTGTGGGGATTTTTAATGAACATTCATTAATGGGCACTACAGTTTAACTCGCTACAAAAGTCCCCTGGAGCGATTACATAGAAGCCCGCTCCGACATATTTCACCTATACAGTAGAAGCGATCCACCCTGTTTATTACTATTATTATTATATTGCATTATTATTATATCTTATTTTTTATTATTATTATTATATTATTATTATTATAATATACCAATCACCAATAATATCAAACAAATTAAATGACGGTCTAATAACCAGATAGAGAGAGAAGACGACACTTGTCATTCCAGTACACCTGTAAGTTGGTAATGGTTTCCGCCTCACTACACCCCTTTGTGTTTATAATTGCGATTTAATTAGTTATAATGAGTAGCATTATTATTCTATTATTCACCTAAATTGTCAAAATTTTTTTGAATAGTATGCAGGTTAATGGTATTGGCCATAAGTATATATATTTCAATCACTGATACTTCATGGGTTTTTTGGAACCTAAGATCGTTTTGACATATAAAAAAGATCTAATCGATATTTTATATTATTGTCATATTAACAACATTATGCGTAAACAATTTATAGAATAAAGGTTTTAGATTTTGGTAAGCATTATCACCATTATCTGTTTAATTTCGTTATCATTCGTAAATCGATGACAAAATCAACAAGCACATGATAAAATGATAATAACATAGTGGTAAAATACTAGCAGTATTATAGCTACATCCATGATTACGCAACAGAATCAATAACAATATCATAATGTATTGCTATACAGATTTTAAGATACTCGGTTACTTTCCATGGATTTCTATAATAAGAACCGTAATGAACATTGAGACACTGCCTTTAATACTTCTGATTCCCGTGATTATTGTATGACAATATAACAAAATATAAATAGCACTAATGGGGTCACAATAAGGAAAATTTTTTGTTGTTTTCGTTACTATGCCATTTTGAGCTCTTTATTTCGCGCAAAAGTGAAAATGATTATCAGAACGTCTGATACATATTCGTTTTTATTATTTCCGCACAGACAACAACGAATTTTATTTTCATGCTCCTCTGACAATGTTTCCATCACTGTGTACACACTGTATATCTTAACTATGTACTTCTTTTCCCTCACCTTTGAGTCGACGCAGTGTGAAAGACGTTTGGTGACGCATTTTCGTGACCATTGACAGTATAACAAATAATGTGTAGCTTGTGGATTTAATGATCAGGCAGTACTTGCTGTCAGAGGCAGACTCTCTCTCGTTCTCTCTCCTCTCTCGTTCTCTCTCTCTCTCGTTTCTTCTCATCTCTCTCTCTCTCTCTCTCTCTCTCTCGTCTCTCTCATCTCTCTCTCACACCACACACACACACACACACATACATACACACACACTTACATTGCACACACTACACACACACAGACACCACACACACACACACACACACACACCCACCACACACACAAACACACAACCACACACACACCACACACACATAGTTTATTCATGTGAAGTTAGGCTTTTACATTTGTTTCAATTTAGTCCATCGTAGTGAAAAGGCATCTAATATCTTAACACAAGATTAACGAGAATGAAACTGTTATTGACTTTCACACTTGAAACGGATAATCTGTAATTTCTGTATGTTGTACTGATTCCACAAGTCACATCATCTTGTGTAAAAAGGAGCAACTGTGTTTGTTCCGCCCTGGGCGAAATGACCAAGCGTTAGAACGAACAAACGTCAATGTGAACCAAACGTTAGAAGTTGAGACAAGCGTCAGAAGGAACCAAACGTTAGAAGTCTGTTCCGATTAATGGCGATGGGACAAATGTGGTACAAACGAGGGCGTAAATAAACATTGAAGAAGTAAATCACGCTGTGTCCTCATTTTTTATCGTATTCTTTGACATTACTACGCATTACAATCTCCTCGTTTGGTTTAAAAAGTCACTCTTATGAGATTCGGATGGATTCTCTTAGGGTCATGTTTTTCACACTGAGGTTTGAGAATAAGATTTTTTTTTCGGACGAAACTTCATACCCATGAATTCTTTGTACTTGTTGTTTTTTTTTATCATACTCTTGTAAGTTACATGAATCCTTTATGAGAACTTAAAACACACACCACACCACACACACACACACACACACACCCACACACCCCACACACACAACACACATAAAACCCACGCGACACCCGACACACAACACACACACACACACACACACACACACACACACACACACACCACACACACACACACACACACACACACCTCACACTCACACTCACACACATACACGGAGACACGGGCCAGGCACGTGTTTGTTTATATATATACATTCATGCGTGTATGTATAGCTTTCGCGCGAACAATCCAAGATAAAGAGAGAAAAAGATAAAGCGAATGGGAAAAGAGAGGCCACGTTGATCCCTGCAATGCGTGTGGTATTTGGCATGAAGGTGCAGTTTCTCTGGCACGGAGAATGGATTTCGCAAACGCTCTATACCACGGAAGAAAAGTTATGAGTGGTGCCAACTCATATACAGTTCAATTTCACCAGTATTCCTTATCCCAGTATGCATTTAATCCCATTTAATGTATGTAGTAATACAGATACATACTATGTTTTACAGATTGATTTATTACATGTGGTCCTATATGTGTGTGTGTGTGGAGGGCCATTCTATTCTATCATTATGGGTAGGCCATACAAAGAGCTAACATTGAAAAAAAAGAGAATTATACGACCCACATTGCAGAGCAGGTCAAACGCACAGAAAGAAAAATAGAACAAATAATAAATCAGCAGCTATCAGGAGATTGAAATATCGGTTATGCGTGCCCTATGTTCCCTAACTGTCAGCCAGAAAGATTTTTTATATATATTTATATAATTATTATATATAATATATATATATATATATATATATTATTATGGTGGTTGTATGTATGTATGTATGGTATTTTATACATATACCATTTTAACTATTGTGGGTTGTGTCTGTTACATCACATGTATGTATGTGTATATAGATATACATAAACATACGATAATAGATATACGACACACAGGCACATACATTCACACCACACACACACCACACACACACACACCCCACACCCACACCCACACACACACAGGCACACACACACACACACGTCCACACACACACATATATTATAGTATATATATTATATAGTAGATATATATATATATATATATAATATATATATATAGATATAATATATATATACACCTTTTTTTAGATGTAGGCGGGCTAAGCAAAACGAACTTGAGCGAGAAATGAGAAGGAAAGGGGAAAGAGGAGGGTGAGAAAAGAGAGGAGTACTCGCCGACAGAGAGACTGCATAGCCCTGGTGAGATAGAGCACGCTTCACCCACGACACTGTAATAACTTTTTTAAATGTATAGGACAGACCCGGAGGATCGAGAGGAGAAATTAGATAGATTGCGGGTAGATAGATAAGAGATTAAAGCGTACTGTCTTATACTGAAGTTCTTTACGTCTCCCTTTTATGATTTTTTTTTTCCATATGTTATCAACTCGGTGACATCAGTGTTATCGTGTCGGGCGGGGTATTTTGTCGTGGTGATAATGTAGTGCATTCACGTAAAGTGTATATGTTTAGAAACCAGCAAATCTTACAACTTATATTTCAATGTCTTATAATTAAAATTAACAAGTATATTATGAGACAGATGTTCACATGTTATGTGTCATGATCATTATTTGCTATACTGCTTTTGCTATAATGCTTCCATGAAATACACTTACACATAGATAAAAATCAAATAAACAAATATAACTATAATTTAATAAATAAATAATGTATCACCGTCTGTTGCCTAATTCTTTTTTTGCATATTATTACATTAATGATTACCTTTTTTGACTTTATTGTGCGCTACGTCGATAATGAAAAAAAAAATCTTTCCATATGTGTTTATTTGTTCATGAAGCAGTCTGTGTGATATCTAGATCAAAAGATATATAATTGACAAAGTGATATTTCCCCGCCAAGACAAAAAAAAAGTGGGAAACTTTACATGATAATTTCCACCAAAAGGTTTCACTTTCAAATAATTATACTTGAAGACTTTTTTTTTAATAAAATATCCACAGGAATACATGTGATGCCATTGTCTAATATTATTTTCCTGTCATAATTTACGCACTGGGTAACAATTTCTCTAAATAGACTTAAGTTGTGGCCATGTTTTCTTTCTTTCTCTTTGTTTAACTGATGATATTCTCATTGCTAAGACCTAAAAAAAAAAAAAAGCCGGAAAACGTTATATGATAATTTCCCACCAAAGGTTCACTCTATCAAAATTATAGTATCCTGAGAATATAATAGAATAAATCCATTAATTAATAAAATACCACGGGATAAGGATAAGTCCGAATATGCGAAGCGGTTACCTCGCCCGGGCTATGCCATGAGGGGGAAGCCCGGCCTGTGTCGACTGCTGCTGACTCGCTGAACCTAGTCCATGCCCGCCGTGGTGCCCGCACACATTAAACCTCAGCGCAGTTGCCTTTTCGCGCCTGAGCGGGGCCGAACTTGCCTACCCCTCGGATGAGAGGCCGACACGTTGTACCACTGTACTATCGCGGAGGCTAATACCACAGAATGACGTTGATATCATTGTCTGTTATTACCTGCTTACCACAATTTATGCGCTGGTAACCTTATCTTATTAAACTTAATTAACTAACGGTCATAAAAGTATGCGCTTAGCGATGTTTTATAAGAATTACATGAAATAAGACAATATTACACAGTTCCTTCTTTGACTGAACAAGGAAGGAGTAAATAAAATATAAGGAACGCTTGCTTTTTTCAAACATTTAAGTTAAATGCCAATCAACTTGAATAGTTAAGGAACGGGGAAAAGGAAAAGAGGAAAATATACTATTATACATTCAACACGTGTTTATATATATTTACTTTGCTTATCTTATCACTATAGATTCTGAATATACATCCCTTTAGCAGTGTAACCGTTAGAAGTATAGCTAGTGGAATTACGTAGATTAAAACAGTTAGAGGTGGAATTTTTTAATACCTTCTTATGCTTTACATTTCGAACATGAAATATGAGTGACAAATTTTCTGTGACATTTTTTTATATACCTTATTTAACAACAAAGTTTATATAATGTTTTTGTTTTAATCATCATCGATATGCTTATGACCGTAGTTACTGTTATCATTTTTTGCTGTTATACCATCATTATTATTATTACTTTTATCACTTTTATTATCATTACTGCCAACATTATTACATTCTTTTTATTTATATTAATTATTCTATTAGTGTTATTTTAATTATCATTGGTTATTTTTTTTGCTAGATTTTTACTATATCATTATTGTTTATCATCTCATCATCATCGCCATTATTTATTACACCGCCATATCATGATTTACTAATAATAGTTTTATTATTATTATTAATCATATTCTTATTATTATTATCATTATTATTATTATTTATTATTATTTTTATTATTATTATTATCATTATTGTAGTCGTTATTATTATTAATTATTTCATTATTAATTATTATTGCTGTTATTGTCCATATTATTACGTCTTCATTTTCTTGTCACTACTACACTTAATTATTATCATAATTAATTGTTGTTATTATTATATTATTATTATCAGTGTTATCATCAATATTAGGTATTATCATCATCATGAAAGAGAGAGAGAGTAAGACAGGATAAGACGATAAAAAAAGAGCTAGATTTGTGTATAAAACGAAAAATAGAAGCAAAGAAGAGAGGGAGAGGAAAGAAAGAAAGCAAGAGCAGCAAAGAGAGGAGAGAAAGATAGAGAGAGAGTGAAGAGAGAGAGAGAGAGAGAGAGAGAGAAGAGAGAGAGAGAGAAGAGAGAGAGAGAGAGAGAGAGAGGAGAGAGAGAGAGCAAGAACAGCTAAGAGAAAGAGAGAGAGAGAGAGAAAGCAAGATTTAAAAAGAA
>NC_051387.1:48828854-48836354 GCF_015228065.2 Penaeus monodon
TCCTTTTGTCTCTTGTCCTTTTCCTCTTTCTCCCCTTTCCCTCCTTTTGTCTCCTTGTCCTTTTCCATTTCCTTCTTCCTGTCACCTCTCTTCCTCTCCCCTCTCCTTCGCACTCTTATTATCCTTCCTCCTCCTCCTCACTTTCTCCCCCCCTCCTCTCTCTCTCCTTCTACCCTCTACCTCCTCCTCTTCTCTCTTCGTTTCCTTATCTTCTCTCTCTTCTCTCCACTTATTCCTTCTGTTTTGCTTCATTCTTCGTGAATTTATTATCTTGTTTTTCTTCGTCATTTTAAATATTTTGTTTATTCTAAGATATGAATAAAATAAGAAATGGGAGAGATGGGGAATGAGAGGAAGAAAGGAGGAAGGGGGGGGGGGCGGAGAGAGAGAGAGAGAGAGAGAGAGAGAGAGAGAGAGAGAGAGAGAGAGAGAGAGAGAGAAGAGAGAGAGAGAGAGAGAGGAGAGAGAGAGAGAATGAGATACTTAGATAGATAGATAGATAAATAAATAGATAAATATATATAGATAGATAGATAGATAGATAGATAGATAGATAGAAAGACAGATAGATAGATAGATAGATAGATAGATAGATAGATAGACAGATAGACAGACAGATAGATAGTTAGATAGATAGATAGATAGATAGATAGAATAGATAGATAAATAGATAGATAGATAGACAGACAGATAGATAGATAGATAGATAGATAGATAAATAGATAGATAGATAGACAGACAGATAGATAGATAGATAGATAGACAGACAGATAGATAGATAGATAGATAGTATAGATAGATAGAGACAGATAGATAGATGATAGATAGACAAACATAGATAGAAGAAGATAGATAGATAGAAGATAGATAGAGAGGAGAGAGAGAGAGATAGAAGAGAGAGAGACGAGAGGGGAGAGAGAGAGGGAGAGGGAAGAGAGGGGAAAGAGAAGAGAGAGAGAGGAGAGAGAGAGAGAGGAGAAAGAGAGAGAAAAGGAGAGGAGATGAAGAGGAGAGAGAAGAGGATGAGAGAGAAGAAGAAAATAGAAAGAGAAAGAGAAGAGGAAGAGAAAAGAAGGAGAAAGAGAAAGAGAGAGAAACATGGAGCAACGGAATAAGACGAAAGAAAACTCTTAAGAAACCAATTCAGGAAGTGTCTGGTAACTGATGCAAAATGTTGAATGGAGACTTTTATTTTATTTTATTTTTATTCGTGTATTACTGTTTCCCTTTTATATATTTTTCCTTATTTTCCTTATTTCTTGTTTTTTTTTTAAATTATTATTACATTTCTCTTTATCTATATCTTTGTCTCTTCTTTTCTCTCTTTCATCTCCATATTCCTTTTCGCTTTTTTGCTTCGTTTGCTGAACAAAAAGAGACGAAAAGAAAAGAAAAGAAAAAGAGCGAAATAAGAAAAAGTAGAAAAAAGAGAGAATAAAAAAAGAAAAGAAAAGAAAAGAGAGAGAGAAAAAAAGAAATAAAAAGTAAGAAAAAGAAAAGAGACAGAGATAAAAAATGAGATTTGTTCTCTACGAATGAGGAGAAAGGAAGATGGAGAAGGAGAAGAGGAAGAGAAAGTGGAAGAGAAGGGAAAAGAGGAAAGGGAAGAGGAAGAGTTAGGAGAAAAAATAGGATAGGTAGAAGAAGAAGAGGAAAGGGAAAAAGAAGAAGAAGAGGAAAGGGAAAAAGAAGAAGAGGAAGAAGGAGAAGGAACAGAGGAAGAGGAAGAAGAAGGAGAAGAAAGGGGAGAAACGATAGACAAAATACAGTGAAATATAATAAAATACATTAAACTTAAATAAAAGGAAAGAAATACAATAAAATACAGTAAAATAAAATACAACAAAATACAATAAAGGTAAAAAAAACACGAAGAATAAAAAGATAAACGATAAAATAAAAAGAAAAAGATATAATGAAAACAGACACAGAAAGAAGAAGAAAAACAACAAAGAAAAACGACGTAAGAAAAAGAAAAACAAGAATAACAATAAACACAAATCAAAGGAAATGAAGAAAGAAGAAAAAAAAAAAACAATAAAAAACAATGAAAGGAAAAGAAGAAAGAACAAGGAAGACCAGAAAATCAAGCAATTAAACAACCAAAAGACAAACAAACAAGCAAAACAAAGCAAGGAAGATTACCTCATTAAACGTCTTGTGTTTATTGTCGAGGAAAGATGTCATGGACTTCGGCTGATGTTTCAGGCGTTTACTTGTTTACTTGTTTGTTTGTTTACTTGCTTGTTTACTTGTTTGCTTGTTTACTTGCTTGCTTGTTTACTTGTTTGCTTGCTTGCTTGCTTGTTTACTTTTTTACCTGTTTGCTTGATTGCTTGTTTACTTGTTTGCTTGTTTACGTTTTGCTCTTACATGAAGGGATTTCGTGTCTTTGTTCTTTGTTTATTTGTTCTGATCAGGTTCGTGGCTGAGGAAAGTCCTTTGATGTTTGTTTATATGTGTATATGTATATATATATATATATATATATATATATATATATATATATATATATATATATATATATATATACATATACACACGCATACATATATCTTTTCGCATTTATTTTTACAGCCATTAATTTTCTGTTACATTTACAGACGGTCCTATAAACGCAAGTACTCTGTAAGCATTCATTTATCTTTCTTTCCTGCTACAAAGAGAGAGATTAAGATCGCGCGTGAACAGGATCCGGGCTTAACTCTGTGCTGTTTTACATATTAAAAGCGAATCGAATCCCTTATCGCGGAGGTGCTGGGAGTGTCTGTTCTTTATAGCGACTGTTTGTTTTTAACGTTTGTGATCGGGAGGGTGGAGGAAGGAGGAAGGAAGGGGAGGAGGAGGAGGAGGAGGGGAAGGGGAGGGGGATGGGGGAGGGGGAGGGGGGAGAAACGGGAAGAAGAAAGGAGGAGGAGAGGATAGGAGGAAGGAGAGGAGGAAACGGAAGAAAACGAAGGAGGAGGAGGAGGAGGAGGAGGAGGAGGGAAGAGGGAGGAGGAGGAGGAGGAGGAGGAGGAGGAGGAGGAGAAGAAGGAAGGTGGAGGAGGAGGAGGGGAGGAAGAGGAGGAGGAGGAGGAGGAGGAGGAGGAGGAGGAGGAAGAGGGAGGAGGAGGAGGAGGAGGAGGAAAAGGATGGGGATAAGGAGGAGGAGGAGGTGGAGGAAGAGGTGGAGGAGGAGGAGGTGGGGGGAGTTGCTTCGATTACCTTTGTAACCTTGCCAAGAGAGAGGGAGGGAGGGAGGGAAGGGAGAGAAAAGGAGGAAGGAAAGAGAGAGAGAGAGAGAGAGAGAGAGAGAGAGAGAGAGAGAGAGAGAGAGAGAGAGAGAGAGAGAGAGAGAGAGAGAGAGAGAGAGAGAGAGAGCAAAAGAGAACGAAAAAAATAAACAGACAGATACAGAGAGATACAGAGAGCGAAAGAGAAAGAAAGAAAGAAAAAAAAGGAAAGCAAGAAACAGAGAAAGAAAAGAAAAGAAAAAAAAAAAAAGAATCAAACAGCAAAACAAATCAATAAACAAGGAAACCCAAGCAAGTCATCCTCAGCCCCCCCCCCCCCCCAGTCAAGTCCAGTCATCAGTCACTTCCGACGTCCCTTAATCTGAAGTGTCAGTGACATGCGTTTCTGAGATGAGTCGAGGTCCTGGGGTTTTTGATCATGCATTTGCTTGTTGTTGTTGTTGTTTTTTTTTGTTTTGTTTCGTTTGATGTCGTCGGTTGTTTTTGTTTGTTTGTTTGGTTTGTTGTTGTTTTTTCTCGTTGTTTGTTTTTTGTTTATTGGTTTGTTGTTGTTTATTTTTCTTGTCGTTGTTTGTTTGTTTGTTTGATGTTTGTTTCTTTGTTTGTTTTTGTTTGTTTTTGGATGTTGTTGTTGTTGTCTTACTCTATTGTTTGTGTTGTTTTGTTTTTCATTGCTGTTGCTTTTCTTGTTGTTGCTTCATTTGTTTCCCTTGTTGTCTTTGCTTTTATTGTTGCTTTTAATTTGTTGTTGTTTTTGTTAGTGTTGTTTTTGTTGTGTTTTTGTTAGTCCTGCCTTGCTCTCTGGCTCCTGGGTTTTAGCTTCATTTGTTTTTGTTTCTGTTTTTGTCGTTGTTTTTCATGTTGGTGTTTTTGTGTTAATCGAGGTGCCTTGCTTTTAGGATTCTGGGTTTTAAATTACTATTATTATTTTTTTTTTTTTGTCGTTGTTTTTGCTTTTTTTTTGTCGGCGTTGGTACTGTTACTTGGCTCGTTGTTGTTGTTGTTTCTATTGGCTTTTAGATTTAGGATTTTTTTTTCCTTATTCCTAATGTCAAACGGACACGGAGACACACACACACACACACACACACACACACACACACACAACAACAAAACCTTCCCCACCCTTCCCCCCTCCTCCTCCTCTTTTCCCCCTCCCCCCCCCCCCCAAAAAAAAAAAAAAAAAATCCACGCCCGCGCCCCCTAAATAGGCAGCACACACCCGCCCACCTTGGGACATGGATATAGATTTCATTGCCAATCACGCCCAGAAATGAAGGCATATGGCGTCCCTCTCCCGCTGCCTGCCTGTTACAGGGTCGACCGGCGTCCCTTCCCCTTGTCGTGTTTTATTGTCAGTTTACTTGTTTGTTTTTGCTTTTTTTTTAGTTGTTGTTGTGGTTGGTATTATCATATTTTATTATATTCTCCTTTTCGTGTTTTATTGTCAATTTACTTTTTTTTTTTTTTTTTTTGGGGTAGTTGTTGTGGTTGGTATTATCATATTTTATTATATTCTCCCTTTTCGTGTTTTATTATCAATTTACTTGTTTATTTTTTTTTTTTTTTTATTGTTGTTTTTGGGGATTTTTCATTTTTTCCCCATATTTTTTTTTACTATTTCCCCCTTTATTCGTTTTTTGTCATTTCCTTTTTTTTCATTATTATTTATTTATTTTTTGTAGTTGTTTTTAATTTTGCCGGTATTATTTTTATCCATTACCTATATATATTATCATTTATCACCATTTATCCTTATTTTTTCTTCATTGTTTGGTTATTATTTTATGTAATTTTTTATTTTTTTTCTTAGTTTTCTTTTCCGGCCAATGTATTTCAAAAAAAAGGGAAAAAAATTTCCTATTATCTCCATTATCAAAAATTTATCCACCCACATAAATATACATCAATAATTTCAAAATTTCCCGGGAATTAAACTCCTTTGGGTTAAAAAATAGCATTTTTTTGATTTCCTGTTTTAGTTTTTCTTTCAGGCAATATCCCTTTAAAAAGAAAGAAAGAAAAAAAAAAAATTAGGCCTTATTTCGTAACGCTTATTCCATCAAAAATTCATAGCCGAGCCCGAAATAAATTATACAAACATTGTTTTCAAACCACTAAGTGTGCTGTAAGGTTGGAATTCTCAACGTTTCTTGGAGTTAAAATGCAATAGACATTTTCTTTTTTTTTTTCGAGTTTGCGGTCGTGTTCTGAGAGTCAGTCTATGCGTACATATACGCACATGCACAGACATACGCACATGCATTTGCAGTCGAGCGCTAACATTTTTACCTGCATTTACGTACGTATTTATCTATTTTTCTTCTCCTTCTTCTTTATTCCTTCTTTTTTATCTCTATCCACTTTCCATCTTTCATTCATTCTTCCTACTTATCTCCGTTTTCCTTATTTGCTATTTTCTATTTGCCTTCCCTTTACCCTCCTTATAACAATTCCTGTTTACCTTTTGCTTTACACACTTCCTTTCTTACTCCCTATTTCCTCTTTCTTCTTATTCCATATTTTCTTACCTTCTTCCTCCTTACACCCTTCTTCTTCTCATATTTCTTTATATTTCCATCCTTTCATCTTTCTTTCTCCTTATATCCTACGTTTCGTTCACTCCTTACTTATTCTTCCTTAAACCCTGCTTCTTTTTACCTCCTCTATTCCTTCATCATCATCTTTACCTCTTATTCCCCTCTTTACTTCTTCCTGTCTTCTACGTTTTATTTGTCTTTTCCTACATTTTACATTTTCTCACAGTTAACGAAAACGAGGCTGGAAGGGGGGGGGGGGGAGTTCATTATTGTTATTATCATTATTTATTATCATTGTTGATAATAAGCATATTATTATTACCATTATTGTTATTGTTATTACTATTTTTATTATTGTCATTGATATTGTTATTACTATCATTATTATTATTATTATTATTATTATCATTATTATTATTATTATTGTTATTATTATTATTATTATTATTATTATCATTGTTAATATCATTATCTTATTATTATCATTATTATTATTATTATTTTATCTCTATAATAATAATAATAATAATAATAATAATAATGATAATAATAATAATAATAATAATTATTATTATTGTTGTTGTTGTTGTTGTTGTTGTTGTTGTTGCTATTGTCATTATTATTAGTATTAGTATTAGTATTGTTCCTTATTATCATTATCATTACAATGATAATTATCATTATTGTTATTATCTTTATCATAATCATCGGTATTTTCATCATTAATATTATCATTTTCATTACTGATATCATCACTATTACCATTGCCATCATTATCATTTTCCACCTCCTCCTCCTCGTCCTTCTCATCACCAGTATCACCATCACCATCATCACCATTATCCTCCTCCTCCTCCAAATCATCATCAATATCACCATCACCATCCTCCCTCCTCCTCCTCCCCCCCCACCATCCCCAACATCACCATCACCATCCTCCTCCTCCTCCTCCCCACCACCATCCCCAACATCACCATCAAACCCCATCTCCCCACCAAAAACAAATCACCACACAACTCCTTCCTCCAACACCCCCACCCCAACATCCCACCCATCACCTCCTCCCCCCCTCCTCCCCCCCCACCCCCAAACTACCATCCCCTCCTCCTCCCCCTCCTCCCACATTCCCCAACATCACCATCCCTCCTCCCCCCTCCCCCCCCCCCCCCCAAATTTACCATCCCCTCCTCCTCCCCCCCCCCACCCCAACACCAACCCCCCCCCCCCCCCCCATCACCCCAAAAATTTACCCAACCCCCAAAACCAACCCCTTTTTTGGAGCATCCCGGCCGACTTCAGCGGCGAGAAACGGCTGGCTCCAAAACGTGATTAGGCGAGCTGGGGGTTTTTTTGGGTTTTCCCGGTTGCCAATGAGGGAAAAAGGGGGAAAGGGGGGGGGGGAGGGGGGGGGGAATGGGGGGGGGGGGAGGGGGGAAAGGGGGAGGGGGGGGGGAAAAAGGGGAGGGGGGAGGGGGGGAAGGGAGGGGGGGGGGGGAAGAGGGGGAGGGAATGGGGGGGGGGGGAAGGGGGGGGAAAAGGAGGGGGACAGAAAGGGAAGGGGGGGAAAAGGAGAAGGGAAAAAGGAAAAAGAAAAAAAGGGGGAGAGGAGGGGAGAAAAAGAAAAAAAGGAAAATGAGAAAAGAAAGATGGGGAAAAAGGAAAGGAAGTTTTTTTTTTTTTTTTTTTTTTTTTTTTTTTTTTCACCGTTAAGGGAATCTTGAGTG
>NC_051387.1:48848854-48861354 GCF_015228065.2 Penaeus monodon
GATGGTATAAATGTATGTGGTAGTTACAGGAGGTGTGGATGACTATGTATGCAGTTTTCTTTTGAAATTTGTTGATTCACTCATCTATGCATTGCTTTATTTGTTTCTGAAAAGAATAATCGCCGTTTTATGTGAGATATATATGTATATGCATACGTACATATATACTTACACATACCCCACACCCACACACAAACACACACACACACACACACGCACGCACATACACGGGTTTATGTGTGCGTGTGTATGTGTTGTGTGTGTGTGTGTGTGTGTGTGTGTGTGTGTGTGTGTGTGTGTGTGTGTGTGTGTGTGTATGTGTCTGTGTGTGTGTATGTGTATCTGTGTAAGATTTAGTATCATATGTTTTAACAGCAATATAAATAAATGAATAAAACAGACTATAAATATGATGAAAAAAGTTCTATTAGTAAACTCGTTCTTCCAATATAGGACCAAATTTCTTAAAAAAGTGAAAAATGGCGATGAGGTGGATGGAGGGAGAGAGAGGAAAATTGATGACTGTGGTTGAATTAAATATTAATTGCATTAAAATGGATGATTCTGGTTCAATCGTCGTTCAAAAAGGATTATCCATTTATTTAAATGAATTAATTCGATTCTTTTTCTTTTTCTTTATTGTTAATTTTTTTATTATATTATATATTTATTGGTTTGATTATTTATGATTTTATTATTATTATATTAGTTATTATTATTATTATGTTTTATTATTATTATTATTATATTATTATTATTATTATTATTATTATTATATTCAGGATTATTTTGTATTAATGTATTATTTTATTATTTTATTTATTATTATTTATTATTTAATTTTATTATTTATTATAGTATTACTTATTACATCTTTCTATTATTACTACTACTACTGCTACTACTATCATCATCATCATCATCATCATCATCATCATCATCATCATCATCATCATCATCATCATCATCATCACCATCATGACAAAAAATGCTACCTCCCACTGTAACTATCACTTCCGTTGAATATCTTTATAAATATCTTTATCATCATTTTCATCATAATTATTTCTCTCGCTGTTGTTATCGTCGAAATCGGCTCGTTTTTCACCGTATTAGAAATTGAAATATAATTAGAGAAAAAAATAATTGCACGATCTCTGATAGCTGGTTGCATCAAAAGCCTGAATTATATTTTGTGCTGTTACTTGTCTGCAACATTGATTGCAACACCGAGTGAAAGACTTGCGACATGTGCAACGCATAAATGCAATGCGGTATTGATGTTGTTGCTTTGAATGGCCTAAAGGTACTTGGAGAATATTACAGCATTTGCAAACAGGATTTTTTTTTCGAGTCAAATTCCGATGCAAGATTTTATTGATGAAATGAATACAAAATCAGGTGGGATTTATTTATTTATTCATTCATTTATTTATTTATTGTTATTATTATTATTATTATTATTATTTACTGTTTCCTTGTTGTCTCTGTTCTTCTTATATTTATACCTATTCGTAATTCGAAGATATCAAGTTGATTAAGATAATGACATAACGAATTTGTAATGACAAGTTTATTTATTCATGTAAACAACATAAACAACCACACGCACACGTATCAACAAACAAGCAATCAAGTACGCACGCACACACGCAAACACACACACACACACATACAAACACACAAACACAACAAAACAAACAAGAAACACACAAACAACACACACACGCACAGCACACACACACACCACACAACACACACACACACACACACACACAAAACAAACAAACAAACAAACAAGCACGCACGCACACACACACACACACACACACATCTTTGGACTTTGTATACACACACACAAACACACACACAAGCAAACATACACAAACATACATACAAACAACACAAACACAAAGAAGCACTCGTTTTGTGCACAAAAGAAAGTGGTCAACCTTTAAGAAAAAATTATTCAAAATGAAACATGTCTTTTCTTTAATAAGTATTTTTTTGTTTATTTGTTTATTTGTTCGGTTACTTGTCTGTTCAAATTCATAGATTCAACGGAAGTAATTTTATTTGTAATACATTTAGTATCATTTTATTATTTATTTCAAGAAAGCGTGATAATTTGAAACAACGACAAAATGAAACAACAAAAACAACAACAAAAATAAGAAAAAAAACAACAACAACGGCAAAAACACTTCACTTCTCTCTGTTCTTTTGCGTTTGTCGAGAAAGAACAAAGAGAGGAGAGAAAAAAAAAAGAAAGCAGGAGAAAAATAAAATGAAAATAGTGAGACCTCAAAAGCATAAGTGTTTGAAGACTTTGGACAACCTGATAATTGCTTTAGGGGGTGGGGGGAGGGGGGCGTGGTGGGGTGGGGGAAGGGGGGAGGGAGGAATAGTAGTGTTATTATTATTATTATTATTATTATTATTATTATTATTATTATTATTATTATTATTATTATTATTATTATTATTATTATTATTATTATTATGATTATCACCATCATCATTATTATTGTTACTATTACCATCATTATTACTAGATTATCATTGTTACCATTACAATTACTATATTATGATAATAATGATACTAGTGCTACTAATGATAATATTACTACTGCTACTACTACTACTACCACTAATAGTAATAATGTTACCACTGCTATTACTACTAATATTATCACTATTACTAGTAATGATTAATGATGTTGTTATTTGTATTGTTCTTTTTCCTGTTGTTGTTATCATCACCATCATTATTTTGTTATTATTATTGTTGTTATTATTATTGTTGTTGTTATTATTATTATTATTATTATTATTATTATTATTGTTGTTGTTGTTGTTGTTGTTGTTGTTGTTGTTGTTGTTATTGTTAATATTATCATTATTGTTATTATTATTATTATTATTATTATTATTATTATTATTATTATTATTATTATTATTAATATTATTATTATTAGTAGTAGTATTAGTAGTATTAGCATTATTACTATTATCATTACTGTTATCATTATTGGTAACACTATTTTTGTTACTGTTGCCCTTTTATCATTATCATAAATATTGTTATTAATTTTATCATTACCATGACCATTGATGCTATTAGTATCAACATCATCAATGTTAATTCATTGTCACTAAAAATACCATTATCATTATTATATCCATCATTATCATTATAATTATTTACAATGCTGCTATCATCATCATCATCATTACTTCAATCATTAAAAAAAAACAACAATAAAAATCATAAAATAAAAAAGAATCTTTACGAAAAGGCATTTAATCGAAAAAAAAACCATCTCAGGGTTGCATTTTCAACCATTAAGACAAAGAATTTGCAAATGTTTTTCAATAGCAATTGCAACTCTCGAGGGTCGCATGACTGAGTCTTTTCTCCGGGGTAAGAAAATGTTGCAAATCGAAGTTGCAGATAAGAGTCGTAGGAGTTTATATATATATATATATATATATATATATATATATATATATATATATATATATATATATATATATATATATATATATATATATATATATAACACCACACACACACACACGCACACGCAACACACACACACACACACACAACCCACAACACACACCACACACACACACACACACACACACACATAACACTAATAAAACTATCTAGAAGAAGAAAAACTGTTTAGAAGAGAAAAAAAGAAAGAAAGGAAAAAGCTTATATACATATATATGCGTGTGTGTGTGCGTGCGTCTGAAAGAAGAAGCAAAAGAGGAAGCAGGCAATTGAACGCGAGAATACGGAGAGCGCGCGTGAGGGGCGGCGTGGGTGGGAAGCCAAGAGTCACAGAAAATGTCAAAATAGTTGGCCGCCTCATGCTTCATTTTTCGAAAGTTGGAAATATGGAAACGGGGAAAAAATGAAGAGAAAAAAAAAATAATGTCAGGTCTGAAGGGCGAGGGGGAAGGGGGGAGGGGGTGGAGGAGGAGGAGGACTAAGAAGAGGAAGAGGAAGAGAAGGAGGAGGCGGGGAGAAGAAAAAGAGAGGGAAGAGAAGGAGAAACAGGAATAAGAAAAGGAGAAGGACGAGTTGGAGAAGTAGAAGCAAGAGGAGAAGGAAAAGGAGAAGAAAAAGGAGAAGGAGGAACTGGAGAAGGAGACGGAGGAGAAACACACGCCTCCCCCTTCCCCCACACAATATACACACCCTGAGTACACACATTCCTTTGTACATGACTCTCTCAGTCACACATTTTTTTAAAAAGCTTCTTGCACTGTCTATTTCAGGTGAAAAATAACAGCTATTTATCCCCCTTGGAACATATGTAAATGTGTAACGGTCCTATGTAATGTTCAGTAACTGGAATTCTCTCTCTTTTCCGTTGGGATAATGTCTGTATTATTCATTAAAAAAAAGAAAAGAAAAGAAAATATCTTAGAGCTTTGGTTGTTATTGAGGAATTGTTTTTATAAGAGAAGGTGATAACGACCAATGTAAATATACCAACAAAAAAAAGGTAAATATACTAGTAGGTAAACTTACACACGGACAAACACATGCAAGCACACACACGCACGCACTTACACACACACACACACACACACACACACACACACACACACACACACACACACACACACACACACACACACACACACACACAAAAAAAACACCCTCCTCCTCCTAAAACAAAACAAAACAAAACAAAACAAAACAATCCTCCAACAAACAAAACACAAACAACATAAACAAAGCGACGTAAACAAGCAAACTATAGACAGGGAGAATAACACGCGTCTGCGCCAATAACCCAACGATTTAGACTGGATAATCTCTGTATGGATAAAGATAAAGATAAGGATAAAGATAAAGATAAAGGATAAAGATAAAGATAAAGATAAAGATAAGGATAAATATGAAGATAAAGATGAAGATAAAGACAAAGATGAAGATAAAGACAAAGATGAAGATAAAGATAAAGATATCTGTTAGATAAAGAAAATGCTATTTGCATGCGTTGTCTTGGGTGTTATCTATTGCGTTTTGAGGAAAGGGGGGGAAGGGGGAGGGGAGGGGGAGGGGGGGATATAAACGGAGTTAATAAAAGAAATAAGAGGGATGAGACGAGGAGGGGGGAGGGGGGAGGGATATAGGAGATTTTAGATAAAAGGGGAAAGGGGAGAATGAGAGGATAAAGGGCAGATACTTGGCGAGAAGGGGACGAGAAGGGAAGGGTTTGAGGGGAAAAAGAGAGAGAAGAAAGAAAAAGGCTTTTTCCTTTTCTTCATCCTCTCTCGCTTTCTCTCCTTTTCTCCCCTTTTTCTCTCTTTTTTTCTTTTTTTTTCTTTTCTCTCTCTCTCTCTTCCTCTCTCTCTCTCTCTCTCTCTCTCTCCTCCTCTTTCTGCCCCCTCGCTCCGTCTCTCTTACTCTCCTCTCCCTTTTCCCCCTCTCTCTCTTCCGTCTCTCTCTCTCTCTCTCTTTCCTTCCCTTATTTCTCTCTCTTCCTCTCTTCTCCTTCTTCTCCTCTTTTCCTCTCCCTCTTCTCTCCTCTCTCTTTCCCTCTCCCCTTTCTCTCCTTTCCCCCCTTTCTTCTCTTTTTTTTCTCTCTCTCTCCTCTCTCTCTCAAAACTCTTTTCTCTCCTCTCTCTTTCTCCTCTCTCCATCTCTCTCTCTCCTCCTCTTCCCCTCTCGTTCCTCCCCCTCTCTCTCTCTCTTTTCTCTCTCTCTCTCCTCTCTCATCCTCTCCTTCTCTCTCTTCTCTCTCCTCTCTCTCTCTCCTCCCCTCTCTCTCTTCTCTCTCTCTCCCCCCCCCCCCCCCCTCTCTCTCTCTCTCTCTCTCCCCTCCCCTCCTCTCTCTCCCTCCCTCTCCCCCAAAAAAAAAAACCGACAATTTTCAGAAAAAAAAAAAGGAGGACAAAAAAAGAGAAAGAAAATGAATATGAAAAAAAAAAAAAAAAAATCGGAATTCTATCGCAAAGTGAGAATCTGAGATGGTATTCAAGATGATGATGATAATAAAGGAAAATTAAAATGGCAAAAATTATCTATTAAAATGTTGGGTAATTTTGAAAAACGACTATTTCGTCTTACATTTCTATCATCAGTAATCATCATCATTATCATTTTCATTGTTGCTGTTATCATTAGTATTGTTATCAATATTGTCGTTTTTATTAATAGTATTATTATTATCATTATTATTGTTATTGTTTAAATTATTACTGTATTCATCACCCATCATCATCATCATTATTGTTATTATTATTATTATCATTATTATTATTATTACTACTACTACTACTACTACTACTATGACTACTACTATCATTATTGGACTACAGTTATCATTAGCATAAGAATTATCATCGTCGTTATGACTATTATTACCATTACTATTATTGTCACTATCTTTATTACCGCCACTGGTATTATTACTAATTTCAAGAACTTGTTTACCTTAAAATTTGCTAGATTAAGATTATACATTTCTTGATAACATTTACACATGATATTCTTAATTCACATAAATACTTCACTACTGGTAATTAATCTCTAAGTTAATTGAAATCGTAAATCTCGTCGATATGATATGAAACAAGATCATGGAAAATTTGTGTAGGGAAATTTTAATAGAGGTTTAGGTTGTGATGATAAATAGATGTTTTTTTCGAATTGTTTGTTTTCTGTTTTGTGTCTTTGTTTGTTTGTTGTTGTTTGATTGTTTGTTTGTGTCTTTGTTTATGTTTTTGTATGTTTATTTGTGCGAATGTAGGTGTGTATGGATCACTCTGCGTATGCATGTGCGCGCGTGTTTGTGATTACGTGTTTTTGTTGGCTGGTCTGTTGGTAGATTTCTCTCTCCTCTCTCTCTCTCTCTCTCTCTCTCTCTCTCTCTCTCTCTCTCTCTCTCTCTCTCTCTCTCTCTCTCTCTCTCTCCCTATCACCGCCAAAATACTTTTCAGTCAGTATGAGCGAAGAGTATTACATTGTTTTACGTTTTTGTGTGTATGCACACGCACGCACTCACGCACGCACATGTACATCCACTTATGCACACACACACAGACACACACACACGCACACACACACACACACACACACACACACACACACACACACACACACACACACACACACACACACACACACACTCGCGCGCGCGCGCGCACTCATTTCCCTCTTCCTTATCTTATTGTTTCCTCTCCTCTGCCTTTTCTCCTTTCCCGCTCTCCTTCTCTCCATTCTCTTTCCTCATTTCTCTCTCCTCTTCTCCCTTCTCTCTCTCGCTCAGTTTCTTGTTAATTACAGAAATTGTAATTAATTCAGCGTGTCGCACCATCCCCCAGCTACCAATAAGGTCGATAGTTCTATTTGTTAACATGCGTAGATGGACTTGTGCAACAGCCTTTGTTAGAGAGGGGAAAGCGAGAGAGAGAGAGAGAGAGAGAGAGAGAGAGAGAGAGAGAGAGAGAGAGAGAGAGAAAGAGAGAGTGAGAGAGAGTGAGAAGAGAGAGAAAGAGAAAGAGAAAGAGAGCAGAGAGGAGAGAGAGAGAGAGAGGAGATGAGAAAAGAGAGAAGAGGAGAGAGAGAGAGAGAGAGAGAGAGAGAGAGAGAGATGAGAAAGAACGAAGAACGTAACGAGAGAAGAAGTAGAAGAGGAAGAAAATAAAATAAAAAACAAAGAAAATAAGCAAGTAAAAGGAGATAAGAGTAACTGAGAATAATTGAACAATATATATATACAAAATGAGAGAAAGAGAAATGAAATTACTTGATAACATTTGACTTTTATTACAAATTTCATTTCCCTTCGCGTCGCACACTGACTGAATAGATATCTTTCGGTTTATCTATCGATTATTTTCCTATGTATCTATTTATCTATCGTCTGTCTGTTCATCACTCTCTCTCTCACTGTCTCTGTCTCTGAGAGAGAGAGAGAGAGAGAGAGAGAGAGAGAGAAAGGGAAGGAAGAGGAGAGGAAGAGGGGAGGGGAAAAGAGGAGAGATAGAGAAAGAGAGGGGGAAAAGGAAATAGACAGATAAAAAATAGAGGATAGATAGATAGATAGAATAGAATAGATGGACAAAAGATAGAAACTAGATTTATAGAGGGGTGTAGACGGAAAAAAAATGGATAGATAGATAGATAGAGAAAGGGATGGATAGGTAGATAGATAGATAAAATAGAGGTAGCAGAGGATGAGGATAAATAGATAGATAGAGAAATAGATGGATAGATAGACAGACAGAGATATAGATGGATAGATAGACAAACAAATAGAGAAATAGATGGATAAATAGACAGAGAAACAAATGGATAGATAGACAGGTAGGCAGATAGAGGAATAGATAGATAGATAGATAGATAGATAGTCGAAATAGAAAAAATTGAAGAAAAATGATAGAAAAAATTAAAATAAACAGATTTTAATTAGATCTTTTGATAGATGAAGTGAAATAGAAAGAAATGTATGAATTATAAAAAATCTATGAAAGATATGTAAAAAAAAAAAAAGCGTGTTATCAGAGTAGGAGCTGTTTAAAGGGGGAAAAAATCCATGCGTAATAATTAAATTAAATAGTAATAGTGCAGGAATTTTGCTTTTTAAATTACACGTGTCTGGAAATGATAACGTGTGTGTGTGTGTGGGGGGGGGGGGGCGGGGTGGGGGTGGAGGGTGTTGGTGTGTTTTTTGTGTGTGTTTTTTGGGTTTTTTTTGTGTATGTTGTTTGTGTGTGTATGTGTGTGTGTTTGTGTGTGTGTGTGTGTATGTGTGTGTTGTTTGTGTTTGTGTGTGTGTGTGTGTACGTACAGTAATCCTGAGTATCCCAGTTCCTCCCTTTCCCCCCTTTCTCCCTCCCTCCCTTACTTCGGCTCCCCCATCACCCTCCCTCCCTCCCTCCCTCCCTCCCACCCTCCCTCTCTCCCCTCCCTCCCTCCCTCCCTCGCCTCCTCTTCTTCCTCCCCTTTGCCCCCCCCCCATCATCTCCACCCTCGCTCCCTTAATTATCCATCAGCGATTTCCCATTAAGGAGGGAGGGGGGAGGGGGGGAAAGGAGGGGAAGGTAAATCCATCTTGTTTCCTGCTGAGTCTCGATGAGAGAAGAGAGAGAGGAGAGAGAGAAGAGAGAGAGAGAGAGAGAGAGGAGAAAAGAGAGAGGGGAAAAGGAGAGAGAGAGGGGAGAGAGAGGAGAGAAAGAAGAGGGGAGAGAGAGAGGGAGAGAGAGTGAAAGACAGAGAAAGACAGAGAGAGACAGAGAGAAGGAGAGAGAGAAAAAAAACAAACAAACAAACAAACGCAAGACAGATAAACAAAGCGAAAGAGAATGAAAGAGAAAGCTAAGCGCAAGGCAGAGACAGAGCGAGATGCTAAACGTTCTCTGTCGCAAACGTTTCAAGTGAAGTGAACGTTTGTCACGGTCGCCGCCACCTGCCGCCGCCCAGCTGGCTCTTGTCTCCTCTCGCACCGTCTCTCCCTACTTTTTTTCATTTTCTTATTTTTCCTTATTTTTTTAATTTTTAATATTTTTTAAAATTTTTTATCATTATTATATTATTATTTTTTTATTATTATTTTTAAAATTTTTTCATCCCAAATTTTTATTTTATTTTATTATTTTATTATTATTATTTATCATCACATAAATTTTTTTATTTCTTATTATTTAATTTTTTTTTTTATAATCTCATTGGGTTTTTAATTATTTTTTACGGGTTTTTTTTTTCCATTATTTTAACAAAAATTTTTTAAAATTACCTATTTCTCCTCTTTCTTTCCTTTCTCTTTTCCCCCCCCCTTTTTTTTCCCCCCTTCCTTCTTTTTCTTCCTTTTTTTTTCCCCCTTCCTTTCTTCCTTCCCTTTTCCCCCCCTCTTTTTCCCCCCCTCTTTTCCCTTTTTATTTTTCCCCTTGTTTTTCCTTTTTTTCTTCTCCCCTTTTTTTTTCCTTTTCTTTTTTTTTTCCCCCTTTCCTTCTTTTTTTCCCTGTTTTTTATTTTTAAAAAACCCATTCTTTCCCTTTGTTCTTTTTAAAATTTTTTTCTCTTTCCCCCCCTTTTTTTTTCCCCTTTTCCCCCCTTTTCTCTTTCCCCTCCTTTATTTCCTTCTTTTCCCCAAGGAAGAATTAAAAAGAGCCAAATTTTTTCCCTTTTTTTTTTTTTTTTTCCCCCCCCCCCCCCCCCCCCCCCCCCCCCCCCCCCCCTTTTTTGGGGAAAGGGGAAGGAAAGGAAAAAAGCCCCCCCCCCCCCCCCCCCCCCCCCCACCCCCCCCCCCCCCCCCCCCCCCCCCCCATTTTTTTTCCCCCCCCCCCTTTTTTTTTTTTTTTTTTTTTTTTTTCCCCCCCCCCCCCCCCCCCCCCCCTCCCCCTCCCTTCCTCCCCCCCCCTTTTCCCCCCTTTCCCCCCCCTTCCCCCCCTTTCCCCTTTTCCCCCCCCCCCCCTTCCCCCCCCTTTTTTTCCTCCTTCCCCTCTTTCCCCTCCTTCCTTTCCCCCTTTCCCCCCCCCTTCCCCCTTCCCCCTCTTTCCCCTTTTCCCCCCCCTTTCCTCCTCCCCCCCCCCTTTTTCCCTTTTTTCCTCCTCCCCCCCCTTTTTCCCACCCCCCCTTTTTTCCCCCCCCCTTCCCCCCCTTTTTTTTTTCCCTTTTTTTTTTTTTCCCCTTTCCTTTTTTTTTTTTCCTTATTTTTTTTTCCTTTTTTTTTTTTTTTTTTTTTTTCCTTTTTTTCTTTCCCCCCCCCCTTTTCCCCCTTTCCCTTTTTTTTCCCCCCCCCTTTTTTCCCCCTTTTTTTTCCCCCTTTTTTTTCCTCCCCTCCTTTCCCCCCCCCCCTTTTTTCCCCCCCTTTTCCCCCCCCTTCCCCTTCCCCCCCCCTTTTTCCCCCCCCCCCCTCCCTTTTCCCCCCCCCCCCCCTTCCCCCCCCCCTTAAACCCTCCCCCCAAATTTTCCCCCCCCTTTTCCTTCCCCCCAAAAAAAAATTTTTTTTTAAAAAAAATTTTTTTTTTTTTTTTTTCCCTTTTTTTTTTCCTTTTTTATTTTTTTTTTCTTTTTAAATTGTAAAAGGTTTTTAATTTTAAATTAAAAAGAATAGGAGAAAGTGAAAGAATTAAAAAAGAGAAATTTGTTTATACATATATATATATATTTTTATTCGTAATAAATCCTCGCTGTTCATTCCCTTGCCTCCGGATTCTCTTTTCCCTCTTCCTCTCCCCCTTTCCTCCTCCCCTCTTCCCTCCTCCCCTCTTCCCTCCTCCCCTCTTCCCTCCTCCCTTCTTCCCTCCTCCCTCTTCCCTCCTCCCCTCTTCCCTCCTCCCCTCTTCCCTCCTCCCCTCTTCCCTCCTCCCCTCTTCCCTCCTCCCCTCTTCCCTCCTCTAATGCCAAAGAGACACGTATATTTATCTGTTCCTTTTTTTGACCGTTTTTCATCTTGTTTATCGAAGCCCCAGTTCCTCTTTGGATCGTAAACACGAACTCTAAATCATAAACCTTTTCGAAAGAGGGAGATGGAGAAGGATAGAAGAAAGAGAGGAAAGGGAGAGTGGGAAAGAGAGGGAGGGAGGGAAGGAGAGAGAGAGAAAGAAAGAGAGAGAGAGAGAGAGAGAGAGAGAGAGAGAGAGAGAGAGAGAGAGAGAGAGAGAGAGAGAGAGAGAGAGAGAGAGAGAAAGAGACAGACAGAGACACAGACAAACACAGACAGACAAACAAACATACACAGCGACAGAAACAGAAACAGACACAAACAGACACAAACACGAACACAGACAGACACAGACACACACACACAGATAGACAGATAAAGACAGAGAAAGAATTACAGGAAGTCACACATACAGAAAAACCATGTTCTAGCCCCCAAGTACAAAATTTTCCATATCTCGTTCTTGTCATCACAAATCATCACTATTTCTGGCTGGGAGACCTGGTGTGGCGTCGAATGTATTGGTATTTTCTCCTTTTTGATGGTGATGGTGGTGATGGTGGTGGTGGTGGTGGTGATGGTGGTGGTGGTGATGGTGGTGGTGGTGATGGTGATGATTGTGGTGGTGATGATGGTGTGGTGATGATGGTGGTGATGGTGATGATGGTGGTGTGGTGATGGTGATGATGGTGATGATGTGGTGGTGATGGTGATGATGGTGATGATGGTGGTGATGGTGGTGGTGGTGATGATGGTGGTGATGGTGATGATGGTGGTGATGATGGTGGTGATGGTGATGATTATGATGGTGATGATGGTAGTGTTGGTGTGATGATGATGATGATGGTGGTGGTGGCGATGATGATGGTGATGATGATGGTGGTGGTGATGATGGTGATGACACTTGAAAATAGTGATGATATTTGCCTTCTAATGGTGTTGATGAATGTATTGCTGGGATTGTGATGATGAAGCTGATGGTGATGAGAATGAGAATAGTGATGACAAGTCCCTTCTAATGACGAAGGATGGCGATGGTGATGATGATTAAACAGAGTAAATAATAATGAAAAAATATACAAT
>NC_051387.1:48868854-48873854 GCF_015228065.2 Penaeus monodon
TTATTTAAATACGTCCTATTAATACTATAATTTATATCTTCCTGATCATCAATCTATCGACTGCCAAACAGTTATCATCACCACCACGTCAAACTGTCATCATTTATCATCAAACTGTCTATTGCATCTTCGCCTCAGTATATGAAAATAAGTATCGTTATAATTTACTTCCTTTATCGTTATACCAGATACATAGATATTTGCATTTAATATTCAGGATTATATTTCCTGCTGGATATGTGTGTTTTTTTTTTCGGGAAAATGTAAAAGCAAATCATTGATGAATTTTTCGCTTTAGGGAAAAGTAACAGGACGGACTTATAAACTTCGTGAATGTAGTCTCATTCCTAAATCGATTACCATATTTGATAGCACATAAGACACCCCTTTTATAAATAAACAAAACAAAAAAACACCTCGGATCTTATATATGAAAAAGAGTCCCCCCCCACCCCTGAATATTGTAATTAGAATAGTCTGTGCTATATACCACCATATACGGTAGATAGCATTGGTATAGAACAAATGTACCAAAACTGGGACATGGGCAATTTTAAAGGGGGTGAGGGGTACTGTATGGTAGGGGGCGGGGAGGGGAAGGGGGGGGTTAATGATGGCTGTTGTGGTATGAATGGAAATGAATGTGGTATGAATGGTGAAGAATGTAGTATGAATGGCCACTGAGTATTGAAGGCTCTGGTGTTTGGGCATTGTGGCATTGCGGAAAAAAGTCTGACATGGTGTGATATTGCAGATTAAAAGACCTAGCAATATTGCAGTTATACGTGGTTTTGGGTATGGAGAGGATCAAAGGGATACATAATTGATTGAAACTGGGGGGGGGGGGACACTTGCCTAGAGATACATACTTTGTAGATACTATACTGTACTTTTTTTTTTATTTTTTTAAATTTTTTTTTGTCTCTGACCCCGATGGTGGCCGAGCTTAGTAAGTCGGTGCTTCAGGCTGCCTCCCTCTCTCTCTTTCTCTCTCTCTCTCTCTCTCTCTCTTTATCTATCTATCTGTGGATATGTATGTGTATGTACGTGTATATAAGTGTATATGTATGTGTGAATGTATATCTATCTGTATATCTCTATGTGTATGTACGTGCATGTAAGTGTATATGTATGTATGAGAGCGAAATACGAAAAAAAAGAAACAGGTCAAGGAAAGGTTCAGTGACCTGCAGGGGGACGACCCGTAGACCGTATCTTGAAGTATGGTGTCACGGTAGAGGGAGAAATGGGGGGGGGGGGATGTCTGGAGAGGGAGGAGAGGGGAGGGAGGAGGAGGAGGAGGAGGAAAGAGGAGGAGGAGGGGAGGAGGAGGAGGAAGAGGAGGAGGAGGAGAAAAGGAGGAGGAGGAGGAGGGAGGAGGAGGAGGGAGATAGGAAGGAGAGGAGGAGGAGGAGGAGGAGGAGTAGGGAGATAGGAAGGAGAGGAGGAGGAGGAGGAGGAGGAGGGAAGGAAGGAGGAGGAGGAAGAGCAGAAGGAGGAGGAGGAGGAGGAGGAAAGGGGAGAGGAGGGGAGGGGGAGGAGGAGGAGGAGGAAGAGGAGGGAAGGAGGAGGAGGAGGAGGAGGAAGGAGGAGGAGAAAGGAGGAGGAGGGAGGAGGAGGAGGAAGGGAGGAGGGGAGAGGAGGAGAGGGAAGGTTGGTAGAGAAGGCAGGATGGAAGAAGGGAAGGGAAAGAGGAAGGCGGAGGGAAGGGGAGGAGGAGGACGCGGAAGAGGAGGAGGGAAGCGAGAAGGAGAAGGAGAAGGAGAAGGAGAAGGAGAAAGAGAAAGAGAAAGAGGAAAGAGAAAGGGAAATGGAAAAAGAGAAGGAGAAGAGAGAGAGAGAGAGAGAGAGAGAGAGAGAGAGAGAGAGAGAGAGAGAGAGAGAGAGAGAGAGAGAGAGAGAGAGAGAGAAAGAGAGAGAGAGAAACAAATAGAGAGACACATACAAAATAACTCTGTAAAACAACGAGAGACGTAGCGTAATAACCCGAGGCAATGGAGGAAGCTACAATCAGGATGTTTATTGTTTGTTTGTTGTTTGTCCTTGTTGTACTTGCACGTTTGTGTTTGTTTGTTTGTGTTAGTGTGTATGTGTTTGTTTGTGTTTGTTTGTATTATTGCGTATTTGTTTGTGTTTTGTTAGTATTATTGCGTATGGTTTGTGTAAGTGTAGATGTATTTGTTTGTGTATATGTGTTAGTGTGTCTGTTTGTTTGTTTGTATATGAGGGGGGGGGGGGTGAATTCATGGGCGTGTGGTTTCGTTACTGTATGATTTTGTGTGTATATATGTGTGTGCTTTTTTTGTTTGTTATGTGTGCGTGTATGTATATATGCCCATGTTTGTACAAAATTTGTAACAGCACATTCGCTCTCTAATTGGTCTATGCTACACGTCCGTATGTTCGTTTGTGTGTGTGTACATTCGCTCAGAAGCATCCGGCCAAATTACACTTCACTGTCTAAAGATGCCTTTTTTCCTTTCTGCCCCCTCCCCCCACCATAACCTCCACCCCCTACCCCCTTACCTCTACTTCTACCCCTACTTCTATATCCCCTTTTAAAGTTTCTGAAAAAAAAAGACTTTGTCTAGGCCTATCGCTCGATTTTTTTTTTTACTTTTTCATTTTTATTATCATTATTATTGTTATTATTATTATTATTATTATTATTATTATTATTATTATTATTATTATTATTATTATTATTATTATTATTATTATTATTATTATTATTATTTTCTATTTATTTATATATATTTCTATTCTCTTTCTCGTTCTCTCTCTTTGTGTTAGTTATTTTTATCTGTGTCGATTTTTTCGCAATAATTTATCAGTGTATATGCTTATCTTTATATACATTTATATTTCTTTTAGTCAGTATAAATTGATATCTATTAATTCATCCTCATATTTCTTCATCTCCTTATCGATCTACCTATGTATATGTCATTCTATCAACTCTATCTTGCTTCCTCCCTTCATGTCTGTCTATCTACCTCTCTATGTATGTTTGTATGTATGTTTCATTTCATCCACGAATCTGTCTATCATCTGTCTATCATACATCTACCAATCTCTATCTCAGTTCAGTTTGATGCAAATAACTCTTTGTGAATCATCTTTATCATTTCCTATCAGTTACTGCAATTTACCTGTTACTTACTATCTACTTTTATATCGTACAGTATCTGTCTATCTACGTATGTTTCAGCTCATGTACGAATCAGTCTATCAGTGCATCTATCCGTATCTATTTCAGTTTAATTTGATATA
Source organism: Penaeus monodon (assembly GCF_015228065.2). Lineage (NCBI taxonomy): Eukaryota > Metazoa > Arthropoda > Malacostraca > Decapoda > Penaeidae > Penaeus > Penaeus monodon. The sequence goes on from NC_051387.1 coordinate 48,872,128, forward strand.
ACTAATCATGAGGGTATGCGCGTATAAAGGTGTTCTAAGATCAGATGCGTTTATTAAATATTTTGTTCGTTGAAGCTTTCAGGGATAACATAAACATCGATATTTGCTCTTTAATACACTGCATCCATGAGGCAGAGCGCACTAGCGTTGGAAATATCGATGCTCACGTTATAGATTAAGGCTTAGATTGACGAAACATTTAATGAATGTAATGACTGGTCTGAGATTTCCTTTATGGACGCTCGCACCTTCAAATTTTATTATTTTATTTTGTTATTTTGGCCTGATTCGACCAGCCTCAATCCCAGTCCACATATTTATCTATCAGTGCATGTGCCTATATCTATTTCAGTTTAATCTGGTATCGCGAGCTGTGAAACCAAGAAGTCGCCAGCCATTTCTCTGCACTAATCTTATGCCAAAATGGAGGAATTCTGTCTTGCTTTGATCTTCAAATTATCCAAGAATATTTTTCACTGTCGTCTCCTTGGATTCTGTGCTTTCTGTATTCAAATTTAATTATGAGTTTTTTTTTTCTTTCTTTCTAATCCATCCTCACTAAAAATCGTCTTTGTCTCTGTTTTTCGGAAAATTTAGGAAGATATATTTTCCTCCTTGACTGGTATTAAAAGCCTTTTCCTTTTATATTCATCTAATCCCAGAAATCATTATTTTACGATAACTGATCACGCATAAGACTTCACTAGGCCTTTTTAAAAGCTTCGATTCTTTTCCTTACCTTCCTCTTTATATGATATTTTCACCTTTATTTTCCTTTGGGCACTTAACCCCCCCCCCCCGCCTCCATCGTCTGCATTATAGATATTTCATATTTTCCATGACTAGCTCGCTCAAACTCACCTCGCCACTCTCTGGCTGTATATCTCTCTCTCTCTCTCTATGTTTCTGTTTGTCTGTCTGTTTGTTTGCTTCTGTCTGTCTGTGTCTGTCCCTCTCTGTCTGTAGCTGTCGCTCTACCTCTCTTTGTCTCTCTCTCTCTCTCTCTCTCTCTCTCTCTCTCTCTCTCTCTCTCTCTCTCTCTCCTCTCTCTCTCTCTCTTCTCTCTCTCTTTGTCAGTCTGTCTCTTTACCTCTGTCTCTGTCTCTATCTCTGTTTGTCTGTCTCCCTCTCTCTCTCTTTGTCTGTCTGCCTGTCTGTCTGTCTGTCTGAGCGGTCAGACGCCTAACCAATCACGCCGCCGTGCTGACCTAACCACGCCCCCTTCGCTCATGACCTCTGACCTTCTCCATGACCCGTACAAACACTCTACCTCGAGTCACGGTCCCGCTCGGACGCTGCCTCCTCCTGGGGTCACCACTCCAACCCCCCCCTGCCGGTCTCACCCCCCTGCCGGTCTCACCCCCCTGCCGGTCTCACCCCCCCCCCCCCCGCCGGTCTCACCCGCTGCCAGGGTCTACTTCTGCTCGAGCCGGCGACTTACATCTTGAACCTTCGCCGTCTCCATTAAAGCGTGCAACCAGACTGTGCGTTTCCGTGCCCTACCGGCGTGGGGATCACAGCGAGAACATCCTGTGAGATTGGTAACTGCGATGGGATGTTCACGACACTGATAGATTGTGTTTTCGTTTCTTTCTGTCTGTCTATCTGTCTTTTGCTTTCTCTCCCCCCCCCTCTCTCTCTCTTCCACCTCCCCTCTCTCTTTCTCTCTTTATCTCTCTCTCTCCTCCCCCCTTCCTCCCTCCCTCCCCCCCTCCCTCCCTTTTGTA
>NC_051387.1:48878854-48881704 GCF_015228065.2 Penaeus monodon
CCCCCCCCCCTCCCTTTTTACCCAGATCCCCTTTCAATTCTCAAATTTTTTTTAAACTTTTCTTCCTCCTACAATTCCCTTTTTCGTACCCCCTCTTTTCCCTCCCCTCTCCTCTCTTCTGCCCGCCCCCACAAAAAAATATGCGGGGAATTGCAGCAGGAAATATTTTTTTTTACAAACAATTAGCGGGGGGGGAAAATTAAATACTTTTTCTTTTTTATTTTTGTGCTGTTTTGTAATTATTATCATTACCATTATTATTGTTACCTGTAAATATCATTACTGTTTTCATAATCATCATTTCTATTTTTATTATTATATTTTTGTTTTTATTCTTTATTATTTTGGGTTTTTGTTTTAGTGAGTTATTATGTTAACCCTTTTCCCCTTTCCCCACATCTTCTTTCTTTCTTTTCTCCTCTTCCCCCCCCTCCCTCCCTCTCTCTCTCTCTCTCTCTCTCTCTTCTCTTTTTCTCTTTCTCTCCTCTCTCCTCTCCTCTTTTCTTGTTTTCTTTCCATCCCCCCTTTTTTCTTCCTTCCGCCCCCTTCTCTCCTTCTCCTCTCTTTCCTTTCCCCCTTCTTTCCCTTTTTTCTCTCTCCTTTTCACTCTTCCCACCTTTTTCTTCTCTCTTCTCTCTTTTCTCTCTTCTCTCTCTCTCTTCCTCTCTCTCTTCTTTCTCTCCTCCTCTCTTCCCCTCTCTCCTTTCTCTTCTCTCTTCTCTCTTCCCTCTCTCTCTCTCTCTCTCTCCCTCTCTCCTCCTCTCTCTCTCTCTCTCCTCTCTCTTTCTTCTTCTCGGCGACTTACATCTTGAACCTCGCCTCTCCTTAAAACGTCAACCAAATTGCGTTTCCTGCCCCACCGGCGTGGGGGTAAACGGAAACCTCCTGTGGATTGGAATCGATGGGTGTTCACGACACTGATAGATTTTTTTCGTTCTTTCTGTCTGTCTATCTGTCTTTTGCTTTTTTCCCCCCCCCTCTTCTCTTTCCCCTCCCTTTTTCTCTTTTTCTCTTTTTTTCTCTCTCTCTCCTCCCCCCTCCTCCCTCCCTCCCCCCCCTCTCCTCTCTTCTGCCCGCGGCCACAGAAAAATATGCAGGGTAATTGCAGCAGGAAAATATATTTTTTTAACAACAATTATGCTGGGGGAAAATTATCACTTTCTTCTCTTTATTATTGTTGCTGTTTTGTAATTACTATCATTATCATTATTATTGTTATTATTATTATTTTTCTTTATTATTATTAATACCAATGTTTATTTTCACTATTTTCATTATTATTATTATTATTATTATTATTATTTATTATTGTTGTTGTTGTTGTTGTTGTTGTTGTTGTTGTTGGTATTATTACTAATTGTCATTATTACTTATTGTTATTATTACTAATATATCATCATTATTATTATCATTATCATCATTATCATCCTTATTATTATTATTGTCATTATCATCATCATTATTATTATTATTATTATTATTATTATTATAATTATTATTATTTTATTTCTATATTTTTATTTTTATTATATTATTTTTTTCTCTTCCCCTCTCCCTTCCCCCTCTCCCCCCCTCCCCCACTCTCTCTCGATCTTTGATCTACCCATCTTTCCATTTACGCGTTTACTGTCAATCTCTCATTTTTTTTTCGTACGTTATTTGTCCAGGAAAAATACTAATAAAAAAAAAAAAGAAGAAAAAAAAAAAATGGGTGAACACCGAATAACGATTTCAATCCAATCAAAGTTGCAAATTTTTGCTCCCCTGTTGCGATCAATTTTTTTTCATTTAATCCGCAAAAGAAAAAGAAAAAAAAAAAAAAAAAAAACGCTAATAGGTAATCATTTTTTAGCCTTTTTAATTTTTCGTTTTAATATTCTGAAGTCTGAAAATTTTGACTTTTCAGAGGTTTTTTTTGGTTTCAAATTTTCTTTTTTATTCTTTTATCTTTTATTTTTAGTGATGGCAGTTTAGTGTCGTGTTTTTTTCTAATTTTTTTATTATCGTTTGTTTTTGTTATTATTTTATAAAATTTTATTATTATTATTTTTTAATTTTATTATTATTTTTATTATTATTATCAAATTATATTTAATTTTTTTTGTTTTATTATATTTCAATATTTATTAAATTTTTTTATATTTTTTATATTTTATTATATTATTATTATTTTTATATTATTTTTTATTTATTATTTTTATATATATTTAATTTTTTTATTTTATATTTATATTTTTATTATTATTAAAATATTTTTATTATTTTTTCTTTTTATTATTATTATTTTTATTTTTTATTTTAATTTTTATTACACATTTTCATATTATATTTTTTATTTTATTATTATTATATTATTTTTATTATTATTATTATTTTTTTATTATTATTTTTATTTTTATATTATTTTTTTATTATTTTTATTTTTATTATATTTTATTATTAAATTTTTATTTTTTATTGTTATTATTACTTATTTTATTTTTATTATTTTATTTTTATATTAATTTTTAAATACTATTTTTAAGTATTTTATTTTAATTTTTATTTTATTTTTATTATTTTTTTTTTTTTTTTTTTTTTTTTTTTTTTTTTTTTTTTTTTTTTTTTGTTTTTTATTTTTTTTTTTTTTTTTTTTATTTTTCTTTCTCTTCCTCTCTTCTCTCTTTCTTTTTTTTTTCCTCCTCCTTTTTTCTCTCTTCTCCTCTTTTCCCCCCCCTCTCCCGACCTTTTCCCCTCCCCCTTTTTCCCCCCTTCCCCCCCCTCCCCCCTTTTTTTCCCCCCCCTTTTTTTCCCCCCCCCCCCTTTTCCCCCTTTTTTTTTTCCCCCCTTTTTTTCCCTTTTTTTCCCCCC
>NC_051387.1:48886804-48896804 GCF_015228065.2 Penaeus monodon
GAAGAAAAGAGAAAAAGAAATAAGAAAAGAAGAGAAGAAGGGGGAGAAGGGGGAAAAGGGGAAAGGGGGAGAGGGGGGAAAGGAGAGAGAGAGAAGGAGAAGAGAAGAGAGAGAGAAGAGAAAGAGAGAAAAGAGGAAGAGAGAGAGAGAGAGAGAGGGGAGGAGAGGGAGAAAGAGAAAAAGAGAGAAAAAAAGAAAAGGAAGGAAAAAGGGGAGAGAGGGGGAGAAGAGGAGAGAGAAAAAGAAAAAAAAAAGGGGAAGTGAACAAGACGACCAGAAAAGCGGAAGAATAGATACAAAAACATACCTGGCAGAAAGAAAGAATAAAACAAAAAACAAAAACAACAACATACCATAACTTCCTTGCAAAATTCCTCTGGGATTGAAAGAGGGGGAAAAAAGTAAACCCCCCCCCCCCCCCCCTTTTTTCTCTTTTTCCCCTCAATTTATATCCAGTCTCGTGTTTCCATTTTGATACGTCGTAAGAGACAATTTTCCCGGGAATAGGGGAAAAAGAAAAAGGGAAAAAAAAGGGGAAAAGGGGGGAAAAGGGAAAAAGGGAGAAGAAAAAAGGGGAAAGGAGAAAAATAAGGGGGAAAAAGAGAAAAAAAGAAGGGGAAAAGAAAGAAAGTGGAAGTGAAAAGGGGGTGAAAAGAAAGGATTAAGAGAAAGAGGAAAAAAATAAAACAAAAAAGAGGGAAGGAGAAGGAAAGGGGAAAAAAAAGATATTATATAAAAAAAAAAAAAAAAAAAAAAAATAATAAATAAATATATTTTATATCTTTTATTAAAATATATATTTTATATATATTTTTATATAATAAAAAAAAAAAAAAAAAAAATATAATTTTTTTTTTTTTTTTTTTTTTTTTTGGGGGAAGCAAGAGCCAATCATCGTTGAGTATTTTAGCGTTACTTTTTTATTATCATTATTGCATTATTATTATCATTACTATCACCATCTTCATCATTAATTTTCATCATGTAATTTCATGTAACAAATGCGTGTTATAATTTCTGCTTTCGGTCGCCTACATTTTTCTATTAATAAATAAAAAAAAGTTTTCTAGTGCTCTCTTGTGTTCTAAATTTGGTTGCTCTTGTCTCGGTCAGTCCTCTCTCTCTATCTCTCTCTCTCTTGATTTTTCTCTCGCTCGTTCGCTCTCTCTCTCTCTCTCTCCTCTCTCTTCTCTCTCCCCTCTCTCTTCTCTCTCTTTCTCTCTCTTCTTCTCTCCCCTCTCTCCCCTCCCCTCTCTCTCTCTCTCTCTCTCTCTCTCTCTCTCTCTCTCTCTCTCTCTCTCTCTCTCTCTCTCTCATACCCTATGGACTCCTTAAGACATCGTCCGAATCCTCAGACAAACGACTTCGCAGGACAAAGCAGCAATTCAACGAGACGATTAGAAAGATGAGGAGACGAATCGACCGAATCGAACAGATTCAAATTCCCGCCGATTGCCTCCTCCTCCGCCATCTTTTTCCCCCGTTTCGCCTCCCCCCCCGCCCTCTTTTTCGCTCTCTCTCCTTTTCTCTTCGTCGAGATTGGACTCTGATCAGTGAAATCCCTCGTGGTGAGGCCATTGGGGGGAGGGGGTGCCGGGGGGGGAGACAACGTTCGGGTAAACGAGGTCTTAAGACGAAAGGCTTAAACGAACGCCAGTGATTGGTTCGCTCGTCGACATTAGCGTGGACGTTTCGTTAGGAGCAAAGTTGTAGTATACGATAATTTTAATCAATAAAAAAGGAGAGATAATTTGTTCTTTTTTTCTGGAGGGGAAGGGGGTTATGTGAGATATAATTACGGTATTGATTCCGTATACCGCTTGGGAGCGAGAGCGAGAACGCATTCGCAAGCGGGAAAGCGATGCTCATTTGTTCTCCCGGAAAGTAGATTTAGCACTTATGATTTTCCCAAAACCACATTTAGAGAATATTTCAAGCGTGAACACATTAGTACAGAAGATCAATCTTTCACTCGGCTACGTACAGCCGTGGTGATAATCCTTGAACGCGATATTACAAGATATTTTTTTTCCGGCCAACCCTCGACATGGCTGCTCTCGGTTTAAGTAATTGTTAGTTGTTTGGAAATCGTTCTGGCCATCGAAATAAACGCTTTAGTGCCTGGTGTGTTTGCTTTAGTTATTATGCTTGCAAGCGGCAGCTGTGCGTATGCTGTCCAGTGTGTTTGATGATAATGATTAATCGATATTCCTCGAATGAGATATGTAATAGATGATATGGTACATACACACACACACACACACACACGCACACACTCACACGCGCGCACGCGCACGCACACACACACACACACACACACACACACACACACACACACACACACACACACACACACACACAACACACACACACACACACACAACACACACACACACACACCTCACCCTCCTCCTCTTTTCTCCCCTTTTTCTCTCTCTCCTCTTCTCTCTCTCTCTCTGCTTCTCTCTCTCTCTTCTCTCTACTCCTCTCCTCATCTCTATCTTTCCCTTCTCCTTCCCTCCCCGTTTTCCTCTTCCTCCATCCTCCCTCTTTCCCTCCCTCCTCCCTCCCCCTTCTTCCTCCCCCTCCCTCCCTTCCTCTTTCCCTCCCTCGTCCCCCCTCGCTCCCTCCTCCCTCGCTCCTTCTTTCCCTCCTCCCCTTTCCCCCCTCCCCGCTTCCTCCCCCTGCCTCTCTCCTCCCCCTCCCTCCCCTTCCATCTTCCCCTTCCCCCTTCCCTTTTCCCAAAAAAAAAAACAAATAAAAAAAGAGGAAGAGAGAGAGAGAGAGAGAGAAGAGGAGGAATGGGGGAGACGGGAAGACCCTCCCTCCCTCCCTCCCCTCCTCCCTCTCTCTCTCTCTTTTTCTCTCTCTCTCTCTCTCTCCCTCCCCTCCCCCCCTCCCTCCCTCCCTCTCTCTCCCCCCTCCCTCCCCCCCCCCTCCCTCCCTCCCTCTCTCTCTCTCTCCGTCTCTCTTTCCCCCTCCCTCCCCCCTTTCCCCTCCCTCCCTCTCTCTCTCCCCTCCTCCCTCTCTCTCTCTCTCCCCCTTCCCCCTCTCTCTCTCTCTCCTCTCTCTTCTCATTCTCTTCTTTCCTTCCCCTTCCCCTTTCCTCTCTCTCTCTCTCTCTCTTTTCTCCTTCTTTTCCCCTTCTCTCTCTCTCCCCTCTCTCTCTATCCCTCCCTGGGCCTTTTTTTTCAATGGGTTCTGTCACTGATTCGAGTGGAAATGATTATTCGCTAAAAGGTAAATAAGTCGCAGCTGATGTGTTAAACAGAGAGATTTTTTCCTGTCTATCCCTCTACACTTTTATTCATTTATCTATCTATTTATACAGTTCCGGATTTACCCTTTTATCTATTCGATTCACTTATTGATTATGTTTTTTTTTAGCGTCTGATATTTATTCAGATTTATCTATTTTGAATTATCTATATATCTGCTTATCTATTGATTACTATCTATTTATCTGTTTTTTCTTTTTTTTTTTCTGTTTTTTTAAATTTATTTTCTATCATTTTTATTTTATCTATTACAATACGATAACGCATATGATAGAAAGTATCATTGCAGTGTTGCCAACGCGGCGAAAATATTGATCTGACGTAAATAACAGATCTCTGGTGAATGAGTCACCATTTTTTTTATGTATTATATCGAGCAGCAATATTGATCGTTGCAAGCTACAGAGAACAAAGACAACTGAATTCATGTTGTGGCGGTTTGCAATACTTTTTGTTTGTATTTGCTTTTGATTTTGGCAACAAGAGCGGGTTGCTTTTCTCTGATTGGTGGAGAGCAAGAGCCAATCATCGTTAGAAATTTTGGGGTTTTACTTTTTTATTTCATTATTGCTTTTACTATCATTATTTATAAACCATCTTCATCATTAATTTTCATAATGTAATTTCATGTAACAAATGCGTGTTATAATTTCTGCTTTCGGTCGCCTACATTTTTCTATTAATAAATAAAAAAAAAGTTTTCTAGTGCTCTCTTGTTTTTCAAATTTTTGGGTTTTCCCTCTTGTCTGGGTTTCGTCCTCCCCTTTTTCCTCTCTCTCTTGCTTTTTTTTTTTTTTTCTCCCCTCTCTCTCGTTTTTCTCTCTCTCTTTTCTCTCTCTCTCCTCTCTCGCTCTTTTTTTCCTCTCCCCCTTCTCTCTCTCTCTCTCTCTCTCTCTCTCTTATACCCTATGGACTCCTTAAGACATCGTCCGAATCCTCAGACAAACGACTTCGCAGGAAACAAGCAGAAATTTCCCACGAGACAAATTAGAAAGATGAGGAAACGAATCGCCCGAATGGGAAAATTTAAAATTTCCCCCCCCGATTGCCTCCCCCTCCCCCCATTTTTTTCCCCCTTTTCGCCCCCCCCCCCCCGCCCTTTTTTCGCTCCCCCTCTCCCCTTTTTCCCTCTTCGTCGAGAGGGGACTCTGACAGTGAAACCCCTCGGGGTGGGGGCCCATTTGGGGGGGGGGGTGGGGGGGGGGGGAGACAACTTGGGGTAAACGAGGTCTTAAGACAAAGGTTTAAAGAACGCCAGTGTTTGGGTTTCCCGCTCGTCGACATTAGCGTGGACGTTTCGTTAGGGGGCAAATTTTGTAGTATACGAAAAATTTTAAATAAATAAAAAAAGGAGAGTTTATTTTTTTTTTTTTTTCCCCGGGGTTGGGGGGGGGTTCTGGGGAAATATAATTACGGTTTGATTCCTAAAACCTTTTTGGGAGCGAGAGCGAGAACGCATTGCAAGGGGGAAAGCGTTTGCTAAATTTTTTTTCTCCCGGGAAAATAGTTTAGCACTTATGTTTTTTTTTTTTTCCCCCAAAACCACATTTAGAGAATATTTCAAGCGTGAACACATTAGTACAGAAGATCAATCTTTCACTCGGCTACGTACAGTCGTGGTGATAATCCTTGAACGCGATATTACAAGATATTTTTTTTTTCCCCGGAAAACCCCCGGGACATGGCTGCTCTGGGGTTTTAAAGAAATTTTTTATTTTTTTTGGAAATCGTTCTGGGCCATCGAAAAAAACGCTTTAGGGGGCCTGGTGTGTTTGTTTTTGGGTTTTATGCTTGAAAGCGGCAGCTTTTCGAAATGCTGTCCGTGTGTTTGATGAAAATGATTAATCAATATTCCTCAAATGAAATTGTAATTAAATGATATGGTCATCATGCACGTGCGCACACACACACACACCCGCACACCTCACACGCGCGCCCCGCGCCCCGCCCACGCACACACACACACACACACACCCACACACACACACACACCCACACACACACCCCACACACACACACACACACACACACCACACAAAACAAACCCACACCCCACACACCAAAACCCCCCTCCCGCCCCCTCCCCCCTTTTCCCCCCTTTCTTCTCTCTCTCCCCCTCTCCTTCCCTCTCTCTCTCTCTTCCTCTCTCTCCCCTCTTCTCTCTCTCTCTCTCTCTCTCTCTCCCTTTCTTCCTCCCTCCCTCGCTCTTTCCCTCTTCCTCCCATCCTCCCTCTTTCCCTCCCTCCCTTCCTTCCTCTCTCCCTCGCTTCCTCCCTCCCTCCCTCTTTCCCTTTTTTTTCCCCTCACCCCCCCCCTCCCTCCCTCCCCCCCCTCTCTCCTCCTTTCTCCCCCCTTCGCCCCATTGATGGAAAAATCGTTTAAAGCTTTTCCCTCACTAAAAACAGACCTTTTTTAAAATTTTGGCCCCTTTTTAAATTCCCCCAAACACGTGTTTTTTTGAAAAATTTTTAAATGAAGATAATAGTTTATTATATACAATGTTTATTAAAATGGAGATTTTGAGAAAAAAGTAGACAAGAAAAATGGGGAAATAAAGGAAAACTAGAGATAATAAGAATAAAAAAAAGTAAATAAACTTTAGATACGGAACACGAGATAAATAATTAATAATAGAGGAATAATACTGATAATAAGAATACAGAAATGATAATTTAAAAATAATTGGAATTCGAATGAAACACGAGATAAAACAGGAGATAAAACAGATGAGCAGAGGAACGGAAGATAAAGCAAGTGCAGAGTACAAAGAAAACCGAACGATTTTCACGGAAACGACCAAAATATTTCATTTTTATTAACGCTCTGAAGAGTTGGATCCGAGAGTAAGGTCTTCGGGAAGTTGGGGGGGGGGGGGGGGAGGAGGGGGAAGGGGGGGGGTGTCCCGGTCCCTCACGATAAGGGAAAAGGAAGGAAAGCTCTCGCCCCCTTTTTCTCTTTCCTCCCCCTCTCTCTCTCCTCCTTTTCTCTCTTCTCTCTCCTCTCTCTCTCTCCCTCTCTCTCTCTTTCATCCTCTCTCTCTCTTCCTCCCTCTCTCTCTCTCTCTCTCTCTCTCTCTCCCCCCCTCTCTCTTTCATCCCCTCTCTCTCTTTTTCCCCTCTCTCCGCCTCTCCTCTTTGGTCTCCTCTCTCTCTCTTTCCTCTTTTTCTCTCTTGTTTCTCTTTTCTCTCTCTCCCTCTCTCTCTCTCTCCTTCTCTCTTTCAAACCTCTCTCTCTCCCTTCTCCCCTCTTTCCATCTCTCTCTTCTCTCTCTCCTCTCTCTCTCCTCCCCCCCTCTCTCTTTTCTCTCTCTCTCCCCCTCTCTTCTCTCTCTTCTCTCCCCCTTTTCCTCCTTTTCCCCCTTTTCCCCCCCCCACTATTTTATCTATCTTCTATCTTCTTCTATTTGGGCTATGTATTTTTTTTTTTTTTTTTCTCCCCCCTCTTTCCCATCTCTATGTAAATTAAATTATATTTATATTTTATATTATATATATTATATATAAGTATATATAAAAATTTTATATATAATATAATAATATATAATATATTTTATTATATATATGAGATTTTATAATATTAAAATATAAATTATATATTTATATATAATTTTTTTATATGGATATTTTATATATTTTATATATAAAAATATATATATATATTTTATATATAATTATAATAATATATATAATATATATATTTTATACAAAATACCTCACCCACGTATGTTTATATGTAATGAACCCACACACCCCATACTACTGCTGGTTTTGGTGTGTGTGGGATGGGGGTGCATATATTGGTTTCTGTTGTGGTGTGAACGTGATGAAGTGGCTAATTCTCTCTCTTTGCCATTATTCGTAAAGATGTTGAATAAAAACAGGTAAATTTAGGGGGGAAGAAAGAAAGAAGAAAGAGAAGAAAAAGAGGGGAGAGAGAAGAGAGAGAGAGAGAGAGAGAGTTTGACAAGAAGAAAGAGAGAGAGGAGAGAGAAGAAAGAGAGAGAGAGAAGGGGAAAAGAGAGAGAGAGAAGAGAGGAGAGGAAACATTTCATATTTTGAAGATTAGAAAAAAGAAAAATGATTCCCCTAAAGAAAAAAAATGATACATTACAATTCCCAAGACTTAACCCCCCATCCCCCCACCTTAAAAACCCAAAAATAAAATCATTATAAGGGGGTTTTCTCCGAAAAATTTTAATTAAAACCCCAACAGAAGCTGATCGAAAAGCAAAAATCTCACGTGGTACAGAAACGCTACTCATGACTCATCCCTTCTCCTGTGAGTCATACTCACCTATGAGTCAGATCGATGTGCTGTGAGTCACCGTGAGTCCTATAGCTGTTTTCAATAAGTCAATAAGTTTTCAAAGAATCGTTTTTTAGGGTTTATACTGTAGAAAAGGAAGGAGTGAGAATATATATCTTCACATTAAAAAATATTTTCAAAAGTCCCGGGGGGAAGAAAGAGAAAGAGAAGAAGAAAAAAAAAGAAGAGGAGAAAAGAAAAGAAAAAGAAGAGAAAAGGAGAGAGAGGAGAGAGGGGGAGAGAGAAGGGGAGAAAAGAGAGAGAGAGAGAGAGGGGAAAAGAGAAGAGAGAGAGAGAGAGAGAAAAGAAAGAAGACGAAGAAAAAAGAAAAGAAAAGGAAGAGAAACAAGAAAAAAAACAAAAACGAACAAGGAAAAAGAGAGAGAGAGAGGGGAGAGAGAGAAGAAGAGATAGAGAGAAGAAGAGAGAGGAAAAGAGAGAGAGAAGAGAGAGAAGAGAGAGAAGAAAGAGAGGAAAAAAGAAGAAGAAGAAGAAAAAAGAAAGGAGGAGAAAGAAGAGAGAGAGGGGAGAAGAGGAGAGAGAGAGAGAGAGGGGAAAAGAGGGGAGAAGAGGAGAGAGAAGAGAGAGAGAGAGAAGGGGAGAGAGAGAGAGGGGAGAAATAAACCCCTATTCTGACGAAGACATAATTGAAAACCCTTTAATTACTCTCTTGTATTTTGAAAATAATTTATTCTCAATTTATGGCCCTTTTATTCATTTATCATTTTTTTTAAAGAAAAAATAAGAAAAATAAAAAAAAAGGAAAAAAAAAAAAAAAATGAAAAAAAAGGGAAAAAAATATATTGACTTTTACTCTAGTTTTTTTGAAAATTTTTTTTTGAAATGTGACTTTATTGTTTTTGGGAAAGCCCTTGGGGACGTCACCCCTTGGGGGTGGCCCTTTTGACGTCCCCTTTTCGGTTAGGTCTGACATCATTTTTTGGTAGGGCCCTTTTGACTTCCCTATTCAAAGCGCATGTTGTATCTTATTATTATTATTATTATTATATTATATTATTATTATATTTATCATCTTATATTATTTTTTATATTTTTTTCTTTTTTATAGGGATTGTGACATCATTTCCGATGCGCTTAGTGATATCTCTTTCGATAGGGCATATGACTTCATTTTCCCAGGGGCCTGTGACGTCACTTCCGGTAAGGGTTTCTATTTCCTCAACCTCAAGTCTTCCCCTTTCTACCCCCTATAGGCGTGGGGGGGGGGGGTTAAAGATTGAATTTGTGGGGTGTGGGTAGAAGGGGGGGGGGGGTGTTCATTACGTGTGTGTGCGTAGGCGTGTTTTCAAAATTTCATCTACAGCGATACGCACGAACACACGCACAGCATATACACACCGCATAGACACACACTTCACACGGCACAACATTCACTTACATCCACACCTTACACACTCGACACATTACCAACACCACACTCACACCTTCACACCACACACAGCGGGGGACACACACACACTGGATGACACACCGGGCCCACTACGCGTCACATCAAATCATCTTACATCACACACACACACACACACACACACACACACACACACACACACTACACACACACACACAACACACACACACACACAACACACACACACACATGAAAAAATAATTATGTTTTTTCTTTTTCTTAACAGCTGTAAAATCTACTTCCTCGTACATGCAAATATATCAACCGTAAATATAATTTAGTCTTATACCTATTCAACAAGTTGCACTCGAAAGCAACAAGTTAAATTCCAATTAATAAAATAAAAACAAAAACAAAAAACAAAAAAAACAAAAAAAACAAAACAAAAGTAAGGGATTCTTTCATTATCTTTTCTATATTTCGTAATCGATGTTAATATTCATGGCCGCTAAGTGGGGGAAAAATATCGTTTTGACAAGTGCATTTTTTTTTCTGATTATGTTAGCAGTGGATATAATTGGTGTGTCTTGATTTTTTTTTTACCTATTAATTTCCTTTTCTGTGTATTTGTTTGCCTGTGTATGTTTATCGGACTGTCTGTCCGTCTGTCTGTCTTTCTAACACCACACACACACACACACACACACACCACACACACACACACACACACCACACACACACACACAGCATACACACACAACACACACACACACACCCACACACACACACACACACACACACACACACACACACACACCACACACACCACACACACATATATATATATTTATATATATATATATATATATATATATATATATATATATATATATATATATATATATATATAAATATATATATATATATATATATATATAATATGTATATATATGTGAATAGGATCATATATATTGTATATTGTATATGGTTACGCATCATCAGATTATAACAGGTATATATATATCTCTAGATATATATATACAACACA
>NC_051387.1:48904304-48906804 GCF_015228065.2 Penaeus monodon
GAGAAGAGAGAGAGGAGAGAGAGAGGAGGGGAGAAGAGAGAGATGGAGAGAAGGAGAGGGAGCGGGGAGAGGGGAGAGAAGAGAAAGGAGAGAGAGAAAAGGAAAAGGAGAGGAGGGGAAAAGGAGGAACGAGAAAGGGAGAAAAGGGGAGGAAAAGAGAAGAGAGTGAGAGAGACAAAGAGGGAAAAAAAGGGGAGGAGAGAGAGAGAGGGGAAAAAGATGGGGGGGGGGAGAGGGCGGCGTACGTAGAAAAAGAATTATTACGAGATCGATAGATAGCAAAAGAGAGAAATACAGAAGATAGAATATAAATAAAAAAAAAAAAGAAAAGCGAGTGATTTTGGCCCTAAAACTATGAGTTTTAAATGAAATTTCTTTTTAAAAGTTAATGCTAAAGAATTTAAACTTTTTCATGCCAATTTAAAGTTTAATGCATTACAAAAATAAAACCCCTCATGCCCAAAAAGTTTTAAAATATAACGAAAAATAAAACCCTTTTCTGCATAAATGTTAATGTATAACGAGGTAAAAACCCCTTTTAGCCAAAAAAAATGTATAATACTTAACAAAAGTTTAAACTTATCCCGCCTAAAAGTATGATGTTAAAATTATCCTAATTTAAAATGTATACCCAAAATAAAGCGGGAAAAAGTATATGCATGTGTTATTTCTGTGGAATGTTTAATGCATTACTGTATAATATATTGCCTCATACCTACATTATGTATAATTATAGAGCTTCATGATGTATAAATGTACAGCTATACAATAAATTCTATGAATGCAACATGTATGATGCATAATATTATACAAGTAAAACTACATAACGGAAAGCGAGATGAAAACTTCGCTGCAACGGCGAGATGATATTGCAACAAAGCCGATGGTAAAAGTGTTGCAAGTTTTCCCACTGCAAGTCTCTGGGGAAAATTTGCATGGCTGCAAGGAAACACTATGCTTCTGCTTGAGGGGGAGGGGGGAGGGGGTAGGGTAGTGTGGGGTGATTGGGGTAGGGGGGAGGGGCAGGGGGCGAAGAAATTCGTTAAGGGGAGGGGGAAAGGACGATGAGAAGGGGGTAGGGGGGGTGCTGAAATAGTTTTGGGGAGGAAAAGGGGAGAAGGGGGAGGAGGTAGGGGAATAGGGGGTAGAAAACTAGTTGGGTAGGGGAGGAAAAGGAGGGGGATAGAGAAAGGGGAGCTAGAATATTCCATGGGAGAGAGGGGGAGATGCTTTAGGAAGAGTGGGGGGGGGAGGGTCATGGAGGACACAGGAAGGGGGAGCCGGGGGAGGGGGATGACGGGGAATGGGGGAGAGGCCAGGAAATGCTTTGCTAGGGGGGGGAGGGAGGGAAAGGGGGAAAGATGGGGGGGAGGGAGATTCGTTGTTTGGGGAGGAGAAGGGAAGGGGGAGGAGAGGAGACAGGTGGCGGGGGGGGGGGGGAGCTCTCTGATAGGCTGCTGAGAAAGGGCATTGGAGGGGGAGGGGGAGTTAGAGAGGGGAGGAGGGGAGGCGGAAGAAGGGGGGGAGGGGGAGGGAAAGCGAACCGGCGGATAATATTGCAAGGGTTGCAGAAGAGGATCTTGCAATACGTGCGTGAGGAATGCATGATGGAATGTTGCCAACCGCTAGTCAATATTTTTTTTGAACTTGAGATGAAGTTGACTGTCAATTACGAAAGGAATAAACAGATTGACAATTAATTAATGAAAGACAGAGTGAGTGAGAGAGAAAATAATTCTAATAATAAACACACATGACGATGATGATAACGACAAAACAAATAACAGAAATAATAATCATCATCGATACAGCGATAACTAATGATTTCAGTAACAACAAAAAACAACAATAATGGTACAGACAATTATAATTACTGCGATGAACATCAGGGCAATGAATATTAAAACAATGAATAAAAAACAAGAAAAGAAAATATGAAGAAATTGTGGTGACGATTTTAATCACTGTGATGAACACACGCACAAAAAAAAAAAAAAAAAAAAATATAAATAATATATACATATATATATATTAATTATCTATATATATATATATATATATATATATATATATATATATATGTGTGTGTGTGTGTGTGTGTGTGTGTGTGTGTGTGTTGTGTGTGTGTGTGTGTGTGTGTGTGTGTGTTTGTGTGTATAAAGAAATTGTATTGAGGCTTTTAATCACTGTGATGAATATTAAAACAATGAATGAAAAAGAAAGAAAGAAAAAAAGAGAATATAAAGGCATTGCATTGACGATTTTAATCAATGTGATAAACATGAAAACAAGCACAAGAAAGAAAAAAAAATTATAGACATTAAAACAAACAAAAAAATTGTCGCCTCTCCCCTCCCACCCCTCTCCCTCCTTCCCCCACTCCCCTCCCTCCTTCCCGCCCCCTCTCCCCGTCGCAAAATCTCTTCCCAAAACGGTTTCCAAAAGACCAGCCCAGCAGAAAGTATAAGCGGAGGAAACGCACGCGAATAGAGGCTTAAAA
>NC_051387.1:48921804-48924304 GCF_015228065.2 Penaeus monodon
TTGATCAATTAATCATTTGAAAGATAAATCGAAAGTTTCGGATTAAAAAAAAAAGGCTATTTCATGCCTTGATTTTAATACTTTTCTTTCCAGATTTAGAATAGCTTCACTTTTTATTTTCTATTTATTTTCTTTTTTTTCTTGTTTTTTTTCATCTTCCTTTTTTATCAACGATTCTCTGATTGGGTCGTAAATTTGGAGGTTTTCAAGAGAATTTATGTCTCGACTGACTTTTCCTGGATCCATTTTAGCAACGGTTTCACTCCTTCCCTTGTTCTCTTTCGGTCTCTGTTTCTTCGTTTCGGTTTCTGTTTGTCGGTCTTTATCTTCTTTTCGTTACTTTCTCCCTGATTTTTTTTTTTTTTTTGCCTCTGTTCTCTATTTGGTTCGTACTCTTACTCTTACTCTGTCTCTGTCTCTTTTTCTCTTTTCTCTTTTCTCCTTCTCTGTCTCTGTCTCTGTCTCTCTCTCTCTCTCTCTTTCTCCCCCTCTCTCTCTCTTTCCCTTTTCCTCCCCCTCTCCCTCTCCCCCCTCCCCCTCCCCTCCCCCTCTCTCTCACCGCCTCCCCCTCCTCTCTCTCTCATTCCCTCTCCCCCTCCTCTCTCTCTCTCTCTCCTCTCACTCTCTCTCTTCTCTCTCTCTCTCTTTTCTCTCTCGCTCCCTCTCCCTCTCCCCCCCTCCCCCTCCCCTCCCCCCTCTCTCTCACCGCCTCCCCCTCCCTTTCTTTCTCTTTCCCTCTCCCCCCCCTCTCTCTCTCTCTCTCTCTCTCTCTCCCTCCCCCTCCCTCCCCCCTCTCTCTCACCGCCTCCCCCTCCCTTCTTTCTCTTTCCCTCTCCCCCCTTTTCTCTCTCTCTCTCTCCCCCCCCTCTCTCTCTTCTCTCTCTCTCTCTCTCTCTCTCCTCTCTCTCTCTCTCTCCTCTCTCTCTCTCTCCTCTCCCCTCTCTCTCTCTTCCTTCTCTCTCTTTCTCTCTCCTCTCTCTCTCCTCCTCTCTCTCTCTCCTCTCTCTCTCCTCTCTCTCTTCTGTCGGTGATGATGATGATGGGCGTCGCTGAGGGAAGGAGAGGGGGGGGCGGGTCATGGTGAATTGATTGAGATGTTAAGCGTTTTAGGAATCTTTTTTCTTTTTCTTTTCTTTTTTTGATACGAAGTTGGATGGATAGAGAGAGGGAGATAGGATGGATGGATGGGGGTGCGTGTTGGTGTAGGTATATAGGCGTGCGTGAATGTTAGTGTAGATGTGTATGTTGGGTTATAAATGAATGGTCATAGTCACACTTTCACTTGCACGCACATGCATACATTCGTAATATTAGTCATGTTCATACATTCATATTCACATTCACATTCATATTAACACACACACACACGCAGACTCACACACACACACACACACACACACACACACACACACACACACACACACACACACACACACACACACAGACAAACCACACACACACACACACAACACACCCACACTATGTATAATAAACTATCAGTCTTCATGAAAAATCCAGGAAATAATATTGTGAAGCTGATAGCTGGGGGGGGGGGGAACTGATCAGCTAAAGTAACCCAAAATAGTTTCCTACCATGGTGGGCGTGGTCAGGAACCCCATGACGTCATTCCCGTTAACCGCCAATCACGTCGCTTCTTCATCTGTGGCTGCCATTAGGACGTGTCAGTCCGTTGTGACGTCACGCGTCCATCAGCCAATCATACGTGTCGGTGTCTTTAATCTGTTAAACGGTACTGACGATATTAACGAAAATACTCGTGTTTACGCACGCACACACACACACAACACACACACACACAACACACACACACACACACACACACACACGCACACACACACACACACACACACACACACACACACACACACACACACCACACACACACACACACACACACACACACACACACACACACACACACACACACACACACACACACACACACACATAGACACACAAAAAACCCTTTTATGTTTATATCTATTTCCATTAGCTGTCTATCATTCCGGTGTCTGTCAGCTGTCAAAATATGGAACCGAGTGATTTTGAGTTTTGCAATTTTCTATAGTAGTTTGAGGGGGAAGGGAAGGAGGAGGGTAGGGGAGAGGGGGAGGAAGGAAGAGGGGAGAAGGGGAGGTAAGGGGAAGGGGGTGAGAAAGGGGAGGAGGGAGGGAAGGGTAGAGGAGGGAGAGGAGGAAGGGAAGGGGAGGGAGGAAGGGAGAATGAGAAAGGGTTAGTAAGGGAGGGAGTGCAAGGAGGAAAGGGGGGGAGAAGAGAGGGAAGAGAAGAGAAAGGGAGTGGGAAAAAATGGAAAGAGGGATGGAGAGAGAGAGAGAGAGAGAGAGAGAGAGAGAGAGAGAGAGAGAGAGAGAGAGAGAGAGAGAGAGAGAGAGAGAGAGAGAGGAGAGGGAGAGGGAGGAGAGGAGGGAGAGAGAGAGAGAGAGGAGAGAGAGAGAGAGAGAGAGAGAGAGAGAGAGA
>NC_051387.1:48941804-48944304 GCF_015228065.2 Penaeus monodon
GAAGAGAGAGGAGGAAGAGAGAGGGGGAGGAGTAAGGAGTAAGGGCGAAGGGGTGGAAGGGGAGAGGGGGGAGGGATGGGAGAAGCAAGAGAAGAGGAATCTTGATAAATTAGGAGGCAGAGATAAGATGGAAGGGAAGGTCCGTTGAAGTGGATTAAAGTTGGGGTTAGTGTCTTAGGAAGTGGAAGGGGGGGGGGGGGTCAAGGGATTTAGGGATGGGATTAAGAGGTCAGGGGTCAGGGGATCGTGGAGAGAATGAGGCAATCAGTGAGTCAGTGAGTCAAGGAAACAGTGAGCAAGTGAGTCAAAGGGTCATGTAATCAGTGAGTCGGAAGGTCAGTGAATCAGTGAGTTAGTGTGTCAAAAGGTCAGGGAATCAGTGAATCAGTGAGTCAAAAGGTCAGGGAATCAGTGAGTCAAAGGGTCAGTGAATCAGTGAGTCAGGGGAACAGTGAGTCAGTGAGTCAAAGTTTCAGGAAATCAGGGAATCAGTGAGTCAAAAGGTCAGGGAATCATTGAGTCGGTGAGTCAAAGGTTCAGGGAATCAGTGAGTCAGTGAGTCAAGAGGCCAGTGAATCAGGAAGTCGGGGCGTCTGGGAATCGGCTGACATTATTTGTGATTCAGGAACAAACGTGATAATGCTCCCGCCGTCTGTTTGCTTGGTCCAGCTCGGTCGTGTTTGTCTGTTGGTCATATTGCATTTCTTCTTACCTCGTTTTTCCCCTATCTTTTACGCTTGTTTGCTTATTGTCTCTGTGTCTCTCTTTCTCTTTTCTCTTTGTTCTTCTCTCTGATCGTTCTCTTTCTCTCTATCTCTGTCTGTCTGTCTGTCTGTCTGTCTCTCTCTCTCTCTCTCTCTCTCTCTCTCTCTCTCTCTCTCTCTTTCTATCTGTCTATCTGTCTGTCTATCTATCTATCTATCTATCTATCTTTCATTCCTCCCTCTTTCCTCTCCTTTCCTACTTTTCTCCTCTCTTCCCTTTCTCCGTTCCTCACACCCATCCTCCCTCAATCCTTCTCTTCCCCTCTTCCTCCCTCCCTCACTCCCTCCCTATTCCTTTCCTTTCCCATCACTCACTTCATCCCTTCCTCCCTCTCTCTCTCTCTCTCTTCCTAACTCTCTCTCCCCCCATCTCTGTCTCTCTCTCCCTCCTCTCTCTCTCTCTCTCTCCCTCCCTCTCTCTCTTCCTCCCTCCCTCTCTCTCTTTCTCTCCCCTCACACCCCTCCCCTCAGTCCCCTCTCATCCCTTCCTCCCTCCTCTCTCTCTTTATACCCTTTTCATTTTTCCCCTTTTCATAGACCTCCACGTCAATAACATCTGCGTTGATTGTTAACTCTTTCGAAGTCTTTCCCTCTAATACCAAACGCAGTATGAAAAACGATATTTTTATATGTATATTTTTCCCTTTTATGAATATCAGCTTGGGTTGCATGGGAGCTGGGTTTGGGTTTTTACTCACAATGCAAAATGAGCGACATATTGAGCAAAGGATGCAATGCAGGTCACGGTGTTGAGATATAATTCAGTTGGTGATATGAAGGTGAATCTAACAAAATAAGGCCGTAAATACAACACAACAATTTTACATAATAATACAATACAATAATGCAATATAGCAAAGCAAGAAAAGAAGAAATTATAACGCAATATATTTACAATACAGGAAAAAATATAAACACAACGAAATTACAATACAGCAAAACAACACAACAATGCAGTGAATATATCAGTGCAATACAACAATATGATACGGCAGTGCATAACAATACAATAACAACACATCACAGTGCAGTGCAATGCAGTATAACAATACAGTATAACAACACATCACAGTATAGCGATACGGTATAATAATACAATACCACACAGTTAAAATACAACAATAAGTCGATGCAGCACAGTATTTTCAGTTTATTTACAACTTCATGACTGCTAAAGACTAAAAAGGAACTTGAATTAAATCTTGTGTTAATTTCATATTCGCCTTCAATAAAAACTGCAAAAAAAAATCAATTTGCTTCTGACTTTGATGTTTTACTTGATTTTATTTCACTTCCTTTCTGTTATCGTTTCTCCTTCTTTGTTTCTCTATTTCTTTGTTCTTTGTTTGTTTGTTATTAACTTTTCCCTCATTTTCTTTCTTTTACGACTTGCTTGCTTTCTTTTTTTATTTTCTCTTTCGTTTTATCCTTTTTTTGTGTGTGTTTCTTTTATAGATTACTTCCTTTCTATTCTTCATTCTTTCATTCTTTCTTTCATGCCTTATCTCCTTTCTTCCTGTGTCCTTTCTCCCTGTTATTCTTTTTTGTTTCTTTTTGCTTCCCTCTTTCATATCTTTGTATTTCTTCTAGCTTTCTTTCTTTACTTCCTTCTCTCTTTCACTTTTCTTTTACTTTTTCTTTCATATTTTATTTTCTGTCTTTGCTCTCTCTGTCATTCTAACTCTCCCCCTCCCTTCATTCTTTCCATTCCTTCTTTTTTTCTCCCTCCTTCCCTC
>NC_051387.1:48963152-48968152 GCF_015228065.2 Penaeus monodon
ATAGACAAACATGGATATGTAGGTAGATAGATAGGTAGGCAGACTGACAGATATATGATAAGTTGCAAAGCGAGAAAGAGAGAATGAGTGACGAAGAGAAAGAGAAAGAGAGAGACAATGAGTGGCAAAGAATGAAAGAGATGGATAGATAGATAGACAGATACAGAGAGAGAGAAAAAAAAGAGAGAGCGAGAGAAAGAGACAGACAGAGAGAGAGAGAGAGAGAGAGAGAGAGAGAGAGAGAGAGAGAGAGAGAGAGAGAGAGAGAGAGAGAGAGAGAGAGAGAGAGAGAGAGAGAGAGAGAGAGAGAGAGAGAGAGAGAAGCCCTGAGTGCTAAAAGGGCCTCGGCAACACAGCCAAGGGTCGAGTGTTCCTTTTTCGCTCAACTTTGATCTTCTTCCAGGGGTCTAAAGGGAGTTGAGAAGGAAAAGGGAGGAAGGGGGAAGGGAAACGGGGGGAGGGGGAGGGAGGGAGGGAGGGAGGGAGGGGAGGGGGGGAAAGGGGAAATGGGAGGGGGGAAGGAGAGGGGGGAGGGAGGGGAAGGGGGGGAAAGGGAGGGAGGGGGGAGGGAAGGGAAGGCGGGTGGGAGGGAGGGAGAGGGAAAGAGGGAGAGAAGGTGGATGAGACGGAGGGAGAGGGGGAGGGAAGGAAGGAGGAAGGGGGGGAGGTGGGAAGGAGGAGAAGGACGGAGAGGGGGAGGGGGAGAGGGGGAGGGAGGGAAAATGGGTGGATAGGAAAGAAAGAAGGAGGTGGGGAAGGAGGGAGAGAAGGAAGGGAGGGAGGGAGGGAGGGAGGGAAGGAGGGAAGGAGCGAGGGAGGGAGAGGGAGGGAAAGATGGAGGGAGAAATAAGAGAGGAATAGAGTGAGGCAGGAAAACCGGAGAGGAAGGACAAAGAAAGGAATAAATAAAAACAGTAAACGGAAGGGGAAGGAGGATGAGAATCATCATCACTATTATCACCATAGACAGCATCACTCTCACCCTCACTATCACCCTCACCCTCACCATCACTCGCACTGTCATCACTATCACAACCACTGTCATCACTGTCACCATAATCATACTATCATCACTATCACCATCATCCTCACCGTCATCACTCGCTATCATCACACATCATCACACTCACCATCAACATCACCACCATCATCACAGTCATCACTTTCTTAGAAGTTGAGGAGAGTGAAACTGGACACCATCCTTGTTTCCTCGGAGGGGGGGGGGCGGAGAGGGGGGGGTGGGGGGGGGAGTGGAGTTGGGGGGGCCCTTGAGCGACAGATAGGAAATTGGAAATTCAGGCTTTTTACTTTTTTGGGCTATTTTTTTTATCCTGTTTTCTTTTTTTTTTTTTTTCTTGTTTTTTTTTTTTATATAAAATTTTATTTTTTTTTTTATAATTTTTTTCTTATATTTTTTTTTATTTATTTTATTTATTTTTATTTTTATATATTATATATTTTTATTTAATTAATTTTATTTATTTATTTTAATTTAATTATATTATTTAAAAAAAATTTTTATTATTTTTATTATTAAATATATATTATATTTTTCATGACCCCCCCCAAACAACCCCCCTTTTTTTTTTTTTTTTTTTTTTTTATTTGTTTTTTTTTTTGGGGTTGGGTTTTTTTTTTTTTTTTTTGTTTTTCTTTTTTTTTTTTGTTTTTTTTTCTTTTTTTTTTATTTTTTATTATCATTATTTTATTTTATTATCATTTTTTTTATTATTTTATATTTTATTTTCATCAATTATTATCATATTTCATTTGTGTTGTTATTTTCTTATATTATTATAAATTTTTATTTCTTATTTTTATTGTTATTATTTTTATTATTATTATTATTTTTTATTATTTTTATTTTTGTTATCATTTCATTATATTATTTTTATTATTAATTATTTTTTATTATTTTATTATCATTATTTATTGTTTTTTTTTTATTACTTTTTTTTATTTTTTATTATAATCATTATCATTATTCGGGGGACCTAATTTTTAGTGTAGTTTTACCTCCCTTTTCATTTTTAGGAAAAAATGTACACACACACACGCACACACACACACATACACACCCCACACACCCCAAACACCACACACCAACACCCCCACACCACACACAAAAACCAACCACACACACACCCACACACAAAAAAACCCCGGGGCCGGCGCCCCCACAGACACACAAAACACACGTATACAATTATAAAGGATAGATAAATGGTAGACAGAATAAGACGAAGACAGAGATAAATACGTATAGATGATAATAGATAGAGAGACAAATAGTGACGTAGAAGAAAACGACAGACGAGATAAATATAAAAATCCTGATAGGACAAGTAGATAGATAGACAAGTATTTAGTATCGTATTTGATAGGCCTATATATGATCATTCACTAGCAGTTAATTCGTTCAACACATCAGTTTTAGATTTCCATTAATGCTTCCTTTGTTTTTAAAAAAAAACCTAAAAAATTTTGTAAATGATGACTAAATTTTATAATAGGTTTGATTTTTATTTTAAAATTCTAAAAAAAATGATGTTAATTGTCCCCCGCCTTTTATGCAGCTAAATTATTTTTAAAAAAGTTTTTTTTGTTTTTTTTTCTGCGGTGAACAGTATTTTTTTTTTGTTGGTCTTTTCTCTCTCTCTCTCCCCATTCGTCTCTCCCCTTCCTCTCTCTCTCTCCCCTCTCCCCTCTCTCTCCTTTCCTCCTCTCTCCCTCTCTCCTCTCTTCTCTCCTCTCTCTCTTCTCTCTCTCTCTCTTCTCAAAACCCTTCCCTCCCTTCCCTCTCTTCTCTTTTTCCTTCTCTCTCCTCCTTTCTCTCCCTCTCTCCCCCTTTGCTTTCTTTCCTCTCTCCTCTCTCTTTTCTCTCCTCTCTCTCTTTTCTCTCCTCTCTCTCTCTCTCTCTCTCTTCTTCCTCTTTTCTCCTCTTCCCCTTTTCTCCCCCTTCTCTCCTCTCTCTCTTTTTCCTTCCCTCCTTCCTTTCCCCCTCTTCTTCTTTTTCCTTTTGTTTTCTCTCTCTTTTCCCTTCTTCTCTCTTCTCTTTTCTCTCTCTCCTTCTCTCTCTCTCTTCCCCCTCTCTCTCTTCCCCTTTCCCCTTTTTTTTCCCCCCTCTCTCTGGGTTTTTTCTCCCTTTTTTTTCTTCCCCCCCAAAATACTTCCCCCCTCCCTCTTCCCCCCGGTACTTTTTTTTTCCCCGCCCCCCCACCCCCACCCCACCCCCAAAAAAAAAAAAAAAAAAAAAAAAAAAAAAAAAAAAAAAAAAAAAAAAAAAAAAAAAAAAAAAAAAAAAAAAAAAAAAAGCGTCCCGGGGGAAATTCTAGGTGGGGTTGAACCGACGGGGTAATTTGCTCTTTTTTTTGTAGAAATTTGACAGGCAATGGAAAAATTTTACGGACAGGAATGCACGGGCAGTGTAAAGTTGAAGGGGCAGAAGGCTTAAAGCAGAGCAGTGTAAAAAACGGGGAAAAGGAAAATTTGACAGTGTAAGTTAAGGACAGTGAAACTGCGGCAGTGTAAAGTTTACCAGGTAAAAAAACATATCGTGTATGAGAGTTTCAGGGAAGAAAAAATAGGGAACAAATTAGAGTTTTTGACAGGAAGGGGGAAAATGAAGGGGGTGTAAAGTTGAAACAATAAAATCCCAAGGCAGTAAAGAGCACAGGGGGAATTAAGCGTGAAAGGGGCAGGGAAATTAAAGGTAGGGGAACAGTGAAAGTTGACAGGACATGAAACTGACGGCATGAAACTGAAATGCATTTTTAACCCCGGTTCATTTAAAAACATTGATACTGTGGGAAACCCGAAGAAGTGTAAAAAAACCGGGTTTTTAGCCCTAGGGTTTTAATTGGCAAAAAATTAATAAAAAAACTGAAATAGGATATGGGAATGAAATAAAAATTTTCGAATAGAAATTTAAAGGGTAAACCAAGGTTTAAAAGAATATCCCCAAAATTAGCGTTTTCTTGGAAGACAATTTTAAACGTTGGTGGGGTGTGGTGGTGGGGTCCCGTTTTGGGGGTTTTTCCCCGCGGGGTTGTGTCCCCGTGTGTTGTTTTTTTTGGGTTTGTGGGGGTTTTGGTTTTTTGTCATTTTTGTTGGTGATTTTTGGCAAAAAGTTTTAAATTTAAAATTTTGAAAAAAAGGTTTTTGGTGTTTGTAATCCTGGTAAAAGATTAGATTTATATTAGCTGGATTATAATAAAATAATTATTCTTTTTAAACTTTATCATTTAATAAAATTTCATTATTAGGCGTTTTGTTTTGTTTTTGGTGTTTGTTGGGGTTTGTGTGGTCTTTTTGTGTTTTTTTTGTTCTTTTGTTTTTGTTTTTTTTTGGGTTTTTTTGGTTTTTGTTTTTTTTTTGCAGTTTTTTTTTTTATTGGTTTCATTGTTTTTTATTTATGGTTTTTGTGTGGTTGTGGGCCGGTGTGTTGGTTTGTATGCTGTCTTGTTATGAAAAGTTTTTCACCTTTTGATTTAAAAACAGAGATTTTAAATAATATTTTTTATCATTTAACTTTTTTCATTATCAGTAAAATTTCTTTTTTATAAAAATGGGAAAAAATTTTCAAATTTTTTTAAAATAAAACCCTAATTAGGATTGCTTTATTTACCCTTTTTTTTTCTCATCTCCGTTTTTTTTTTCGCATCCTTTTTCTTCGCCTTTTCTTTTAATTTTTCATCTTTTGTAATTTTCATTCCTCTACTTTTCCTCACTTTTTCCCTTTTGAAAAGTAGGGGGGTGGGGAACGCGACAAAGAAAGATTTGATAGTAAAAAAAAAATAAAATTTTAATGGAAAATTTTGTATCGATCAAATTTTTTTTTTGTTTTTAGTCTTTTTTTATGAGGGAAAAAAAATGGGGTTTTACATATTTTTGGTTATTTTTTTTTTTTTTAATATTTTTATTTTTTATTTTTTTAGTTATTTTATTTTGTTTAATTGATTTTTCTTAAGATGTTATTATTTTTTTCCATTCCTTTTTTT
>NC_051387.1:48976277-48978777 GCF_015228065.2 Penaeus monodon
GACCAAAAGGGAGATAGGAGGGGGAAGGGGAGGGGGGGAGGGAAAGGGAAGGAGGGAGGGGAGGGGGGGGAAGGGGAGAGGGGGGGGAAGGAAGGGAGGGAGGGGGAGTGGGGAAGGGAGGGGGGAGGGAAGGAAGGAGGGAGGGGGAGTGGGGGAAGGGGAGAGGGGAGGGAAGGGAAGGAGGGAGGTGGAGTAGGGGAGTGGAGAAGGAGAGGGAAGGGAGTGGGAGGGAGATAGAGAGAGGGAGTGGGGGAAGGAGGGGAGGGGGAAGGGAAAGTGGGATAAGGAGGGGAGGAGGGGAGGAGCACGATACAGGGAGGAGAAGGAAGGGGGGGGCGAAGTGATAAGGAGAGGGAGGGGAAAGGAGGGGAGGCGAATAAGGAGGGAGGGGGAGGAAGTAGAGAGGGGGAGGAGGCAGAGAGGGGAAGAGGGGATGAGACGTTGATGAGGGGTGGGATGGAGGAAGGGAGGAGGTAGGGAGAGGGAGGGAGAGGCGCATAAGGTTAAGGGGGGGGGAGATGGGGAAGAGAAGGGGAGAGGATGGGGAGATGCAAGACAAGGGTGAAGAGAAAGAGAGAGTTGTATGGAGCAAGGGAAGGAGAGGATAATAAAGAGAGTGAGTGAGGAGGAAAGAAGAAAGAGATGATTCAAGCGATAAAAAAGGAAGGTAAAGAAGAAGAAGAAGAAGAAGAAGAGAGGTGAAAAGGAGGAATAGGAGGTAGGAGAGAAAGGTGAGAGAAGAGGGGAATGAGGGTAAATGAGGGGAGGAGAGAGGATGAAGAGGAGAACGTCTTACCGGCTCTTGGCATATCTTCAAATGATTCGTCGAAGAAATCAAGTCGGGGGGGGGGAGAAGGGGGGAGTAGGATGTTATCCTCCTCTTCCTCCCTCTCCCCTCCCTCTCCCCCTCCCTCTCCCCCTCCAACGTTTCCTCCTCCTCCTTCCTCAGCTCCGCCTGTCTCCTCCTTCTCTTCTTCCTCCTCCTCTCCTCTTCCTTCTTCTTCTTCTCCTTTTCCTCCTCCTCCTCCTCCTCTTTCTCCTCCTCCTTTCCTCCTCCTCTCTCCTTTCTTTCTCACTTATTTTCTCGTTCCATGAGTAATGGCTGCCAGATCATCACTTTTTTCTTCTCCATTTCTTGGAAAAAAGCGATGAATAATGTAACGATAATTATGTAGAAATACACACACACACACACACACACACATACACACACACACACACACACACAGACAAACACACACACAACACAAACAAACACACAAAACACACACACAAAACACCACACACACCACACACACACACACACACACACACAAACACACACACACAAACACACACACACACACAAACAAACAAACAAACACACACACAAACAAACACAAACACAAATGCACAAATACACACACACACAGACAAACACACACAAATCCAGAAAAAAGGAGATATCTTGGACCGGATACATCATAGGGGCGGAGCCTAATAACATCATCGATGGTAATAGATATGATAATAAGGTCATAAGGACATGTGATCTGAAATAAGAACGATCTCGATGGTGATTGTCATGCACAATGTAATCATGCACAATACAATCATGCACAATACAATCATGCACAATACAATCATGCACAATACAGTCATGCACAATACAATCATGCACAATACAATCATGCACAATACAGTCATGCACAATACAATCATGCACAATACAATCATGCACAATACAATCATGCACAATACAGTCATGCACAATACAATCATGCACAATACAATCATGCACAATACAATCACAAAAAATGGTAATTATAATGGTTATGATTATGGGAGTTATGATTATGGGAGTTATGATTATGATTACGGGAAATGAGGGTGTTAATAATGAAAATGATTAAGGTGATGGTGGTACTGACAGTGATAATTATAGTGAATGTGATAATGTGTGATGGAGGTGATGATGATGATGTTGATGATGATAATGATAATTGTGATAATTCAGATGATAATGGAAGTAAAAAATATAAGTAATTAGAGGAATATGAATAACGATGGAATTAATAGGAAGCGATAATGACAATTTCAACATTTATTGCAAGAGGAATATCTTCTTCATTACTATCAACATTACATATCGTTTTTTCCCTTCGTTAATGATTTTAAAGCTGCATTCTTAACTGTGCAAGATGTTGCAACATTCAGTCAACACCGGCGCTTGTTTTTGGGTTGCAAGAATCTTGTCCGATTTGTTTCTCTCTTCCTTTCTTTTTCTTTCTTGTTTTTCTCTCTTTTTCTATCTCCTTTTCTCCCTTCTTTTTCTCGCTCTTTCTTTTTCTTCTTTTTTTCTCACTTGTTTTTCTCTCCCTTGTTCTATCTCTTTTTCTCCTATGTTTTTTTCTCTCTCTCTAGCCCTTTCTATTTATTGTTCTATCTCACTCTTGGTCTCTCTCTCTCTCTCTCTCTCTCTCTCTCTCTCTCTCTCTCTCTCTCCCTCTCTCTCTCTCTC
>NC_051387.1:49003777-49026277 GCF_015228065.2 Penaeus monodon
GCACCTCATCGTGGGCCACATCATCTCCTCGACGGCCGCCCTCGCCTCGTCCGCCTCCACCAACTCCATCTCCACCGCGGCCTCCTCCTCGCACCGCCACTCCGTCTCCACCTGCGAGTCGCTGGCCACGTGCGAGGGCGGCGCCACGCCCACGTCGCCCCCCACCAGGAACGGGCGGCTGGACGAGGCGCTCGCGGCCGAGGGCTCGCTCCCGGCGACGCCGCAGGCCCTGCCGCAGCCTGTGGGCGTCGGCCCGCCCGCGGGGAAGGCCGGCGACGCGGCGAAGGCCGAAAGCCCCGCGGCGGAGGTGCCCTCGTGCGGCGCGGGCGGCGCGGGCCTGGGGGCGGCGGAGGAGGAGGCGCCGCCGGCTGTGGTGCACCAAGTCCTCAACACCATCCACGAGGGCGCCGAGCCGCCGGCGCAGCGCGTGAACGGGCCGGCAGAGTCGCCCGCGGCCGCGCTGGTGCAGCGAAGACCAGCCCAGAACAGCGCAAGTCAGCCCACGCCCGCACAGGGCGCCCCCGCCGCCTCTGCACCCCACGCCCACAGCGAGTGAGGCGGGGACTTGGAGACTCCGCCCATCTGCCCGGAGAGTGTAAGCGAGGGCGCCTGCACGCCGCCCGTCGCCTCGGTGGAGGCCGCCCCGCGCACGAAGGAGCCGGAGACGTTTCCGCGCCAGGCCTCCCGCAGGAGGCCCGGGCCTTGGCGGCAGCGAGCGAGGGGCGCGGGACGCCGCCCTCGAGCCCTCGCCGCCGGCGGCGCACGCAGGACGCCTCGGGCTCTCGGCGTGTCCCTTGAGAGCTCCCTGCCGAGGAGTCCGGCGGGAGGGCGCCTCGCCGAAGGGGCGCGACGAGGGGCCGACGGCGGGGGCGAGGGACGGCTCGGTCGGCCGGGCGTCGGCCTCGCGGGCGCGGCTTCGCTCCTGCCTTCGCCCGGAGGCCCCGTCGTAGCTAAGCTGAGATTGTATAATATGCCGCAGGTTTCTTTAAGATGTTTGAACACAAATCAGTAAATCCTTTTTCTGTAAGAGAAAGCCAAACAAAGGTAGCCAGATTGGTTGAAGAATAAGGTAATTTCTTGCTTGTAGTTGGTTTAGCCACGGAGGAATCCTGCACTGTGAATGTAGACTTTGCAACTGAAATTTTCATTGTAGTCGATGACCATATATATATGTATATATATATATATATATATATATATATATATATATATATATATATATATATATATATATATATATATATATATATATATATATATAAAGTATAAACCAAATCAGAGGAAAGCTTAATGGCCTTATAGAAGCGGTAACAATAGATCAGTGAAAAGAATGCAGTGACGCGGAGCCAAGCAAGCAAGAAAAACACAAGCAAGGGCAGGCCAGGCACGCGAGAGCAAGCAAGGGGTCAAGCCAGCCAGAGATCAAGCAGAGCATCTTGGCCAAGCGGTGCGTGTGCTTGTCTGTCTCTGGGGAACAGTGTGGCGGCGGGACGAGCTACTTTCCTTGCGGCCCCGGAAGCGTGGTGGAAAAGTGACTGCATTTGGGGATCTAAATCTAAAACATAACAACAACAACAACAAAAGCAGCAAAGAAAACAATAACAAAAACAAGAGGAAATGACAATCTTAGATCCACCTGATATAGTGTGAAAATGTATTCTTGTCGAATTGGCCAGTGTCTCCATATAGAAAAAAAAAGGTAAAAAGTAAACAGTTTTACCAGAAGCGCTAATAATGGTAATTAGAACGATAGTGATGGCAATAATAATGATAGAAAGGATAACAATAATGATGATGGCAGTGATAATAAACAATAAACACAGGGTCGACTACCGGAACCGCAAAGGACATCGAGAAAATTAAGTGCTAAAGTGTATAGATATATGAACAAAAAGAGAAATGAATAAAGTAAAAAAACAAAAAACAAATATAAGACTTGGTTAACTGAAAACAACACGTCATTTTCCCGCCATTCCTTGCTGGCAGACGGAAGCAGCTCCATTTTGATCATTTTGTTTTTAATTTTTTTGAACATACGAACACGATGGGGAAAAAAAAGACATTTGTTCGTCAGAAGTGATTTTTGATAGAGCTTGAGACGTCTGTTGTTATTTAATTGTTTATCTATAAATTATCTAATTTTCTCATTGGATTGGCTTCTGCTTTCATTCAGTTAAACCGAAAAGACAACATTAAAAAAAGTTCTTGTGAGCATACTAAAAAAAATAAATAAATAAATATTACATATATATACAAAAAAAACAAATACGATAATTAGTCAATAAATTCAAATAAACCATAGGTCCGTTGAA
Organism: Penaeus monodon; assembly: GCF_015228065.2. NCBI lineage: Eukaryota > Metazoa > Arthropoda > Malacostraca > Decapoda > Penaeidae > Penaeus > Penaeus monodon. The sequence goes on from NC_051387.1 coordinate 49,006,090, forward strand.
CATTGTGTGAACACTAGCAATCTTTTTTCCACAGGTGAACTTTCTAGATTATATTTCACCTTTTATAAGCCTTGGGTAGTGTGTTCCATAATATTCAAATTCACTAATTTTTTTATATATATATATACATTTAAGGACACCCCAGATCTAAGCAACACTACCACGGGTGTGTGTGTGTGACGTCATATGATGGTCGGAAGCAAAAATGTGACGTCACATCTTGCGCGGGAAAAGTATAAAGTCAGTTCCTGGTTAGGATAAAAGCTGTGACGTCACCTGTTGGTTGGGGATTAAGTTGTGACGTCACCTGGTTTAGGATGAAAGGTGTGACGTCACCTATTAGTTGGAATTAGAGCTCTGATCTCGCCCTCTAATTGGGGCAAGGATGTGACGTCACGGAAACGAGTCTGACGTCACCACCATGAGGGCGGAGGGAATAGGGGTGTGACGTCAGCTCCTGTCCCCGCCCACTTTTTCGCTGCCGTGGCCCGTGAATTCTGATGCCTTATTGATTTAGACCAGAATGTTTGACCGCTTCTTTGAACGACGTGACCGCAAGGGAGGGAGAAGAAGGAGACAGAGAGAAGGAGGGAGAGGAAGAGATAGGAAAATAAGACGGTCATTTCAGGCCTGTTTACTGTCTGGGATGAAAGTCTGTCGGCCGTTTGAAAAGTGGGCTGTCATTTTAGCCTCCTTCTGCTTTTCTCTCCTCCGTCTCTTCCTTGTGTCTCTCCTCCTTTTTATTTGTGTCTTTTCTTGTCTTCTTTATCTTCCTCCTCTTATTCCCTTTCTCTACTAATTCTCTTCATTTCTCCTTAGTTTTATTTGTCTTTTCTTGTCCTCTTTATATTCCTTCTCTCATTCTCCTTCATTCCTCCTTCTTCTCTTTTGTTTCTGTCTTTTCTTGTCCTCTTCCTCTTCCTTCTCTCATTCCCTCTCTCTCCTGTCTCTTCCTTTCTCCTTTTATTAATACCACATCCTTAAGTTCTTTACTTCTCCCCCCTTGCCAACTCCTCCTCTTCCTTCCCTTTCTCTTCCTCATCCTTCATCTTCCTGTCTTCCTCTTTCTCCTCCTTCTCTCCATCCTCCTTTTCCTTCTTCTTCTCCTCCTCCTCTTCCTCCTTATTTTTCTTTCTGCTACCTTTTCGCCTTCTTCTTCTTCCTCCTCCTTTTTTTTCTTCTGCTACCTTTTCGCCTCCTCCTCCTCCTCCTTCCTCCTCCTCCTCCTCCTCCTCCTTCTCCTTCTTCCTCCTCCTCCTTCTTCCTCCTCCTCCTTCTTCCTCCTCCTCCTCCTCCTCCTTCTCCTCCTCCTCCTTCTTCCTCTCCTGCGGCTGCGTCACGGAGAGCGCAAACGTAAGGGTCTTCTGTCTAGCAAAAGGGGGTTGTTCTCGCAAGCCATCCTGGGTCGAAATAAATAAATAAATAAATAAAAGAGATAGAATAGAATGGAAAATAGATAAAGAAAAGAGAAAAAAAAAAAGAATTAAGAAATGAAACAAAATAAGTGAATAGGAGTAAAAAAGAAAGAAAAGGAATATATATTTTTATGTTATTTATTCACTTTTTTGTTGTGTGTGATCTCGGTTGTCAAGTCAACGCTGTCTTGATTATTCATGCAAAGTGACTTTATATTGGAGGAAAAGAAGAGAAATATATATATTTGTCTTGTTGAAAAAGAGAGAAATCGAGTTTTTTTTTGTCTATTTTTTTTTCTCACGAATTACATATTTATTGATTTAGAAAAAAATCTTATGTTTATGTTAAAGTCAGAAGTGCGAATAAAAGAAAAAAAAGAAAAAGTAAATAGATGAAAAAAACATTGTTAAATGGAATGGGAGATAATGATAGTATGTATAAATTTGATACGAATACAGTTAACAAATAACGTGGATTTTTAGAATGGTGGTTCAGTTCCATCCACAGTTAATAGCTTAATATAAACAGCATTAAAATTTCTTTTTTTTTTATCATTTTTTTTTTACTCGTATGGCGGTATAACATAGTATATCAGTCGTGTATGACGGTATAATATTCCCGATATTTCTGAATCATCACTATCTCCAACTAGGCAACAGTATGAGCGCACTTCCTCGGGGTTCTGGCATCACTGTTCTCATCCCTAAGAGGGTTGAAGCCCTCGCTGGTAAGACTGTGGGCTTAGTAAGGGGTATTTAGCTTTCTATTCCTCTTGCGTTGGAACGTTCGTTAATTGCGCTGAGTAATGAGGGCAAATCGGGGCGTCTGTTCTTGTTCTTCCGGTTCAAATGATACATATTCGCATTGTGTGTCATTAGGCGCGGTACGGATATAGCATATACACACGTTCATATATACAGTTTATACATATATGTATGTATGCAGCAGACACACACACACACATACACACACAATCTTCCCACCTACACACACACACACACACACACACACACACACACACACACACACACACACACACACAAGAGCACACGCAAGACCCCTCCCCCACCCAACACACACACACACACACACACACACACACACACACACACACACACACACACACACACAACACACACACACAGGTACACACACATATAATATGCACCCCATACGTATGCATCCACAACAGCACAATAACATAAACCCAACAGACCAAAAAAAGCAAGAAAAGAACACGACTCCTTTTCCAACCCATTTTAACTCGGGAAAAAAACTTCTCAAAAGAAAAGTCGTTTTCTCGTAGTCTCCGGGCATAAAGGACTGACCAAACGAGAGGAAAAGAAAGGGAAAGAAAGGGGGGGAGGGAAACACACGAAGAAGAAGAAAAGAAAAGAATTCGAGATGAAATGAGTTTGTGATCTTGAAATGATCTTGAGGTCACGTGCGGAGATTCTGTGACGTGTAATATTTTCGTCATATTTGATTATGTAATTGCTACTCTTATTATGGTTATTGCTTTGTCTATTTTTCATCATTCGTTCGTACGTTATTTACCTGTTTATTATCATTCTTAAGAGTGCATAATATTTGTGATATAGGATGACAGAGAGACTTTTATCTATTTCTTGAATTCTTATACGAAAGGAACTGGCACATAAAATAAAAAAAAGAGAGAGAAAAAAATGAATTAGCAAAAAACGAAAGAAAGAAAGAAAGAGAAAGAAAATCGACGATAAAGAAAGGAATTAAAAAAAAAAGAAATGAAGATAAAACGTAATTATTCGTACGCCTTTGATATGACCCATGGTGGCTTGGGAGTTCCGTTCTCTTCCGCATTAGATTATTTCACTTACCAAGTCTAATAAGAAGATAGTTCATATTGATTCGTATTCTAGTGGAATGGAACGGGGGGTTTCACTCATGGAAAAAAGTTGATCTTGTTTCGTCAGACACGCGCACACACACACACACACACACACACACACACACACACACACACACACACACACACACACACACACACACACACACACACACACACACTCACACACGCACACACAAATCATGTATTTGGGACGTGCAAGTGTAACATTTTTTAAAAAGTGAAATCCCCTGACACCACTTTTCATATTATGTGAACAAGAAACACACACCAACATTTTGATCTCATATATTTTGTCTCAGTGTGATTATTAGTTGAATTTCCTTTATATATATATATAATATATATATGTATGTATGTATATATATGTATATATACATATATGTATATATATGTATGTATGTATATATACACAAACACATATTTATACATACATACATACATATATATATATATATATATATATATATATATATATATATATATATATATATATATATATATATATATATATATATGTATGCATGTATTTATGTATGTATGTATATGTTTATGTATGTGTATATGTATATGCATATATATACATATATGTATCCCGCCATTTGTACAATTCCAGTTAAGTTCTTATTTTGATATACAGGTACAATTTAAGTGTTCTCCGAAACTGTCACCAACGCAGGAAGACTATAGTAATGAAATAAGCAGACGATAAAAAACAAAACAAAAAGTCTTTATTAGTGATAAATGAGCGTCTATCCTGGTGTCTGGTTGACTGGTAGCGACGAGGTCACAAACCTTTGAGAAAAGGGTTAGGTCACCTTTCCACAATACACGAAAGTAATCAACCCCTCGTTTTGCAGGTCTTTGTTATCTCCGTACCAGATAGTGTGATCACCTATGTTCTTGTTATCAGCACCAGGAGGGGGGGTAAGGGGGTAAGGGTGGGGTGGGTGGGTTCTGAACACCTTGTTCTTTTTTGGGGAGTACATTTAACTCCTCCTAGCACAGTTGGTGTACTCTGCATCCCCGCTACCTGGTCGAGTATAGTACTCATGTTGTACAGCAAAAGAAGATATTAGATATTACTGCTATTTCATTTACCGCATTTCTTATTTTTTCTCTTCTTTTTGGGCATTGTTATCTTATTTATCTATCTATTTATTATTATTGTTATAATTCTTATTCCCTGACATGTGTATTTACTCATCTTGTACAGCAAAGAATAGGCCTTGCTTTTTCTTTACTATGTATCATTCATTTGGTATTGTTATCATTTCATTTATCTGTTTATTATTAGTATTATTGTTTTGTACTCCTGGATATGTGTGATGACCTTCTGGCTCTCAGTAGACTTATTTGCTTTCTTGGGCGAAAATGGCTTGTGATTTTGAAATGTTTATATTTTTGATTCTTTTTGTTTTCTCTCTCTCTTTTTGTTTGGTTGTCTGTGTCTCTCTGTCTCTTTCTGTCTCATTGTCTTTGTTCGTCTGTCTGTCTATCAGTCTTTCCCTTCCCCCACTCTCTCTCTCTCTCTCTCTCTCTCTCTCTCTCTCTCTCTCTCTCTCTCTCTCTCTCTCTCTATATCTAAAGGAAATTAGTTTTTTTTTCTTCTTATAATACTCATATGAAAATTATGAATGTTATTTTATGTAATTAAATATGTTCTTTTCGTGTGAAGTTTTTGATATTATGTTCTTGTGATCTACTGAATGGCAGTCGACCGGCTGTCATTTTCTGTTGTGATAATTAATTTGACTAATAATGCCCCGAGAACAATAAGTCTACTGATGAATTTATATACATTATTATTTTTCTCTCTCTTGAACCTCTGTTGAATAAACTTTTCATTAAATAGTTTTATTATTATTAAGAACATCCGATAGACACAAGCTGATTGATTAGTGGGAAGACTGAGATATTTTTCTTCTTCTTTTTGCTAGATATGTTTTTTATTATCAGTAAAATATATTATTATTATTGTTATTATTATCATTATCATCATTATTATTACTGTTACCATTATTACTATTACAACTGTCATTCATTTCATTTTATCGTTATTATTATTATCATTATTATTATCATTTCATCTGATGTGCATTATCTATCATATATTATTATCTATAATCTGTCATTCAAGTGCTGATTAGATATATCTATAAGTTTCTTTCCTTCCATTCTTTCAATATCTCTCTCGCATTCTTTACTGAATGAGATTAGGAACGTTTTTTTCAGTCCACTCTGCTATTCAGAAAAAAACAGTGCTGGAAAAGAACAAGTTAATTTGATGTTTATTATCTGTTTTATTCTCTTATAAAAAAGGCTCCAATTTCTGTCCATGGTATGTGATATCTAACCCTGATCAAAAACCGCGAGAAGTGACTTGCTTTTACAAACTGGCAGCGAGTGAGACTAATAGACTAGTGTCATCTACAGACTTATGATAAATTGTTGCTTCATGCTGCTTTGCAAATGCAGACTAAAATGTATAGCAACTGTAACACCAGTGATTTGTTGCAGTGGCATCTACATCTATCGATCAGTTTGGTTTTCTGTTCATTTGTTTGTCTGGTATCTATTTGTCTAGTTTTCTCTTCATTTCTTTGTCTATCTATCTGTTTAGTTTCCTATTTATTTGTCTGTTTATCTATCTATCTCTTTGATGAGAGTGAACTTGACTTTAACTTAGATACTGTGCGTTCAGTGCTGGTAGCATACATAAATTCGTACGTACATTACGGAGATGTAAGCAGGTTGTAGTTCTTTCATACCTAAAAACATCTGCCATTCAATTTCAAATTTATAATCTCCCTTCTCGTAAGCACTGAGATATTTTCCAAAAGGGAGATTTTTTTTCTATTCTAGTACTCATTTAGTGAAAACTTTCATTGCACTTAGTTAGCCCTGTGTAGAGTCATTCAGCTGCACAGTCCAATTCTCTTTTTCTCAATCTTTCTCTATCAGCCTATCTACTTGTCTGTCTACCTTTCTCTTCGACTCGCTTTTTGAACTCATCAATAGAGTCAATTATAATAATTCAACACCACGTATTCAACAAAATGATCTTAATTACTTGACTGCTTACGCCTTGGTCTATAAAGAAAAGAGTATATCAAGAAAACATAAAAAAAAACTAGATGTTAAAACTATTATATATATAAAAAAAACTAGACACAAGCAAGGCAGATGAAACAGAATGCGGCTTGTCTTCTTGCACTGCAACAGCGAGAGCAATCAGTCACGCACATGAGACCGACAAAGGGTGTTTAAAACATGTTGCACAGTACAGGCTATGTATTATAAGATGTTTTCCAATAGTTCTTGTGACATCTGGAATCCAGACGCCATTTTGGAATGATTAAAAGTCCTGCTATTAAGAGTTAATAGCAGTAGTATAAGTAATGATAGAATGCACATTCATATATTGTAAATTTGCTATCAGTGGTATTGTATCTTAGAAGGATAGCGATATAGATACAAAATTGGTTGCAGTAATATAGGACTTAATCTATGGTGAAGGAAAATACCAATAAGTTAAAGATACATCAGATTCCTATTTAAAATGAGATATACTGTATTCGTAAATTCAGAATATTCATTGAGAATTGCACATGCTACTATTCCAGAATGCACTCTTTTAAAAGCGTACTCTTACCTTACTAAAAGAAAAGAATTGTAAATTTCAGTAACTCATTCAAAAATTATTGTACGCTCGTACCCCATCAGAAAATATACACGTATCCCCCCTGAAAAAAAACTAGAAAATTACCTTTAATTTTCATAATAATTAACTAACTAACTAAGTGAATAAATAAATAAATAAATAAAATCGCTCATGTCCTATAAAACGTATTACACTCGTAGCCCACTAACAAACTCACACTGTGCCCTACTAGAGAAGAAAGAAAGAAGGAATAAAAAAGGAAATAAAGGAAAAAGAAGAATAGAAAGCTCACGTAGGCAAGAAAGAATGATGATATAAGCGTCACTTCTCACGGCCACATCATAGCTTACTCATACCGACATGCACATATTATTTTTTTAAACGTCCGACCTTTTCCAACATTTTTACTTTTTCACTGTCAACATTTTTGAGGCAATTTGCGCATGGATGTCTATAAATATACATACAATTTTGGATATACATGTAGTTAAATATATATATATATATATATAAGAATATATATTATACATGCGTGCATACATACAAATACTGTACAGACACAACATATTTACATAGTGTACATAAATACATGTAGCTATATATAATACTATACATATATAATAAAGTAATCATATACAAATATATATATATAATATATATATATATAATATATATATATTTTATAATATATAATATATATATATATATATATATATATTATATATATATATATATAAATGATATAACTTACTATATTATACACATACATAACATACATGCATACTGTATATATCACACAAGTTCATCATACTCTTTTATTGTACATAAAGCGGGATCTTCAGACGTTTCAGGTGGTTTCGTAAGTTCAAAACTGTCTAAGCTTAAAAGATAGAGCAATAAATGACTTAACGCGAATCTATTATATTCAGGATATTAGCTAGATCGTGCTGGTAAAATAAAATAATGAATATTAATAACTATGACTTTGCACTGGGATTTTTGTGTTATATTTCAATGTATACTTTTTCTTGTTTTTTTTCATACTTTTTTTTGTTTTTTACTAAATTTAATTTTTGGAATTGTTCTTACCATTAAATGTTGTTTTTTTTATTGTTGTTCTCGGAGCTTCGTCGCTTTGCCGCTAGGCGGTGTGTCGATGGCTGCGCATGGCGATCGTCTTTTGAATGTAAAAAAAAACTTTCTGATGTCGCTCTGTAAGTCTGTTTTTTTTAACACTTTCGTTCCAGGAAAAGTATCTTGATTTACCTGACACGCCACATTGTTTGTAAATATGTACAGTTTACTCGTTGATAATGTTATTCTTGCAAGAACAAAATGTTTAGGTTGTGAAACGAAGGTCGAGCTGTAATGAAGAGAATTACGTTGTCGAACCTTACCGAAATAAACTGCCTCATTCCTCTCTTCACTTTTGATTTATTTTTGGGATTGTGGGGGAAAAAAAGAAGAAAAAATTAATACCATTTTTCACATATTTACTGTAATCATGAAGATAGTAATAAGGTCATTCCAGTACTCTAGACATATGTGTGTGAAGCTTTGACGCTATTTTAAAACAGGCTGTTACACTGACCTACACTTACATACATGGTACACACGCATACACACGTATAATAAATACACCTACTTTAATGTCTTCTAGAGGAAAGAAGGTTAGATTCTTGACAGCATTTTGGAGAAAAAGGTTTAGAAATATTGCCTCGATTTCATTGGCCGTGTGTCGTTTTGAGAGACTTTATATTATTATCATAATTTCGTTTCGCTTTTCATTCATTCTTTTTGGATTATTTGTTTCATGAATTTTCAGGATCACTGCATTGACTATGTCCTAATGCTGTATTTCTCACCTCTTATATATATATATATATATATATATATATATATATATATATATATATATATATATATAATATATATGTATACATATATATATATACATATATAATCACAATGATGTTATATTTTGGACAATCAGAGTGTATTATGTGTTAATTTATTCACTAACCAGTCTAAAGCATTTATCAAAAATATAACAAGGGAACATAACTCGTAAATGATAGATATATATGTATTTGCTGCTACATGAGCATTGTCAAGAAAATTAATCGGGTGAAAAAATTAACAAGCAAATTAATTGGCTGAAATAAGTGTCATTAACACTAATTGATAGTTTTGTTAATGGATTCATAATGATTTTGTTCCCTTGAATAAAAGAAACATTTAATTTGTATATATATCATTATTCATTTACATATTTTCCATTCATTATGTTCATAATCACTTTTCTTTATATATTTGTCTTTTCATCAATTGGATTGTCTATTAGTTTGTTGATTTATCTATCTATCCCTCTTTCTGTTTATTTGATCTGCTTACCAATCAATCCATTTCTTTATTTTTTTATTAATTTATTTCCTTGCTTATCCGTTCTGCCTTCTGCCCATTTATCCAGTTTCTGATTTATCAATTTATCCAATTTCTGATTTATCAATTTATCCTATTCCTGATTTATCAATTTATCTTATTCCTGATGTATTCACTTATCCTTTTCCTAATTTATTCACATATCTAATTTCTAAGTAAATACTTATTCAATATCAGATTTACCCACTTATCATAATTTCGTTCTATCCAATTATCCAATTTCTAATCCCCCCCCCCCCTCATCCCATTCCTGATTTATCCTTTTACCCATTTCCTTACTTCCACTTTTCTCTTATCTTCTTTTAATCCATCTCTCTCATACATCATCTTTTTCTCCTTCCTCCCTCGGCTGTGAGATAAAGGAGAGGTCTGAAAAAAATGTCTGTTATTTTATTTGGCAATATAAGAGTGAACAGAAAAAAAAACCTCCTCTGTTTCTTTAAATAAACTGGCATATTTGATTCTTTCATTGTGTTTTTCTTTCTAAACCTTTGTTACGGTTGTTTCTGTTGGTGACTTGGTGTTCGCTTTGAGAAGATCGTGGAGATTGTGGATGTATATTGTGTGGGTGGCAAGGATGATGGTAATGGGATGATGGGGATGGTGATGGTGATGATGGTGGTGATGATGGTGATGATGATGATGATGATGATGATGATGATGTGTGGTGATGAGTGTGGGATGATGATGATGATTGATGATTGATGATGATGGAGTGATGATGATGTTGATGATGATGATGATGATGATGATGATGATAATAAAAGCAATAATGATAATAATGATAAAGATATTAACGATAAGATAATAATAATGCCATATTGTTACTAATACCAATATCAATACTACTACTATTATACTGCTAATGATAATGATAATAATGATAAAAAAAAACTCCCATAACTTTCCTGAAATGATAATGAACATGACATAGCTAGCTTAACCATCCAATAATGTTAATAGAAATATTGACTAACAAATTTGTTAACTTTGCAATAGAATTTCCTAACTCTCACAGCCACTTTTCGAATAGTAGAAAAAAGTCTGATTTAATAACCGTAGTCTACATTGCATACCAGTATACTTCATGAATAATGTAGAACTAGGAAATATAAAACACCCCTATTAATATTTTTTTAAAGTGAAGTGCAAACAAGAAAGATATTTCTCCTTTCTCATTACTTGCAAAGTTACAGACAAGTAGCAAGTTATTATCAATAGTATAAACCTGTTACATATTCTCCCAGCATATCGATTTCATGATGAAAAAAAAATATATCCTTCGTTTATATGCGTATGTGAGTCTGCCAGAATGTTTAGGCAATAAATCAAAAGAAAAACAAAACTTAACTTCTAAGCTATAACGAAAACATACCAAAGTTTAAAGCTGTGATTATAACGTAGTAGTAATTTAGGATCACTTTGTTAATAGTGATGGTATTATTAGATATCAGGAGGCACATCATGAATAACCGTGATTGGCACTATGTTAATGAAATAAAGGTAATGCTATTCATAATATTCATGATTACGTATGTTGTGAAAATTATATAGATGGTAATGAGTTATAGTGACAATTAATCTCGGCGGTTTTGAAAAATCAAGCATACGATTTGGAAATAAGGAAACTCAGAAAACGTAGAGACAAGAAAAAATAAAATGATAATGATAATGATAACAGCATTACCATTCTGATACCGATATTTAAAGTAAATAATGAGGATGATGGCAATGTAAAAGAGACAATATGAGAATAAAAAAATGAAAACAATGATAGCAACGATAACAATATTAGTGAAAATGGCAATGATGAGGATGATGATCGTAATAATAAAAATTATATTGGTAAAGAATATAATAATAAAAAACTACACCAACAGCAATATTACTACTACTAACATTAATATAATTATGATAATAATAATAATGATAATAGTAATAATGATAACAACAATAATAATAGTAATAATAATTATGGTTATATTTATAAAGATGAAAATAATAATAACAACAGTAACACTAGTAATGATGATGATGATGATGATGATGATGATGATGATGATGATGATGATGATGATGATGATGATGATGATGATGATGATGATGATGATGATAATAAAAACAACAACAACTATAATAATTATAATAATAGTGGAAATAATAATAACAAAAACATAGATAATATCAATAACCATAAACAATAATAATAATAGTAATAATAATAATAATAATGATAATAATAATAATTATAATAATAATAATAATAATAATAATAATAATAATAAATAATTAATAATAATAATATAATAATATAATAATAGATAAATAAATAATAATAATAATAATAATAATAATAATAATAATAATAATAATAATAATAATCATGAACCGTATTCCTGTTGACAAATGTAGAAAATGTACGAATGAGAATGAATATCTTCACAATACAATACAAGACCGGTTTCGATTATATCTTCGTCAGAAATACATGTATACATAATCCTAATCATAATAACAGCAACCAGATTAATGATTACAATTAATAATGATTAAGATAAAAATGAAATGAAAATAATGATGATGATAATAATCATAATGATAAAGAAAATGAAAATAATGGTGATGATGATGATGATAATGATGATGATGATATTAATAATTAATTATAATAATGATAATGATAATAATGATGATAATGAAAATAATTATAATATCAATAATAATAATGACAACAAAACTAATACTGATTATAACGATGGTACTGATAATAATAATGCTAATGATGATAATAATGAGTAAAAATATCAATACTTATTATACTAATAATGATAAAAGAAACAAAAATAAAAACAAAAACAATGACGAGGATGATGATTATTATAATAACAACAACAAAATATAATAATGACAATAGTGATAATAATAATAATGATTATTATATTGCTACTACTACTAATACTAATACTAATAATAATGGAAATAATAATATAATGAAAATGATCATGAAAATGATGATGAAGATGATGTTAATGATAATAAAAAGGATGATGAAGAAGAAGAAAATGATGATGATGATGGGATTATGATGATAGTGAAAATTATTTGATGATAATGATAATGAAAGTGATAATGACGATGATATGATGAAGATGATGATGATGAGGAGGAGGACGAAAATGAACATGAAAATGATATGATAATGATGAAGAATATGGTTATGATAGGTGATGATAATATAATGATGATAATGATAAGGATGATGAGATGATGTGTGATGTGATGATGATGATGATGATGATGATGATGATGATGATGATGGTGGTGGTGGTGGTGGTGATGATGATATTGATCATAAAATTAATAATGATGATGATATAAATGATAATGATAATGATAATAATAATGAAATAATAATAATAATAATAATAATAATAATAATAATAATAATAATAATAATAATAACAATAACAACAAAAACAACAACAACAACAACAACAACAACAACAACAACAAAAAACAACAACAAAATAATAATAATAATAATAATAATAATAATAATAATGATAATAGCAATAATAATAACGATAATAAAAATAATACTGATAATGAGGATGATAATAATAACAATAATGATAATGAAAAAATATCAATATCAGTTATAATAATACCGACAATAAAAGCAATAAGATTAATGACAATGACAATGACGACGATGATGATTATAATAACAAAAAATAATAATGATAATAATTATGATAATAATGATGATGATTACACAACTACAACTGCTACTACTAATACCAATAACGATAATAATAATAATAATGATAATAATAAAAATAATGATAATAATAATAATGATAATAACAACAACAATAATAACAAAAATGACAATAGTAACAGCAACAACAGCAATAAAAAAAGTAATAATAATTATTATTATTTTTATTATTATGATATTGATAAAGATGTCAATGGCCTTATTACTGACAATCATATCATCGTACGTAATAAAAGATCAATATCTCTTTATATATACTTTTGATGGTCCTTCTTGGTTTATGTACGACCTAACGTAATCCCATAATAATATCCTTTGGTCACTAGCTGAGTAAAGGGAAGTTACCATAGCATGGCCTGTTAAGCGTGAAGTGAGTCCCTACCAAATGAAAATAACAAAGAGAGTGGGTCCAGGGCTGCCAGAATCAAGTATCGACGTCCTCATGCACATCTTTGGGTGGATTCTAGTTCTGTTTAAAACCCTTCTAATTTGCATGATAATTCGTCTTCTTCAGTAGCCGCTAAAAAAAAAGAAAAAAGGTTCGTAAGTAAAGCGAAGTTAAAACCTTTTCCTTGGATTTTGAGCAGGTTTTCTGAATTTATGGGATTAAAAACATTGCCTGAAAATATATGTGGGTATACTCGCATGTACATAGTTATTTACTATATTCTCCCCTATATAAGCGTCTTCTTTGGTGAAGGGTACGGATAACTGTAGAAAACGGGAAATATAATAAGACATCGTCAACTAATTACTTGTAAGTAAGATTGATTCCCACAAATTCGATCGAGGATACACACACACACACACACACACACACACACACACACACACACACACACACACACACACACACACACACACACACACACACACACACACACACACACACACACACACACACACACACACACACACACACACACACACACGGAAGATCTGGCAAAAGGAAAGCTCAAGGCCCAGCGTCGTAAAATTGATGAATACGTGTGTGTGAAAACAAACACATTTGTATTCAACATATCAATATATTTCTGATGATCTATATACCTCTCTCTCTCTCTCTCTCTCTCTCTCTCTCTCTCTCTCTCTCTCTCTCTTTTCTCTCTCTCTCTCTCTCTATATATATATATATATATATATATATATATATATATATATATATATATATATATATATATATATACATATATATACACACACACATTTATATAAATACACGTTTATATAAATAAATACACATAAATAAACATGCACACACACACACACACACACACACACACACACACACACACACCATAGAGCCACAAGCAATGAAAACTACATGCATAGATATTAGATTAATCAGCAGCTTCAAACCCATACAGAGATTATCGACAAGTAAGTCAGCTTTCTCTCTCCCCGAAGCTAACAACTTATTGTATAGTATCTTAACTAGTAGTACAGAAGTCGGTAAACCATCTGAAACTGTTTTGGCCTAAGTAGCTCGTGACGTCATGGGCAAGCTATATTCTCATTCTCTTAGAAATACCATGTACTTTTCAGGCGTTCCTGTGTGTTGGTTTCTATCAGGTTATTCAGAAATACGTGTTTATTGAATGTTCATTACTTAAATATGCCTTGCGTACTATATCATTATGTAGTACACACACACACACACACACACACACACACACACACACACACACACACACACACACACACACACACACACACACACACACACACACACACCACACACCACCACCCCCACACACCACCACCACCACCCCACACCACGCACGCACGCACACGCTTGGGACCTTGCGCATTAGCAGCCATCTACCGGGAAAATTGACAATCCACAGTTACTCATTGACACAGTTATTCGTTGCTCGTTTCGAAAGTTTGTTTGACAGTGTGCTTGTGTGTGTGTTTTTTTTCCCCAAGTATTCCAGTGAAACCGAATACTTCATGGAACTCTTGTGATTTCTACGATCTCAGGAATTGCCCTTAACTCAGCGGAATGCAGTGGCGTGTTCCAGTTGCAGAATTGCGTCGAAGACTGGTCGTGTCCCATCGTAAGGTAAGCCCTTTGTGCATCTTTTATTGTACATGATATCGTAATGGATGAGATAATCGGTTGACTGGCAATTTGGAGGAGGGTCCGGGGGGCGGGGAAGTCTATGAACGTAAAGGTTTATAAGACGATCTTTGTGGTAGTTAAAGATGGGTTGGGGTTCATTTGCTCGTTCGTTCACGCAATCCCCGGGTCGAATCTTCCGTTACCGAATCTTGGTTTTGTGTGTGTGTGTGTGTGTGTTATGTAAGATGCGATTCTTGGCTTGTTTGTTTTCTACCTTTTATTCTTTAAAATGCAAAAAAAAAAAAAAAAAAAAAAAAAAAAAAAAAAAAAAAAAAAAAAAAAAAATCCCTCAAAGTTATCATGAGATTGGGACTTCAACAAATAGTACAAAGTACTGCGTATACTTACATATCTATATAAATAAGATTATATGCATATACATGAGAAGAATAACAAATAATGGTAATAATAAACAAATAAGGAACGAGTGGTTGAGATGTTTTGGCCTTGGCTTGTGCAACGAAAGCATGGGGACCAAGTGGCATTTGAAGGTAGAGTTAAAGGACCCTTCCAGAGTTTTTATAATACGGTGCGATCTTGTTATAAACCTTTACCATGGTTGAAAAATGATGGCAATCTCATAATTTAGAATAGTCTTCCATTTAGTAATTTTCTTAAGTCAGACATTTTCTTTGATGAATTTCATGGCTAACTAAAATAAAAGTTTTCTTGTACCTATTTATGGTGCCAGATAATCATGTGAGAGAGAGAAAGAAAAGGAGAGAAAGAAAGAGAGAAAGAAAGAAAGAGAGAAAGAAAGGAAGAGAGAAAGAAAGAAAGAGTGAAAGAAAGAGAGAAAGAAAGAGAGAAAGAAAGAGAGAAGAAAGAAAGAGAGAAAAAAAGAAAGAAAAAGAAAGAAAGAAAGAAAGAGAGAAGAGAAAGAGAAAGAGAAGAGAAAGAGAAAGAAAGAGAGAAAGAGAAGAGAGAAAAAGAGAAAGAGAGAGAGAAAGAGCGCAAGAGAGAAAGAGAGAGAGAGAGAAAGAGGAGAGAAGAGAAGAGAAGAGAGGAAAGAGAGAGAGAGAGAAGAGAGTAAGAGAGAGTAACAGAGAGAGAGAGAGAAAGGAGAGAGAGAGAGAGAAAGAGAGAGGGAGAGAGAGAGAGAGAGAGAGAGAGAGAGAGAGAGAGAGAGAGAGAGAGAGAGAGAGAAATAAAGAAAGAACGAGAGAGAGAGGGAGAGCTGTTTTTTTTTAAGTTTTTTTTTTTTTTTGAATATGCGTTTCTTTATTTCATTATGATCAGTTGTAGTTTTAAACATTAAACATTAAATTTAGCTAAATCTGTGTTTTGTCTCTAGGGACCGACGAAATGTTTCTAAACATGAGTATTTTTATGCTCGTGTACTGGTGACATATCGTGAGTTGGTGTTTGTTTTAATTCATTAAATTTAATCATCTTTTTGCACTGATCGATTGGTATTGTTTACGAGTAATCTGGATCTTTTATCATATTTAAGTGATAGATCGTACGTGTGTAATCTATTTAAACTTCTCCAAAATACATACACAGTATGATACATGAATAAACAGATAAACAAAATATACATATACAAACATTTGCGCGAGAGATGAATTCTTTAAAGATACGAACGAAGTTGCAAAAAGATTCGTAAATAGTAAATAATTTTTATGTTTCGAGTTTTAAAGGTTCAATGATGAATGACACCACGATATACCGTGTTGATACATTGGTTAAAGAAAATATTAATAAAAAATAAATAAAATAAAATAGATAAATAATAATAATAATGATAATGATAACGATAATGCTCAGTAAATCCAATTTGTGCATCATGTTTTTCTACCTTGTTTATAGATTTTATTCATAGATTAAAAATCCTTTGTCAATATATATTTATTTTTTGATTGATATTGCGATTCTCACTTTAATCCATAACGACAGACTGAATGTCAAGTTACTGCGCACATGAAGAAACTGATTAACTGAATGATTGTTATATAAAACGAATAGAGATGATAAAAACAATAAAACACTGAAAATTACTATCTTGGATCATATATTTGAAAATGCAAATTTGTCATAATCTAAGAGGATGCCTCTTCACGTGTTTTCTTATCAGAATATCAAAAGCACGGAACAATGTGTGTTGAGGCAAAAAATATTGATTTTCTTGCAATGTTGTTTTGTCCGTTCTTTTTCGATATCACCGATTTACAGTTTATATTTTTCTGGCCATATGTAGGCCTATATCGACCTCTGTCTATTTGCCTCGTTTGGTATAACTGGGGGAGGGAGGGAGGGAAGGAGAGAGAGAGAGAGAGAGAGAGAGAGAGAGAGAGAGAGAGAGAGAGAGAGAGAGAGAGGGGAGAGAGAGAGAGAGGGGGGGGAGGGGAGAGGGAGAGGGAAAGAGAAAGAGAGAGAGAGAGAGTGATAAAAGGCGAGAAAGAGAGTGAAAGAGGGAGAGAAAGAGAGTGAGAGAGGGAGAGAAAGAGAGGGAGAGAGGGAGAGAAAGAGTGAGAGAGGGAGAGAAAGAGGAGTGAGGAGGAGGAAGGGTGAGAGAGAAAGAGAGGAGAGAGGGAGAAAAGAGAGGAGAGAGGGAGAGAAAGAGAAGTGAGAGAGGGGAGAGGAAGAGAGGGAGAGGGAAGAGGAAGAGAGGAGAAGGGAGAAAGAGAGTGAGAGAGAGAGAGGAGAGAGAGAAGAGAGGGAGAGAGAAAGAGTAAGGAGGAGAGAGAGATAGATGAGATAGATAGATAGATAGATAGAAGTAGAGAGAGAGAGAGAGAAACGAATTTCATTTGTTCAGTTTTACCCCCCCCCAAAAAAAAAAAAAAAGAAAAAAGAATCCTTATTTATTCGGCAAATAGGGAAGAAAAAGTACCCTCTAATCCATGACTTATCTTGCTGTTTTACTAGCATTATATATATATATATATTATATGTGTGTGTGTGTGTATAATATATATATATATATATATTATATATAGTATATATTATATATATATATATATATATATATATATGTATATATATATATATATATATATACATATATGTATGTATATAATCATTCTAATCCGAATATAAGCATTTCTATTTGTTTAGATGTTCTCCTGTTTCTCTGGATTTGAACAGAAGGATCGTATTAAGACCTGCGACTCCATATGGCATTTTAGCCCGTGAGTCGGTAACTTCGTGTTGCTCTTGATATGTTGCTCTGAGAACGTTATGTTTAATTTCCATAAAACTTCAACTTCCTGTGTTTGAATGACCCGAAACGACCCCTAATCAGGTCGTTCACACACACACTGAAAATATCTGGCATCATTTCGCTTTCTGATTATTCGTATGTACCGATTTCTATCTTCGTAATTATTGTATGAATATGCCGGTCATCTCTTCTCTATAATCAGGAAGGTCTTCTCAAAGGTCATTGTCTGAGTGATCATGTCATCAAAGGATAGGTCAGGCTAGGTCACGGGGGGATCAAATGCATCCACTTGCTTTGATGACAAGAGACGGATAGAGAGGCAGACGGAGAGAGGGAGAGGGAAAGAAATAGGGAAAGAAGGAAGAGAGAGGGAGAGGGAAAGAGAGGGGAAAGAAATAGGGAAAGAAGGAAAGAGAGGGAGAGGGAGTTATGGAAGTGAAATGAAAGGAGAAGAAAAAACAAAAACAAAAACAAAGAAAACACACTTACGTCAAGTTTTCGGGTAACAATTTCAACGAAAGCCAAAGACACCAACTCCCCGTTTTCTATGGACTCTTCCGGAAAGGAGACTCAAGTAATATCGACTACATTCTATGCAAGACTACTACCAAACATTCGGCCCAAAAAAATAACACTCAGAGATATGAAGATAAGGAGATTAAAGGGCCAAATGAATGTAAAAACTGATAACAAATAGCTTGGATAATGAGACCGTTGCGTGGCGTCCCTTTAACGTTCATAATAATAGTTCCATTGGGAGTAATTCGTTCATTCCCAGGCAATTACAGAGGCTATGCTGGTTGATGAGTTTCGGTATTCCCCATGATTTATTTTTTCATTTCTTTTCAAATTTCTACTGCATTTTTATCCATCTATTTAAGTTAAATTTATGGTTGGAATGAGGAGGGCGAGGCGGTAACATAATGTAATTACGCCATTGCCACAAATATCGTCATCATTCGAAACTATAACGTTATAAGTTTGTTGTTTTAGCAATACGCCTGGCTAATTGTCCTTTTTTCGCAGTATTTCTTCTCTCTGTGTAAGTGTGAGTGTTTATATATATAATATATACACACATACCTACGTATACGCACACACACATATATGTCAATATATGTAAATTAATATATATATATATATATATGTACATATTGTAAGGCTCTCACATGAAACCTTACTTTTTATTTATGTTCCAATCCAAAAGTGATTTCTCCTTGTGCTTAGTACACAGGCTACCCTTATATAAGCCCATTAAATACACTACTGCAATTTCGACACCTATTTACCTACTGCTTCCTATTATTACACATGTAACAATATTAACATATATCTTATACAGTGATATTAATTTACACTTACCAGCTTTCCGCAAGTGATGTCACTCTGTTTGCACGTGATCATCCTCTCCCTTCCTATTTCCTAGGACGACGCAACCCCTTTGCTGATATCCTGCACAGTCCGGTATAAAAGAGGGTCGCCTGATATATAACACATAGCATCCTGACTAGACAGAACCTCTGTCCTCAGCTGCAACTATCTCCCACCAATAAACTACTAAGAAGGACGTCTGCTATTCCTTCACCGTACCCAAGATTGCTGTATCCTGCCAAACTCTACCTTGTCTGCACACACACACACACACACACACACACACACACACACACACACACACACACACACACACACACACACACACACACACACAC
>NC_051387.1:49031277-49033777 GCF_015228065.2 Penaeus monodon
TAATTCCTTGCGTCACTGATTCAGTAAGATGCTGATAGAACCACTTCCTAGCTTAATAGGAATAATACGAAAATGATACACTGCATTGTATGGATATCCTAGTGCATATCTGCCTGTCTTTCCTTCTCAGTGATAAACTGTAGGAAGCATGTTACTTGATGCTGCAACGGTCAGACTTTTACATTTGAATTGATCAGCGTTTGTATAGACAAAGGCGCTTGCGCGCGCACACACACACACACACACATACACACGCATGCATGCATGTAAGTATGTATGTATGTGTAACATGAACCAAAAAAATCAAAGAAATATTGAATGTAAAAGCATAAAATAAAAACAAATTAAAACCAAATCTAAAAAAACTTATCTCCTTATCAAGGAGACTCTGACCAAGGTACTCAGGTTGAGGAGTCACTCTGGCCGCATTTCTTGAACTTCTTCGTTGCTCTGTTGTCCAGTCTCCCCTCGCTGAACACTGGGATAAGGATGATTGTGATAACGCCACTGATAACAGGCGTCTCTGGTCTGATGTTGGGTACTTGTCACGTAGCCTTCGTCTGCATTTTGTGTGTTTGTTTGCTTGTGGTCGTTTTTGCTGCTTGTTTATTTTTTTTTTACTGTTGTTCTCGTTGTAGTCATCATTTGTATTATTGTTGCTGTTACTGTCATTGTAATTAATGCTGTCTTTCTCGACGTCTTATATATTCTGGTTCCCCTCCTCCTCTTCATCTTCGTCTTCGTCTTCGCTTTCGTCTCCGTCTTCGTCTTCGTCTTCATCTTTGCCTTCCGTCTTCGTCTTCGTCTTTGTCTTCATCTTCATCTTCGTCTTCATCTTCGTCTTCATCTTCGTCTTCGCCTTCATCTTCGTCTTCGTCATCATATTCGTCTTCGTCTTCATATTCGTCTTCGTCTTCATATTAGTCTTCTTCGTCTTCGTCCCCGTCTTTATCTCTGTCCTCATCTTCGTCTTCATCTTCGTCTCCGTCATCGCCATCGCCATCGCATCGCCATCGCCATCGCATCGCCATCGCCATCGCATCGCCATCGCCATTATAGATGCAATAAAATCCCAAAGAAAATCAAGAGAGAAGCTGATAGCTTTAAATGAACAGGCAGTCAGTCACAACAGCGTGCAATCGTATGTTGTGGTGGAAAAATATTACGAGAGAAAAATAAAAGGATAAGAAGCTCTCGTGATCATGTCTCCAAGATAACCGAGTTCTTATTAGCGTTTGATGCGATGGTATACATTGTAAAGATGTTGCCTCCACCACGTATATGTTGATTGTGGTCAACTTAAGGTCATAACAAGAGTATGTCAGTATATAAATATGGTATAAGTATGATGCCAAAGATAAGATCCCTGATCATTTGATAAGAAGGCGATAGTAGTAATTAAAACTTTCCCACGCTAATCTACGTGCAGGTAGCACGTGTGCGGCATCGGAACCCTGGCCATTATACTTGGGTGAAGAAGGCGTTGTCTTGCACGACAGTAATCGTTCAACAGGTCGACGGCACAAGCAACGCTGCCTGTGCCACCTCTGAGGTCTGCGGCTCAGAGGGACCACAAAAGCCTGATCTTATCACGTGTTGCCAAGTGCCGCCGGAGGCCACTGAGGCGAGTTCTGTCCTTGCGACAAGCTGCGGCGGCGCCCCCTGCGACGTATATAAGGGCGCGGAGCCCAGCGCTCGCCTTCACTGCCGGCGAAATGAAGGTGCTGTTCCTCGCGGTGGCGCTGCTCTCCGCCTCGGGCCTCGCCGAGGACAACCTCGCTCACAGGCAGCAGACGATCAACAGGCTTCTCTACAGGGTGAATGAGCCTCTACTGTCCTCCTTCACCGACCTGAAGGAGCTGGCGACGACGTGGAACCCGCGGGCCCATGTGGATCAGTGCAAGGACGAGGGCGTCGCCGTCGACCGCATCTTGACCGAGCTAGAGCAAGGACGGCTCCGCGAGAAGAAGCAGTGGTTCTCGCTGTTCAACCCGCGCCAGAGGGAGGAGGCGCTCATGCTGATCCACGTGCTGCTGTCCTGCAAGGATTTCCAGACGTTCAAGGGCAACGCGGCCTTCTTCCGCGAGCGCATGAACGAGGGCGAGTTCGTGTACGCGCTCTACGTGTCCGTCACGCACTCCAAGCTGACGCAGGAGGTCATCCTGCCTCCGCTCTACGAGATCACGCCTCACATGTTCACCAACTCGGAGGTGATCCAGAAGGCGTACGAGGCCAAGATGCTGCAGACGCCTGGCCGCTTCAGGATGACGTTCACCGGCACGCTCAAGAACACCGAGCAGCGCGTGGCGTACTTCGGCGAGGACATCGGCATGAACTCGCACCACGTCCACTGGCACATGGACTTCCCCTTCTGGTGGGACGGCGAGCACATCGACAGGAAGGGCGAGCTGTTCTTCTGGGCGCACCACCAGCTCACCGCACGCTTCGACTCCGAGCGCCTCTCCAACTACCTGCCCATCGTCGACGAGCTGCACTGGGA
>NC_051387.1:49038777-49043777 GCF_015228065.2 Penaeus monodon
GACAGGATTACCGATAGGTAATAAATGTAATAGGTTAACTATTTGTGCAAGAACGAATTATGTAGAAGACTTTTTACAACTGCGTGAAAAGGGTCATTTATTCGTTCAATAGGATTATCCAGAATTACGGAAAGAACCGTTTAACAGCAGATTACAACAAAACAAAAACAGAAAAAACATTCTAGACCTGCTAACCTGCCATTTTTTTCAGCTCTTGTCGTATGACCTTTGAAATTTGACCCGTTTCTCTTATTGATGCGTCGGTCGGACCTGAACTGACCCCCAAGTTTGGTGTCAATCAAGGAGAACAGACTAATATTTGTGTCCAGTAAGTTTCTCCCGCAACACAGGTTTAAACACACACGTATATCTATCTATCCACCTACGTGCATGAACAGAAATACAAAGCAGACAGATAGATAGATAAATAAACAGCAGACAGACAAATAGATAGAACCGATAGATAGATATATAGATAAACAGATACACATATAGAATAGAGAATTAGATTTAAAATAAGATATAAAAAAAAGAAATAAAGGAATAAAAAAACATACAAAATAAACGACTAAACAAAAACAAACAAACACAAACCTGAAAGAAGAATAAACAAAAGAGCAACAACAAACACTAAATTAAACGTATCGAATCCCACAAACTAAAAAAAAAAGTATAAGGAGTTGAACTTTCTTCCTTAGGTCTATAGGGGGATTCCTCGGCGCCCACGTTGAAAACCCTGACATTTACGTGGCATTTCGGGCGGCGGTCCCTCGTGGGCGTGAGGCTCAGGGGTGCTCCGTGGGGTGTCGATATGTTGCGGGAGGTATTGGCTGCTGTAGTCAGGTGGAACGAGGAGGGAGGAGAACGAAAAAGGGAAGAGAGAGAGAGAGAGGGGGCGAGAGAATGAGAGGAATAGAGGTTGGAGGGAGATAGAGGGAGGGAGGGAAGGAGAGAGGGAGGGGAGGGAGAAAGAAATAGAGAGAATAAAGGGGAGAGATAGAGAGAAAGAGATAGAATGAGAGAGAGAAAGAGATAGAATGAGAGAGAGAGAAAGAAAGAGAGAGAGAAAGGAAAGAGAGAGAGAAAGAAAGAGAGAGAGAAAGAGAGAGAGAGCGAGAGAGAGAGAGAGAGGGGGGGGGGATATATACATACATACACACACACACACACACACACACACACACACACACACACACACACACACACACACAACACACACACACACACAACACACACACACACACACACACACACACACATATATATATATATATAGAGAGAGAGAGAGAGAGACAGAGACAGAGACAGAGACAGAGACAGAAACAGAGACAGAGACAGAGACAGAGACAGAGACAGAGTCAGAGAGACAGACAGAGACAGACAGAGATAGAGGGACAGAGAGACAGAGAGATTGACAGAGAGAGGAGAATATCCGAATTTTCAACTGATGTGATCCTCGGTATAAGATCGATCTCTCTGTCTCCTCCTCATCCCAGCTTATCTTCAGACAGTGAAGGGAAAAAACGTGATTATGCAATAAGAACAGGACAGACGAACGTGTACACACCAACAGATACACACACATACATACTCTCTCTCTCTCACTCACTCACTCACTCACTCTCACTCTCTCTCTCTCTCTCTCTCTCTCTCTCTCTCTCTCTCTCTCTCTCTCTCTCTCTCTCTCTCTCTCTAAATCACTCACTGACCCCTCTCCCCTTCCCCCTCCCTCCCTATTCTCCTTCCCTCCCTCCTTCCTTCTGTTTTCACAATACCTTATAAACATCCGTCGCTCGTAAAACAAATACGCAGGAACGTCAGAGCACAAGCTGTTGCGTCACAGGCATTGCGTCACCCGTTTGAAATGCAATAGACCCCGGAGTTAGCAAGCTCTGATAGGGGAGACTCTGGTAATTTCGTCAGACGCTGATACTTGGGTGAATTAAGGTAACGTGCTCTTATGGTTAGCAAATATGTTGGTTCGGTTAAATAGGAATTTAGGGAATTTTACTAACGGTTGCGTATTTTATATTTGTACGTAAGGATTTATAAAACTGTGCTTATGGCTGAGTGGATTAATTTGCTTCAAGTAGGATGTTTTTTTTATCTTTTATACGTACATGTGTTTTTGCTTGTGTGTATATATATATACATATATATATATATATATAGATATATATATATATATATAATATATATTATATATATATATGTTTTTTTTTTGTTTTTTTTTTTTTTTGACGGATGGATTGTGTGTGTGTGTGTGTGTTTGTGTTTGTGTGTGTTTGTGTGGGTGTGTGTGGTGTGTGTGTGTGTGTTGGTGTGTTTGTGTGTGTTGTGTCCGGCGTGTGTGTGTGTTTGTGTGTGTGTGTGTGTGTGTGTGGTTCGTGCGTGCGTGCGTGCGTGCAGGTGCGTGCGTGCGCGCGCACGGGCGTATGTGTGTCCGTGTGTATGACAACCTGTATTTAATTAAGCAAATATTCACCTGCAATATAAATAATCATCATCCTCTAGATTTATAAAACCCGATTACCACAACTGCCCCGCGAATCACCACCCAAGTCGCCGTCATCACAAATCGCAGTCGTTCTAAATTCGACAGCAAATTTCGAACCGAGCGAGAATTTTTTTCATTGGACGTAAATAAGGCTGATGGAATGGATGGAACGCGTTTGCCTTTCCTTGTCGGGGGTGGACGGATGGATGGGTGGGTGGGGGGGTGGGAGGGGGTAGGTGGGTGGACAGGGTGGACGCAGATGGATGGTGTGGGTGGGTCGGGTGGACGGATGGATGTGGGTGGGTGGACGAATGGAGGAGACGAGACTGGATGGGTGGGTGGGTGAGTGGATGAGTGGGTGGGTGGATGGGTGGGGGGGTGGAGGGTGGGTGGGGGGACGGTGGTGGGTGGGTGGTGGGTGGGGTGGACGGTGGAGGGTGGTGGGGGTGGGTGGACGGATGGACGGGTGGGTGGGTGGGGTGGACGGCGTGGACGGATGGATGGATGGGTGGACAGATGGATGGGTGGGTGCGGTGGGTGGATGGTGGGACGAATGGATGGGTGGGTGGGTGGGTGGACGGATGGAGGGTGGGGTGGTGTGGGTGGACGGAATGGAGGGTGGAGTGGGTGGGATGGGTGGACGGAGGATGGTGTGGTGGGTGGGGTGGACGATTGGCTGGAGGGTGGATGGGTGGACGGATGGATGGGTGTTGTGTGGGTGGCGGCATGGATAGGGTGTGCGTGGGTGGGTGGATGGGTGGACGGATGGATGGGTGGTTGATGGACGGATGGATGGGTGGGTGGGTGGGTGGACGGATGGTGGGTGGACGGATGGATGGGTGGACGGATGGATGGGTGGACGGATGGATGGGGTGGACGGATGGATGGGTGGGTGGGTGGAAGGATGGATGGGTGGACGGATCGGTTGGTGGACGGATGGATGGGTGGGTGGGTGGGTGGGTGGACGGATGGATGGGTGGGTGGGTGGGTGGGTGGACGGATGGATGGGTGGAGTGGGTGGGTGGACGAATGGATGGGTGGGTGGGTGGGTGGGTGGACGGATGGATGGGTGGACGTGATGGCTGGGTGGGTGGGTGGACTGACGGATGGATGGGTGGGGTGGATGAGTGGACGTATTGGTATGGATGGGTGGGTGGGTGGGTGGACGAATGGATGGGTGGGTGGGTGGGTGGGTGGACGGATGGATGGGTGGGGGGTGGGGGGACGGATGGATGGGGGGACGGATGGAGGGGTGGCGTGGGGTGGGTGGACGGATGGATGGCGTGGGGGGACGGCATGGAGGGTGGGTGGGTGGTGGACGGAGGATGGCGTGGGTGGTGGATGGGTGGGTGGAACGGATGGATGGATGGGTGGGTGGACGGATGGATGGATGGATGGGTGGGTGGATGGGTGGACGGATGGATGGATGGGTGGGTGGAGGATGGATGGATGGATGGGTGGGTGACGGATGTGATGGTGATGGGGGTGAGTGGGTGGGTGGACGGATAGTAGATGGGTGGGTGGGTGGGTGGTGGGTGGACGGATGGAGTAGATGGGTGGGTGGGTGGATGGGTGGGTGGACGGATGGATGGATGGGTGGGGATGGGTGGGTGGACGGATTGATGGGCATGATGGGTGGCGAGGGTGGGTGGATGGACGGATGGCGGGTGGGTGGGTGACGGTGGACAGATGGATGGCGTGGGTGGGGGGTGGGGGACAGATGGATGGGGGGTGGGTGGGGTGGGTGGACGGATGGATCGGGTTGGGTGGGTTGGAGGAGGATGGGGGGTGGGTGGGTGAACGTATGGACGGATGGATGGAATGGATGGGTGGGTGGGTGGATTGAACGGATGGGTGGATGGGTGTGTGATGGGGTGGATGGACGGATGGATGAGTGGGTGGGTGGGTGGACGGATGGGTGGGTGGGATGGGTGGACGAATAGATGGGTGGACGGATGGATGGGTGGGTGGGTG
Organism: Penaeus monodon; assembly: GCF_015228065.2. NCBI lineage: Eukaryota > Metazoa > Arthropoda > Malacostraca > Decapoda > Penaeidae > Penaeus > Penaeus monodon. The sequence continues at coordinate 49,043,249 of NC_051387.1, forward strand.
GACGGATGTATGGATGGGTGGACGGATGGATGGGTGGACGGATGGATGAGTGGATGGATGAGTTGGTGGATGGATGGATGGGTGGAGGGATGGATGGATGGGTGGATGGATGGATGGGTGAGTGGATGGGTGAACGGATGGATGGGTGGATACGAGGGGATATATATATAATATGTTTATAGAGAGAGAGAGGAGAGAGAGAGAGAGAAGAGAGAGAGAGAGAAGAGAGAGAGAAGAGAGAGAAGAGAGACAGAGATGACGAGAGAGCGGAGGAGAGAGGAGAGAGCCGGAGGGAAACAAGAGGGAAGGAGAGAGGGAGACAGAGAGAGAGTTGGAGAGTGAGAGAGAGAGAGAGAGAAAGAGTGAGAGAGAGAAAAGAGAGAGAGAAAGAAAGAAGGGGGGAGGGAGGGAGAGAGAGATGAGCGAGAGAGAGAGAGGGAGAAAGAGAGAGGGAAAAGAGAGAAAGAGAGAGGGAGAGAGAGAAAGAGAGAGGGGGAGAGAGAAAGAGAGAGGGGGGAGAGAAAGGGAG
>NC_051387.1:49058356-49066036 GCF_015228065.2 Penaeus monodon
AAAGAAATATTGAATGTAAAAGCATAAATAAAAACAGAAAATAAACCAAATCTAAAAACTTATCTCCTTATCAAGGAGACTCTGACCAAGGTACTCAGGTTGAGGATCACTCTGGCCGCATTTCTTGAACTTCTTCGTTGCTCTGTTGTCCAGTCTCCCCTCGCTGAACACTGGGATAAGGATGATTGTGATAACGCCACTGATAACAGGCGTCTCTGGTCTGATGTTGGGTACTTGTCACGTAGCCTTCGTCTGCATTTTGTGTTGTTTTGCTTGTGGTCGTTTTTGCTGCTTTTTTTTTTTTTTTACTGTTGTTCTCGTTGTATCATCATTTGTATTATTGTTGCTGTTACTGTCATTGTCATTAATGCTGTCTTTCTCGACGTCTTATATATTCTGGTTCCCCTCCTCCTCTTCATCTTCGTCTTCGTCTTCGCTTTCGTCTCCGTCTTCGTCTTCGTCTTCATCTTTGCCTTCATCTTCGTCTTCGTCTTCGTCTTCATCTTCATCTTTGCCTTCATCTTCGTCTTCATCTTCGTCTTCGCCTTCATCTTCGTCTCCGTCTTCGTCTTCGTCTTCGTCTTCGTCTTCATCTTCGTCTTCATATTAGTCTTCTTCGTCTTCGTCCCCGTCTTTATCTCTGTCCTCATATTAGTCTTCTTCGTCTTCGTCCCCGTCTTTATCTCTGCCCTCATCTTCGTCTTCATCTTCGTCTCCGTCATCGCCATCGCATCGCCATCGCCATCGCATCGCCATCGCCATCGCATCGCCATCGCCATTATAGATGCAATAAAATCCCAAAGAAAATCAAGAGAGAAGCTGATAGCTTTAAATGAACAGGCAGTCAGTCACAACAGCGTGCAATCGTATGTTGTGGTGAAAATATCAGAGAAAATAAAGGATAAGAAGCTCTCGTGATCATGTCTCCAAGATAACCGAGTTCTTATTAGCGTTTGATGCGATGGTATACATAGTAAAGATGTTGCCTCCACCACGTATATGTTGATTGTGGTCAACTTAAGGTCATAACAAGAGTATGTCAGTATATAAATATGGTATAAGTATATGCCAAAGATAAGATCCCTGATCATTTGATAAGAAGGCATAGTATTAATTAAAACTTTCCCACGCTATCTACGTGCAGGTAGCACGTGTGGCGGCATCGGAACCCTGGCCATTATACTTGGGTGAAGAAAGGGGTTGGGCTTGACGACAGTAATCGTTCAACCCGGTCGACGGCACAAGCAACGCTGCCTGTGCCACCTCTGAGGTCTGCGGCTCAGAGGGACCACAAAAGCCTGATCTTATCACGTGTTTCCAAGTGCCGCCGGAGGCCACTGAGGCGAGTTCTGGGCCTTGCGACAAGCTGCGGCGGCGCCCCTGCACGTATATAAGGGCGCGGAAACCCCGCGCTCCCTTCACTGCCGGGGGAAATGAGTGCTGTTCCTCGCGGTGGCGCTGCTCTCCGCCTCCGGGCCCTCGCCGAGGACAACCTCGCTCACAGGGAGCAGACGATCAAACAGGCTTTTTCTACAGGGTGAATGAGCCTCTACTGTCCTCCTTCACGCGACCTGAAGGAGCTGGCGACGACGGGAACCCGCGGGCCCCCTGTGGACATGCAAGGACGAGGGCGTCGCCATCGACCGCATCTTGACCGAGCTAGAGCAAGACGGCTCCGCGAGAAGAAGCAGTGGTTCTCGCTGTTCAACCCGCGCCAGAGGGAGGAGGCGCTCATGCTGATCCACGTGCTGCTGTCCTGCAAGGATTTCCGACGTTTCAAGGGCAACGCGGCCTTCTTCCGCGAGCGCATGAACGAGGGCGAGTTCGTGTACGCGCTCTAAAGTGTCCGTCACGCACTCCAAGCTGGAACGCAGGAGGTCATCCTGCCTCCGCTCTACGAGATCACGCCTCACATGTTCACCAACTCGGAGGTGATCCAAAGGGCGTCGAGGCCAAGATGCTGCAGACGCCTGCCCGCTTCAGGATGACTTTTCCCCGGGCACGCTCAAGAACACCGAGCAGCGCGTGGCGTACTTCGGCGAGGACATCGCATGAACTCGCACCACGTCCACTGGCACATGGATTTCCCCCTTTCTGGTGGGACGCGAGCACATCGAAGGAAGGGCGAGCTGTTCTTCTGGCGCACCCCCCAGCTCACCGCACGCTTCGCCCTCCGGGCGCCTCTCCAACTACCTGCCCATCGTCGACGAGCTCACTGGGACCGCCCCCTCGACGAGGGCTTCGCGCCCCACACCGTGTATAAGTACGGGCCCGGGGAGTTTTCCCGACGCGGCCCGACAACCTGGTGTTCGAGGACGTTGCGGGCGTGGCGCCGCATCCGGGACCTGAAGGGGATCGCGAGCGCATCCGGGGCTCGATCGCCCCGCGGCTTTTCCTACGCCGCGAACGGCACCGTGATTTAGCTTGAAGAAACGAGCGCGGATCGACATCCTGGGCGACATCATTGAGTCTTCGACGTACAGCCTGAACGAGCAGTACTACGGGTCGCTGCACAAACCAGCCCCACCCGTGCTCGCGGGCCCCGTCCGACCCGCTCGGCAAGTTCAAAATGCCGCCGGGCGTGATGGAGCACTTCGAGACCGCCACCCGCGACCCCGCCTTCTTCCGCCTTCATAATACAGGATAACATCTTCAAGAGAGCACCGACCCCTGCCGGGCCCCACTCCAAGAAGGAACCTCGAGTACGACAACGTCCTCGTCACCTACCGGAGGTGTCCGAGCTCGTCACCTTCTTCGAAGACTTCGAGTTCGACCTGACCAAAAGCCTTCGACAGCACGGAGGACCTCGAGGACGTCCCTGTCACCGCCTACGTTCTCGACTTAACCACAAGCCCTTCACCTTCGCATCTACCCAACGCCAAGCACGACACTCGGTCACGGTCCGGATCCACATCTGCCGAGGTTCGACAGCAACGGCATGCAGATCCCCTTCGACACACCGCTGGGGGTGCATCGAGCTCGACAAATTCTGGACGACAGGTGAGTGGGCGGCGGAGGGCGGTTGAAAGGGGGGTAAGGGGCCTTTGGGAAGCTGTCCCTCCGGGTTTTTTCTTTGTCACGCTGTCTTCCTGTGTGTGAGAGTTCATGTACGTGTGTTTATACTGATTTCACTTTGCTGAATTCCAAAGCTGCCATCTAGTGCGTTTGACTGACCCCTGCCTTCCGCGTTGCAGTGAAGGCGGGCGAAAACCACATCGTCCGCAATTCCAGCGAGTCATCGGTCACTATCCCCGACCGCATCCCGTTCAAGACGCTGATACAGCAGGCGGACGAAGCCGTCGCAAGCAACACGACCTTCCGCACGACAATCGATCGCGCTCGGGGCTGCGGCCTCCTCAGCGCCTCCTGCTCCCCAAGGGCACGAAGACGGGCATGCAGTTTCTGGCTGTTCGTGGCATGACCAGCGGCGACGACGGCGTGCACGACGACCTGCTGGAGAACACGCACGCAACACCCCAGCAACTGCGGCATCCACGGCCTCAAGTACCCCGACAGGAGGCCGATGGGATTCCCCTTCGGACCGACGTATCCCCGACTTCCGAAACTTCATCGTCGGGAACTTCTTTATCGACTGTCGTTATGATCTATCACAAAGACATCGGGAGTTGTGATTTTCTTCGAAGACAGTGACAATTTGCGATTTTTCTTCAAAGCTAGTGAACATGTGTGGATTTTGTCTTCAAAGATAGTGAAGACTTTTCAAAATAGTGAAATAATTAATATTTGTTTTTGAAAAATATGAAGATTAACGAACCGAAAATATAAGAAAGCTATGGGTGGGGGAGTGGGGTGTGAACAGGAGAAATCAATAAATGAAAAAGTGTCTGCGTTAGATGTTTTCATTGGGGTGAAAAGGGGGTCTGATAGATCTGCTGATAAACTCTATAGCGTATCATTCATAGCCATATTTTGTAAAAAGAAATAACATATCCCTAAAATCTACATACATTGAAATAAACTCCTTATACTTTAAAAGCCAGACTGAAAATTACGAGAAACTTATATCAATTTCCTTTAAAGATTCTTTTGTTTGAGAACTAAAGCGACAACCCCTTTCAGCTAAAGAGCAGTTGAAACCCATATGATTTTCAGTTAATCCTTTTTTGCAGGTAGACTGATTTAGAGGATGGTAGTAACGGAACTTTGAAAGTAGAAATAGATATACAAGTTAGTTTATCTTTGACCGTTTGGAGGAAAAGGGAAATGCAAAATAGAAGTATTGGAGTGAATGTGGTTGATTTAGATTGAAAGTGCATGGCCAAAAAGAGAATTGAATCATGATTGATTATTCCTAGCGGTAAATTAATAATTATTTTAAAAAAATACCTTATGTTTGATAGGCATAATAAAGGCTCAGTGCGAAAATGGAGCGTGGAATGAAGATATATTAATCAGTGTAGTGTGATACTTAGATATTCTAGCAGACACTGCTAAATATGTGTATTGTATTTTAAAACACACACACACACACACACACAAAACACAACAAAACACACACACACACCCCACAACACACACACACACCCCACAACACACACACACACACACACACGCCACACACACACAAGCACACACCCACACAAGTACACGCCCACACACACACACATACACATACAAAACCCTACACATTCACATTCACTTAACATTCACATTCACATACACATACACATCACATACATATACATATACATATACATATACACATACACACACATATACGCATACACACACACACACACAACACACCACACACCCCCACACCACACACACACACCACACACACACACCAAAACACACCACACACACACACACACATACACACACCCCACACACACACACACACACACACCACACACACACACACACACACACACACACACACCACAACATATATATATATATATATATATATATTATATATATATATATATTTTATGAATGTATATGTGTATATATATATCTATATCTAGCTGTCTATATATAACATATATATATATATATATATATATATAATATATTATTATATATATATATATATATATATATAATATATATTTAAAAACTATATATATATATATTATATATTTTATATTATATATATATATATATTATATATATATATATATCGTGGAAAGGGAAATGGGGGCCCCTACCCCGTACTCACTCCAAGAGCATCACAACGTGAAAACTGCAATTGAGTATCATGCTGTGACCACGGCGGCTCAGACTGAACCTACCGTTAAATGAATGAAATGTATATATATATTTTATTCTTCTTCTTTTAACGGTAGGTTCTGTCTGAGCCGCCGTGGTCACAGCATGATACTTAATTGTAGTTTTCATGTTGTGATGCCTTGGAGTGGAGTTACGTGGTAGGGTCCCCAGTTCCTTTCCACGGAGAGTGCCGGTGGTACCTTTTTTTTTTTTTTAGGTAACATTCTCTCTATTTTAATCCGGGCTTGGGACCAGCACTTTACTTGGGCTGGCTTGGCCACCCAGTGGCTAGGTAGGAATCAAGGTGAAGTTCCCCTGCCCAAAGGGAACAACCCCCCGGTCGGTGACTCGAACCCTCGAACTCAGATTGGCCGTCGGTGACAGTTTTGAGTCCCGACGCTCTAACCATTCGGCCACCGCGGCCTTGACGATCATTGGCTTCCATGATTTTTTTTCTTATCAATTTAGAGCACGGTTTTCCATTGCCTTTCCGCCCTGTTTTTATATATATATATTTTATATATATATATATAATTAAAATATATATATATATATATAATATATATATAATATTTTTATAATGTATAATATATTATATATATCTTTTATATATATATAAAATTTTTTGTGGTGTGTGTGTGTGTGTGGTGTTTTGTGTGTGTGTGTGTTGTGTTGGTGTGTGTGTGTGTGGTATATATATATATATATATATATATTATATATATATATATATATATATATATAATTATTATATAATTTTATATAAATATATATATATACATATATATAATGTACACACACACACCACACACATAATATATATATATATTATAATATATATTATTTTATTATTTATATACTATTTTATATGACATATATATTATATCTATATATTATATTATATATATATATATATATGCATATTTATATATAATATATTTATTTATATATATATTATACTAATAATACATATTAATACCTATATATATTTATTATTTAATTATTATATCTATACATATTATATTTTATATATTATTATATATATTTTAAAGTATATTTGTGATTAATATATAACACATTACTTCCATTATATATTATATTTATATTAAAATTTTTATTATATATATTTTTATAATATAATATATATATCATGTTTTTTAATTTTATATATTATATAATTAATATATATATTATATAATTTATTATATTATATATATTTTATATATTTGTGTGTGGTGTGTATGTGTGTGTTATGTATATTTTATATATTTTATTGTTTTACTATGTAATATTATAATCCCCATATAATATATTATATATATATAATATATAATAATAGTTATATGGTATATCTATCATCTTCTATCTATTTTTTGTATATTTAATATTATATATAATATATTAATATTAATATTATATTATATATATTATATATATATATTATTTATAATTATATAATATTATATATATATATATTTTATATATATGTATGTATGATATATTTTTTTATTATTATATACTATATATATATATATATATATATATAAATATATATTAAAATATATATATATTATTTTACATGTATATCATGTATATACATGTAAACATGTATATATATATATTTATTTTATATATATATAATATAATATATATATATTTATATAATAATACATGTTTTACATGTATTACATTATTATTATATTATTATATATATATTATTAAAATAAATAATTACATGTTAACATTTTATACAGTATATATATAATATTATATATATTATTATATATTATATATATATAATATATATATATTAATATATATATTTATATTAATATATATATATACATGTATTACTTATATACTGTATATATATTATTATATATAATTATATTATATAAAATTATTTTTATTTTTTTTTCTGTATTACTGTAAATTATATATTATATATATTATATATTTCTATTATATATTAATATAAAATATATATATATATATAATATATTCCCATGTTAACCCCAATGGGTTTTTAAAATTTTTTAACCCATTACTTTTAGATATTTATTTTATATTTATATTTATATAATTAATGTTTTAATTTTCCCCCCTACATATTTTCAAGGTTCGGGGGCCATTTCTTTAACCGAACTTTTACATTTACCCAAACCTAATTCCAATTTTAAATCTTAATTCCTTCTTATGTGTTTTTCTCTCCCAAAAAAAAAAAAAAAAAGCAAAAAAAAAAAAAAGAAAAAAAAAAAAAAAAAAAAAAACAAAAATTTAAAATTTTTGTTGGCCCCTTCCGAAAAATATAATTTAAAGTACTTTTTAATATTTATGTAGAAAAAACTTTTTTAAAAAAATGGTTTTAAAAAAAAATTTTTTTTATTTTTTTTTTTTAAAATAAAGGAATTACCAAAAAAAAATTACGGAAGAACGTTTTAAAAC
>NC_051387.1:49066136-49083636 GCF_015228065.2 Penaeus monodon
TTATAAAAAAACAAAAAAAAAAAATAAAAAAAAAAAAATTTTTGTGTATGTGGGATATGCCTTTTTGCAGAACACCCAGGAAAATGAAGGAAGGAAAAGAGAGTAGAGATAGTGAGAGAACCGAGATATAACAACTACCCATTTTTACCTGGTGCAACGGGGGGATGAGGGACACACTTATAAAGTTGAATTTCACCAAAAAAAAATTTGGAGAAACCCCCCCATAGTTCCTGGTTTTGGGTATTTTTCTTCAAAGACCCCTGAAAAATCAGTTGAAGTTTGAAGTTAGTGGCACGGTGCCTGGGAGGGTCTGGGGTCACTGTGAAAGTGGGGCCTTTGTCGGGGGGGGGAAATGAGAGAGGGGGTGTGTGTGGTGTGTGGGCATTCCTTTGTGCATGCGAACGGTTAGATGGCACAACTAAATTTTTTAAATGTTTATGTGTCAGCTATCCCTGCCTGTCTTCATAAAGGGTGAATTGGAAAGATGGTCATTGAAAAAACCTTACCAGCGTTTTTGTCAGTGGGTACGTTCATCTATGAACTTTTAATTAGGCAACCTGCTCCCCCTCTCTTATATATATTTTATTTCTGTTTTTTCTCTTTTACCATCCTTTCATTGTGTGTGTATGTATTGGTGGGGGTTTGTGTGGTGGGTGTGTGTGTGTGTGTTGTGTGTGTGTGTGGTGTTTGGTGTGTGGGGTGGACAAAATCTCCTACATCAACCTTATGACGCCGGTCCTTAAAGAGACGCCGGGGGCTTCAAAGTTTGTTTTGAAATATATCGATATTGCATTTTTTCCTTGCTTATCATTATCGCTGGGATTCCCTGGGTATTTTGTAGTTTTGTTTTTTCTTTTATTTTTGCTTTTGGAAACTTAGTTACTTACTTATTCATTTATATCTATGCTCATTTATTTGTTCGTTTTTCTATCTATTGTTTGTTTTCTTTCTTGTTTTTTTTCCATTCATTTTTAAAATCATTATTTCTTCGTTTGTATTTACTTCATTATTATAATATATATATTAATATAATTAATATATATATATATATATATTATATATAAAAAAAATTAGTGTGTGTGTTGTGTGTGCGGGGTGTGCGCGTGCGTGTCGTGGGGTGTGCGTGTGCGGTGCGTGTGGTGTGCGTGTGTATGTTTTGGGGTGTGTGTGGGGGGTGTATTTTTTTATATTTTATTTTTATTTTAAAATTTTGTTTTTATTATCTTCATTTTCTTTAATGGCGAAATATTTAAGAACCCCGCTACAAAAGTCTTGTGGACAAAAATTTTGTGGGTACTAATTTTACTTCAAATTATTCCCTAAATTCCTTTAAGTTTTGTCTTCGTCTTTCCAACCTTACCTTTGTTTTTCGTTTCTTCCCCTAATATATATCCTTTCTATCCCCATCCCCTTTTTTATCTTCTATTTATCTGCCCCTTTCCCCTCTCTATAAACCACCATCCTCTCCATCTCTCTCTTACATTTCCTGTTTCTACTATACATCTATTCATCGCCCCTATCTGTCTTCCCATTCTCTTTCCATTTCTACCTCCTCTTGCATATAGAAAAACCATAGTTTGATTTTGGGGGATACGGGTGGATTTAAATTTTCTGACCTTTATATGATGTTTTTTTATGATTCAACTGTAAAAGTTTTCGCGGGATGTGGTGTGTGTGTGTGTGTGGGGTGGTGGGGGGTTGTGGGGTGTGTTTGTGTGTGTTGGTGTGTGTGGAGAGTGAGTGGTGAGTGAGTGATGAGTGAGTGGTTGAGGAGTGTGTTGTGTTTTTTGTGTGCAAAAAAAGTTGATTAATGTAGATGTGTTGATTACCCCCTTTTTGCATGTGTTTGCGTTAATCCCCAAACCTTCCCTCCACCCGTAAACCACTCCCCCCCCCCCCCTTCCCTTGGACCACCTGGGGGCCGTCACCAAGGTCTTAATAACTTGCCAGATGGACTTTCTTTTCCCAACCACCTGACCCCCCTTTTTTAGGGGGTTTTTATATTATTATATATAATATATATATATATATATATAATATATATATTATATATATATTTTTATATATAGATTTTTTTTTTTCCCTTGTTTATTCTAAAAAGAATAAACAAATAGATAAAAAAATATATATCTTATCTTCACTTTTGATCTGGATCTTTGTTTTATGGCTTTCATATATGCTAGTCTTCTATTTCGCATGACGTCATTTGCCAAGGATGATATATTTGTGATAAATACTGATGACATATTTGTACTTCAGTATACCTGGCCCACTTTTTTTTACACAACCACAAACAACAACACAAAACAAACACCACACCACACCCCACACACACACGCACACACACACACACACTTCCTGTCCTGATACCTTCCTCACATCCCGCATTGCCTCTAGGCTTCCTAGCTCTTCCTTTTTCTTCTCATCTTCCTCTTCTCCCCACTTCTCGTCCTCTTCCTCTCTTCCTTCTCTTTCCTCATGTTCTCCTCTTTCCCTATCCCTCTCGCTCTCCTTACATTTCTCCTCCTCCACCTCCTCTCCCTCTTCTTCCTCCTCCTGCTCCCACTCTTTCTCCCAATCCCCTATTCCTCTCCTCCCACTGTCCTTCCCCTCTTCTCCTCCATGTCCTCCCTCTTCCTCTTCCTCCCACTCCCACTCTCCTTCCTCCTCTTCTTCTTCCTCCCACTCTACCATTCCTCCTCCTCCTCCTCCTCCTCCCCCTACTCTCCCTTCTCCCTCCTCCTCCAACTCCCCCTACTCTCCCTCCTCCTCCCACTCCTACTCTCCTCCCCCCTCCCCCCCACCCCCCTACTCTCCCTCCTCCTCCCCCACCCCCACCCCCTCCTCTCCCCTCTCCCCCGTCCCCCATCCGCCTCATCTCGACCTCCCTCTTGCCTTAGATGCCAAGGGTCTCGCGATCCAGCCTTGCGCATCAGCCGAGCTCTCGAGAATTGTATTTGTTTGTTTGTTATTTTCCTCTTTGACGAAATCCATATTTGAAGTCTTATTGGATAGCTTACTTGGGTCTGTCTTTGCCCTTCCTTGAATTCGTTTTTTTTTTTTTTTTGTCAGATAACGTAACAATATAAATTATATATATATATATTTATATATATATATATATATATATTATATTACATATTACATACAAGCATATATACATTATATATATATATATATATATATATATATATATATATATATATATATATATTTTGTTTTTTTTTTTTTTTTTTTTTTTTTACGGTAAGTTTATGTTTTAGCCCCCGTGGTCACAGGATGATACCTAATTATAGTTTTCATGTTGTGATGTTGTGAGTAAGTGGTAGGGTCCCCAGTTCCTTTCCACGGAGGTGCCGGTGTTACCTTTTAGGTAATCATTCTCTCTATTTTAACCGGGCTTGGCCCCACGACTTGGGCTGGCTTGGCCACCCAGTGGCTAGGTAGGCAACGAGGTGAAGTTTCCCGCCAGGGAACAACGCGCCGGCCGGTGCGAACCGGGAAAAGGGTTACCCCGGGGGGGGCGAAACAAAGAAAAGAAATTTTTTTGGAAAGAGAAAGAAAAACGGAGAGAGGAGAAAAGAAAGGGGGGGAAAAAGGGAAAAGAGAGAAAGAGAGAGAGAGAGACAAAACCCCCCCCCCCCCCCCCCCCCCCCCCCCCCCCCCCCCCCTTTTTTCCCCCCCTAAAAAAAAAAAAAAAAATAAAAATAAAAAAAAAAAAAAAAGTGGGAGGGGTTTTTTTGGGGGGGTGGGGGGGGGTGGGGGGGGGGGGGGCCCCCGGGCCCCCTTTAACCGGGCTTGGGCCCGGACAGGGGCCCCCCCGGGAAGGAAACCCCGTTTTGGAAAGAAAAAGAGAAAAAAACAAAAAACCCCCCCAAAAAACGCCGGCGCGTTTTCCGGGGGAACCCCCCCGGAAAAAAGGGTACTGGGAGAAAACCCCCGGGGGAAAAAAAAAGGGAACCCCCGGAAACACCCCACCCGGGAAAAGGGGGGGACCCACCACCCAAAAAAACCAAAAAAAAAAAAAAAAAATAAAGGGGGAAAAAGAAAGGGGAAAAAAAAAAAAAAAAAAAAAAAAAAGAAAAAAAAAAAATATAAAAAAAAAATAAAAAAAAAAAAAAATTTTTTTTTTTTTTTTTTTTTTTGGGGGGGGGTGTGGGTTGGGGTGGGGGGGGGGGGGGGGGGGGGGGGGGGGTGGGGGGGTTTTTTTAAGAAAGAGATAGAAAAATAGATTAGAAAAAAAAAAAAGCTTTTTTTTATGGTTTGGGGGGGTTTTTTTTTTTGGGGGAAAAAAAAAAAAAAAAAAAAAAAGGGGGGGGGGGGGGAGGGGGGGGGAGGGGGGGGGGGGGGAAAAAAAAAAAAAAATATTAAAATAAAAAAAAAAAATTAAAAAAAAAAAAAAAATAATAAAAAAAAAAAAAAAAAAAATATAAATAAATGGTGGGTGTGTGCTGGGGTGGTTGGGGGTTTTTTTTGGGGGGGGGTTTTTTTTTTTTTTTTTAAAAAAAAAAAAAAAAAAAAAAAAAAAAAAAAAAAAAAAAAAAAAAAAAAAAAAAAAAATAAAAAAAAAAAAAAAAAAAAACAATTAAAATAAAAAAAAAAAAATTAAAATAAAAAAAAATAAAATAATTTCACACCCAAAAAAAAAAAAAAAATTTTTTAAAAAAATATAATAAATATAATTACTTAAAATTTTATAGATATATTAGCACCAACCACACCCAACAAAACCCCCCACACAAAACACCCACCACACCACACACACACCCAACACACAACACACCCCACACACACACACCACACAAAAAAAAAAAAAAAAATATAAAAAATAAAATAAAAATGCGATATAAAAATCACATTAAAGGGGAAAAGACCCCACACACCACAACACCACCCACCCACACAAAAAAATAAAAAATAAAAAATTATTATAATTTTATTTATAATATATAATATATAGCGTTAAAAACAATTAAACACTTTAAGGGATATATAGACACCACCCACACACACACACCCACACACAACCACAACACACCAACACAAAAATTTTAAAAAAAAAAAAAAAAATATAATATATAAATTTAAGTGGTGAAATATAAATTTAAAAATAATAAATTTAATATAATAATAAAAAAAATATATATAAATAAATAATAATAAATATAAATATATAAAATACAAACCACACACCACACATACAACCACACACACACAACACACACGCCCACACACACCACGCACATGCACACACAACACACACAACACAGCCAAAATATAAATATATAAATATAAATAATATAATATTTTTATAATATATATATAATAAAATTTAAAACATATCTTACATATTTTTTTTCTGTCTATCTACATTGTATATATCTATATTTTCATACTGTCTTCATCTATTTATCTATCTATCGTCTATCTATCTATCTTCTATCTATCCCCATCTATTATCTCTATATAATATATATAATATATATAATAATATATATATTTTAATATATATATATTCTAAAAAATATAAAAATTTTATATATTAATTTATATATTATATATATAATATATATTTTTATTATAATTCGTTATATAGTATATATTTTATCATATACATATTATATATATAAATATTTTAAAATATTAATATAATATTATAATATAATAATAAATATATTAATATATATATAATTAATAATTATATATATAAAAATATATTTTTTTCCCTACAACATAAGTTATATAATTAATAATATATATATATATATATATTATATTTATTATATAATATATATAATGTGTGTGTGTGGGGTGTTGTGTGTGTGTGGGTGTGTGGGGGTCCCATATTACATAATAATGTGTATAATATATTAGGGATTTAAAAATATTACACATTATATATGTATATATAGACACACACACCACACCACACACACACACACACACCAACCCCTTATATATATATTATATATATATATATATAATATATATTAAAATTTATATTAATATATATATATATATACATATTGTGGGGTATGTATATATATTATATATATATATATTAATATATATATATATATATATAAATTTTATTTTTATAAAATTTATAATATATTATATATATATTAATTATTTATATATTCTCTTATATTATTATTATATAATTATTATTTTAATTAAAATATTATATATATTATAGGAAATGATAGATGATGTAGATAGTGAAAACAGTAGTGATAAAAAGATAGAGACAGATATAGTAGATATGATTATCATTTTAGATAGACAGATAGAAAGATATGTATATGTATATGTGGTATTAAATATAAATATATATATATATATATATTAATATATTATAATATATTATATATATATATATATATGTGGTGGGTTTTTGTGTGTGTGTGTGTGTGTGGTGCGTGTGTGTGTGTGCTGTACTTGTGTGTGGGGTTTTTGCGTGGTATTGTGTTGTGTTTGTGTTGTATATATATAATATATTTATTTTAATATATATATATTATATTATATATAATTATATATTATAATTACATATATATTTTATATATATATATATATATATATATATATATATACACACCAATTTTTAATATATATATATAATATTATATATTATATTAATATATATATTATAATTGTGTGTGTGGGTGTGGTGTGTGTGTGTGTGTGTGTTGTTGTGGGGTGTGTGTGTCAATATACATTTAATGTGTTTTGTATATTACGCTAAAATTATATTATAATATGATATATATTATATATATATATTATATATTTATATTATATATATGTGTGTGTGTGGTGGGTTGTGTGTGTGTGTTTCTATATATACTATAAAATGTGTTATATTGTATTAAGATATTATAATATATATAAAATATATAATATATATATATTATATATATATATTGTGTGTGTGGTGTGTGTGGGTGGGGGTGTGTGGGGGTGTGTGGGTGTGTGGGTGGTTGGGGGGTTGTTTGGTGTGTTTTTGTGTGTGGGTTTGTGTGCGTATATATATCTAACATATATAAAAGTAAAATATATAATATAAAATAATATTATTATTATATATATATATATATATATATATATATGTGGTATATAAAATATAATTATAAAAATTAAAATTAAAATAATTTTTATTAATTTATATAATATATTATTAAGAAGAATAATATTATATAATATATATAATATATATTAATATAATTATATTATATAATGTATATATTTTAAACACACCACACACGCAACACGCAGCACACACACGCACACCACACGCCACGCCACGCCACGCCACGCACACGCACACACACACACAAATTTTATATATATATTAATATATATATATATAATATATATATATATTAATATAATATATATTAATATATATATATGTTAGTATATAAATATTATATATTATTAAAATTATTATATATATATATATATATATGTTTTGAAACCCCCCAACACACACACACCCAACCCGTACACCCCGCGCACGCTTGCACACACACCACACACACCCACATGTTGTGTGGTGAGTGTTGTGTTTTTATGATATGAATGATATAGCCTAGTAATATATATAGATACAGTATATGCATATCATATAATATATGGGGTAAATAATATAAATATATAAAATAAAGATAGATAGATGATAATGTTACGTATATCTTATCTTTCATTCATTCTATAAACCCGCACACACCACACACACACCCACCCACCACACACACACACCCACACCCCACCCACCCACCCACACACACCACCATATTATATATATATATAATTAAATTATATATAATATATATTTATATATATTATATATATATTATATATATATATTAATATATATATATTTTATAATAATAATATATATAATTTAATATATATTTTTTTTTTTTTTTTTTTTTTACGGTAGGTTCTGTTTGAGCCGCCGTGGTCAAGTATATACTTAATTGTATTTCATGTTGTTTGCTCTTGGAGTGAGTACGTGGTGGGTTTTCCCCATTTCCTTTCCACGAAGAGTGCCGGTTTCCTTTTTTAGGTAATTTTCATTCCTCTTTTTTCCCTGACGGGCTGGCTTGACTACCCGTACTAGGTATAAATCGAGGTGAATTCCCCTTGCCCAATGGAACAACGCCCGGATTTATGTTTTAAAAATTACTTTATTAACCATACATGTATTAAAAACAAAAATCTATTATACTTTAATCACAGATTTGGGGTTTCCCTTAGCCACGGGTAGGCAAAAACCCCAAGTCATACCTTTTCCCAACCCCCGGAAAATAGAGAGGGTTGGCATCGGGAAAGGGCACACACACACAAAACACACACACCACACCCCCCACAACCACACACACATATATATTTATATATTAATATATATAATATTATAAATATATATGTATAAGTATATTATATTTGAATTTTGGTATTTTTTAAGGCAGAGAAAAGAGAGAGGGGGGGGGGAAGAGGAGAGAGAGAAAAGAGGGGGGGGGGAGTTTGTCTCTCTCTCTCTCTTTTCTCTCATTTCTCACTCTCTGTCTCACACTCTGTTTCTCCCTCTCTCCGTCTCTTGCTTTCTCAGTAATCCAGAAAAGAAAATTTCTATATATACATATATGTTCGGCTCAAGACGCCCCACGACGGTAATCGAGTTCGACGGTTCAGTCCCCCGGCCGGCGCGTTGCCCCCTTGGGCAAGGAACTTCACCTCGATTCCCTACTAGCCCTGGGGGGCCAAAAGCCCCCCAGTCAGGCGGGCCCCAAGCCCGGTTAAAATAGAGGAATTTTACCAAAAAGGGTTAACCCCGGGCACTCCCCGGGAAAGGAAGGGGGACCCTCCCACTCCCCCAAAACATCCAACATGAAAACAAATTTAGGTATCATCCTGTGACCACGGGGGCTCAAACATAAACTTACCGTAAAAAAAAAAAAAAAAAAAAAAATATATATATATAATTAATTATATATATATTTAAAATATATATATTATATATTATATAGCTTGTAGGGATATATTATATATATATAAAAATTATATATATATATATAAATTTTTTATATAATATAAAATTTATATTTTTTTACTTTATTGACAAAAAAAAAAAAAACAAATTCAAGGAAGGGAAAAGAAAAAACCAAAAAGTAAAATATCCAATGAACTTCAAATTGGTTTTCGTAAAAGAGGAAAATAAAAAACAAAAAAAATTTCAACTGAACTGGCTGTGCGCAAGGCTGGATCGCGGGCCCTTGGATCTAAGGCAAGAGGGAGGTCGAGTGAGGCGGGGGGACGGGGGAAGGGGACAGGATGGGGTGGGGGAGGGGAATAGGGGGGAGGGGGAAAGGGGAAATAGGGGGGGGGGGGGAGGGGGGAGGAGATAGGAGTGGGAGGAGGGGGGAAGTAGGGGGAGTTGGAGGGGAGGGAGAAGGGAGAGTAGGGGGAGGAGGGGGGGAGGAGGAGGAATGGTAGATGGGAGGAAAAGAAAAGGGGGAAGGAGAGTGGGGGTGGAGGAAGAGGAAAAAAGGGAGGACATGGAGGAGAAAAGGGGAAGGCAGTGGGAGGAGAGGAATAGGGGATTGGGGGAAAGAGTGGGGAGAGGAGAAAAAGGGGAATTTTTAAAGGGAAAAATAAGGGGGAACGAGAGGGTAGGGGGAAAAAAAATGGGGAAAGAAGGAAGGAGGAAAGGAAGAATTGGGGGAAAGAAAATGAGAAAAAAAAAGCTAAGCCTAACAATGGGGGGGGGAGGGAAGGTTCAGGCAGGAATGTGGTGTGTGTGTGGTTGTTTGTGTGGTTTTGTGTGTGTTTTGTGTGTGTGTGTGTGTGTGTGTGTGTGTGTGTGATAAAATACAAGTGGGCCAGGTATACTGAAGTACAAATATGTCATCAGTATTTATCACAAAATATATCCTTGGGGAAATGACGTCATGCGAAATAGAAAATCATTATGAAAGAAAACAAAAATCCGATCAAAAAAAGATAAATATATTTTTTTATCTATTTGTTTATTCTTTTTAGAATAAACAAATGGATAAAAAAGTCTATATATATATATATATATATATATATATATATATATATATATATATATATATATATATATATATATATAAGATACCACTAAAATAAGGGGATCAGGTGGTTGGGAAAAGCAAGTCCATCTGGCAAGTTATTAAGACCTTGGTGTACGGTGCGCAGGTGGTCCAAGGGTAAGGGGGAGGGGGAGTGGATTAAGGGTGGAGGGAAGAGCCTTGGGATTAACGCAAACACATGCAAAATGGGGGTAATCACACACATCTACATTAACTCAGACTTTTATGCACACAAACACACACACACTCACTCACTCACTCACTCACTCACTCACTCACTCACTCACTCACCACACACACACACACACACACACACACACACACACACACACACCACATCCACGCGCACAAATCAGTGTACAGTTGAATCATAAAAAAAACATCATATAAATGGTCCAGAATATTTATAAATCCACCCGTATACCCAAATATCAAACTATGCGTTATTCATATATGGACAAGAGGAGGTAGAAATGGAAAGAGAGATAGGGATAGACAGATAGGAAGGCAGATGGATAGATGTATAGCTAGATAGACAGGTAAATAGATAGAGAGAGAGATGGAGAGGATGATGGTTATAGGAAGAAAGACAGATAAATAGATAGATAAAGAAGGATAGGGATAGATAGAGGCATATATATATAGAGGGAGAGAAACGAAAACAAAGGTAGAGGTTGGAAGAGACAGAAGACAGACTTAAAGTGAATTTATGAATAATTCTGAAGTGAAATTAGATACCCACAAAATTTTGTCCACAAGACTTTTTCGTAGACAGTGTCTTAAATACTTTCGCCATTAAAGTAAATGAAGATAATAATAACAATAATAATAATAATAATAATAATAATAATAATAATACACACACACACACACACACAAACATACACACGCACACGCACACGCACACGCACACGCACACGCACACGCACACGCACGCGCACACACACGCACACACACACACACACACTAATATATATATATATATATATATATATATATATATATATATATATATATATATATATATATATATATAATAAGTGAAGTGAATACAACAGTACAGCAATAATGATATATAAATGAATGGATAAATAAACAAGAAAGATAAACAAACAAGTAGATAGACAAACGAACAAATAAATGAGCATAGATATAAATGAATAAGTAAGTAACTAAGTTTACCAATAAGCAAATAAATAAATGAAGAAATACTAGAAACTACAAAATGACCGAGGGAATCCCAGCCGATAATGATAATGCAAGAGAAACATGCAAGTAGTCGATATATCATTCAACACAGAGACTTAGAAGCACCTCGGTCGTCTTCTTGAAGGACCGGCGTCAGTATAGGTTGATGTAGTGAGATTTCAGTGCACACACACACACACACACACACACACCACACACACACACACACACACACACACACACACACACACACACACACATACATACACACACACATGAATGGATGGATAGAAAGAGAAAGAAACAGAAATATATATATATATAGAGAGAGGGGAGAGCAGGTATGCCTAATTAAATGTTGCATAGATGTATACGTACTCACTGACAAAGACGCTGGTATACGGTTTGTCACATGACCAGTCTCTTCCACATATCACCTTCATGAAGACAGGCAGGCATAGCTGATCACATGACAACATTTAACATTCAGTAGTGCCATCTAACCGTTCGGCATGCACTAAAGGAATGCCACACACACACACACACACACCTTCCTCTCTTCATTCCCTCCTCTGATCAAAGGCCTGACTTCTCACAGTGACCGCATGACCCTCCCAGGCACCGCTGCCACTAACCTTCAAACTTCAACCTGATTTTTCAGGTAGTCTTTTGAAGAACTATCCAGAACCAGGAAGCTCATTGCAGCTTGCTCCAAATTTATTTTTGGTGAACTTCATACTTCATAAGTGTGTCCACTCATCCCAACGTTGCCACCAGATGTAATTAATGGGTAGTTGTATATATATCTCTGTTTCTCTCACTATCTCTACTCTCTTTCCTTCCCTTCATCTTTCCTGGAGTGTTAGCTGCAAAAGGCATATCCCACATACACAAATATTTATGTTTGTGTATCACACACACATATATAAATATATATATATATATATATATATATAGATATATATATATATATGTGTGTGTTAATTTTTATGTGTATATGATATATATATATACACATTATATATATATGTACATAGACATACACATAAACATCAATATATACCGCATTGCCTCTCATCTCTCTCTTTTATACCCCTCCTCTCCTTTTCCTCTTCAGACCTGAAGATGGAATCCAGGTGGATTTCGAAACTGTAGTCTCATTTTCAATAAATCAAGTTTTTGCATTGTGAGTTTTTCTACCATATATATATATGTGTGTGTGTGTGTGTGTGTGTGTGTGTGTGTGTGTGTGTGTGTGTGCACATATATGAATATACAATGAAAGGAAGGGAGAGAAGGAATGATAAGGAAAGGAATGGAGGGAAAGGGCAAAGCAGAATGAAGGAGGAAAGTAAGAAAGGGTAGAGAACAGGGAGATTATGAAGTAAAGGGAGGGGAGCAGGACCGAGGGAAGAAGAGATAAGGAAGGAAGGAGAGAGGGAACAGAGGAGGCGAAAGAGAGGTGGAGTGATGAAAGGGAAAGATAGAGAAGAGAAAGGTGGAAAGAGTAATGGAAGGATAGGCTTGGGGAGATAGGAAAGAATGCTAGAGTAAGGGAAGGAAGACAGAAAGAAAGGGATGAAAGAAAGAAAGAGATTGGAAGATATGAAGGAAAGGGAGACAGTGTGAACAAAAAGATAAAAAGTTAAAAAGAAAGGAGGAAGAGAGGGAGGAGGATGAAAGTGAGGAAAGGAGGTAAGTAAAGGATAAAAAGAAGGTAGTACAGAGGAACGAAGGGAATGGAAAGGAAGCTAGTGAATAAAGGAGGGAAGATAGTAAGACCAGGAGAATGGAAGGAAGATGAATGAGTCAGAAGGAAAGAGTAAGGAGAGAGACAAAGATAAAAAGAGAGAGGAAGAAAGGGGGGAAGGGAGAAGTTGCATCATGCAGATATTGGCTGTTTGATATGACTTTGCCGTTGCATGAAAGCGGAACTGTTACTGTAGCAAGGTTAAATACGAGCAAATAAACAGCACACACGTATTTCACCCACATTTTATGAGTTGGCTGCTCACATACTCTGATTGGGCGCAGATGTCTATAAAGGGCGCATACTCATAAACTCACGAGAACACACAACAGGAGACCGAGCGAATGTTTAAGATGTATGCATATAGATTCACATAAATACACGCCTGCATACATACACATGCTCTTCCTCACACTGATACTCGCACACACGCGCAGCGCATGTACACAAGCGCGCGCACACGCACACATACACACGCAGACACAGACACACGCACACACAGACACACGCACACACAGAACAACCCCGACCACACAAAAGACACACGCACAACAAGACCACACAGCCACCACACAGACACACACACACACACACCCCACACACACACCACACACACACACAACCACAACACACACCCACACACACACACACACCACGACACAAGCAACGCAAAACACACAACAACACACACACAAAGACAACAACAAGACAAGAAGGATGGAGAACGAGAGAAGAGAGAGAGAGAGAGAGAGAGAGAGAGAGAGAGAGAAACCACGAGACGAGGCGAGACAAAGGGCGCCGTCAGACAGGGGGGGCATGACGCAACAAATCTGGTTGAAGAGCAGCCTGGCCTCTCTCTCTATTCTCTTCTTTTCTCTGTTCTCTTCACCTTTCCTTTCATCTTTTCTCACTCACTCTGTTTCTTCTTCTCATGCTTTCTCTTTCTCTTCTCTCTTTTCTCTTTCTCTTTCTCTTTCTCTCTTCTCTTTCTATCTTCTCTTTCTCTCTTATCTTCTCTCTCTCTCTCTTTCTCTCTCTCTCTCTCTCTCTCTTCTCTCTCTCTCTCTCTCTCTCTTCTTCTCTCTCTCTCTCTCTCTCTCTCCTCTCTTCTCTCTCTCTCTCTCTCTCTCTCTCTCTCTCTCTCTCTCTCTCTCTCTCTCTCTCTTCTCTTTCTCTTTCTCTCACTCCTCCCTTACTCCCTTACTCCCTCGTACTCCCCCATGGCTTGTCCTCCCTCTCCTAATCCCCACTCCCCACCTACTCCAACATTACCCCCAACACTACTCCACTCCCACTCCTTTTTCAATCCCCTACTCCTCTTCACACTCCCCCCCCCCACTCTTTCTCAACTCCCACACCTCCCTTTCACTTCTACGCCCCCCTCCCCCCCCCCCCGCCATGAACGCATCATTTCACTCCAACTCTGTTCCATGGAGGGGGTAGGGGTAGGGGGGGGGGGTTCTGTGCACTCTACTTAACTCCACGCCCGGAGTAGCGCGGAAGAGGGGGGGGGGAGGGGTTGGGGGGGGGGTTGTCGCCTCCACGAGTATCGTCTTTTTTCTCCTTTTTCTTGCCTTTCTTCCTCCCCTGTTTGTTTTTTCTCTCTCTTTTCGTCTTTATTTTTCCTCTATTTCTCCGTTTCCGTTTATTTTTTATTTTATTTTTCTTAATATTCCTCGTCGTCTCGTTTTTTTATTCTAATTTATTTCATAACTTTTTTTTTTCTTTATTCCCTCTTTTCTTCTCAATTTCCACATCTTCCCTTTCGGCAATATCTACTGGGAATGCAGATCATGCAACACATCCCCCTCCCCCCCCGCCTTGCACCCCCTCGCGTCCCCCCCCCTTCTCTCTCCTTTCCTCCCCCCCTTCTCTCTCTCTTCTTTTACTGCTCTCCTCCTCGTTTTCTTGTCTTTTACCTCCCTCCTCCCTTCCCCTCACGCATTATCTCACTCCCTGTCTCCTCCTCCTCTTCCTCTTCTTTTCCTCATTTCCCCTCAGTCTCTTTTTACCCTCTTTTCTTTCCCCTCTCTCCCTCCTCTTCCCTCTCCTCTTCTACCTCTTCTTTCCTCTCCTCCTCACCTTCTCCCTTTCCCTTCCTCTTCTCCCTACCCTTTCCTCTCCTTGCTTTTTCCATTCCCTTCCTCCTCATCGTCTCCTGCCCTATCCCCAACCCCTATCCCCAGCCCCCACCCCCCTCCCCCCCTCCCCACCACCCCCATCCCCTCCTCTCCCCCATCCTCTCCTCTCCCCATCCCCACCACCCCCATCCCCTCCTCTCCCCCATCCCCTCCTCTCCCCCCTCATCCGATGCTCATTACTCGTTGCGCCAACACGCCCAAGACACAGGGTGATCCAAGCAATAGCACGGGGGAGGGTGGGCGGGTAGGAGGGGGTTTGAGGTGTAATGACGGTGGGGGTGTGCGTTAGGGTGGGGTAGAGGTGATGGTTGGAGATGGGTGTGTGGGTGGGAGGGGGAAGGAAGTGAGGGTGGGTGGGTGGGATGGTGGTAAGAGGGTGGGTGGGTGGGTGTTCGTAGGATAGTCAGGGTGGGTGGGTGGATGGAGGTAGGGGAGTGAGGGTGGGTGGGTGTTCCTGGGGTAGTGAGGGTGGTGGGTGGGTTGATGAGGACGGGGGGGGGGTGAAGGGAGGGTGCAAAAGTGGGGGTGGATTGAGAACGGGGATTAGGCAAAGGTGGTTGTTTGCTGACGTGGATGTCTAGTGAAGGGAGGAAAAGAAGATGTGTAAAGAGAGACGAAAATGAGGGGAAGGAGGAGGGAGAAGAGCGGGAAAAGGAGAGAAAAAAGAGTAAAGGTTAGGTGAGACAGAAAGGAAGAGGGAAAGAGAGAAGGGAGAAGAGAGAGGAAAGAGGAGAGAGAGAGAGAGAGAGAGAGAGAGAGAGAAAAGGAGGGAGGGAGGAAGGGAAGGAAGGAATGAAGGGGGTGGGAAGAAGGAAGAGTGATAGGGAGAGAATAAGAGAGAAAGATAGTGAGGGAGACCAAGAAAGTGAAAAAAGGAGGAAGGAAAGGAGACCTAGGGAAACAAAGAAAGAGAAAAAAAGCACGAGAAAGACAAAGAGAAGGAAAAGAACGAGAACGAGAACGAGAACAAGAGAGAACGAGAAGAGATAGAGAACGATACCGAAACAGAGGACGTGAACGAGAACGAGATAAAGAACGTGAACGAGACAGAGAACGAGATAGAGAACGTGAACAGAACAAATAACGAGAACGAAATAGAGAACGAGAAAGAGAACGAGAGAGAGGCTGCCGCAAGTGAGCTGATCGACCAGGTTTTCTCACCTCGAATGCCTTCACGCGACTTGCATCTTGGGGCAAACTTGCACAGTTCGCGGAGGAGCCAAGAGGACGGTCAGTCTGGGGGGAATTAACGGAGGAAGGGGGGAAGGGGAGGAGGAGGAGGGGGAGTAGGTGGGAGGAGGAGGAGGAGGGAGGAGGAGGAGAAGGAGGAGGAAGAAGAGGAGGGGAAGAAGAGGAGGAGGAGGGAGGAGGAGGAGGAAAGAGGAGGAGGAGGGAGGAGTAGGAGGAGGAGGAGGGAGGAGTAGGAGGAGGAGGAGGGACGAAGTGGAGGAGGAGGAGGAGGAGGAGGAGGGAGGAGGAGGGAGGAGAGGGAGGAGGAGGGAGGAGGTAGGAGGAGGAGGGAGAAGGAGGAGGAACGGTCAATCTTGGAGGAATCAAAAGCGATATCGATCATAGGAAGAGAAAAATGAAAGAGAAAGAGGAAGAAACGGGGGAGGAAGAGGTGGAAGAGGAAATGGTTGTGGAGGAGAAGGTGGAGGACGAGGGGGAGGAAGAGGTGGAGGTGGAGGAAAATGAAGTAGCGGAAAAGGAGGAGGAGGAGTGTGGGGAGGAGGAGGAAGAGGAAAGATAAAAGGAGGAGGAGGAGGTATAGGAGGAAGAAGAAGAATATAAAGAAAAGGAAGAAGAAGAGAAGGGAGAAGAGGAAGAGGAGGATGAAGAGGGGAGGGGAGAATGAAGAGGAAGAGGAAGAGAAAGAGTAGGAGGAGGAAGAGGAAGAGGAGGATGAAGAGGAAGAGGAGAATGAAGAGGAAAAGGAGGATGAAGAGGAGGAGAATGAAGAGGAAGAGGAGGAGGAAGAGAAAGAGTAGGAGGAGGAAGAGGAAGGGTATCGGGAGGAGGAGGAAGACGAGGTAAAGAAGGAGGAGGAGGAGGAAGAGGAGGGGAAGGAGGAGGAAGAGGGGGAAAAGAAGGAGGAGGAGGAAGAGGGGAAGGAAGAGGAAGAGGAGTGGAAGGAATAGGAAGAGGAAGAAGAAGGAAGAGAAAGAGGAGGAAACGGAAGGAAGAAGAAGGAAGAGGAGGAGGGGAAGGTGGTAAGGAACAGGAGGAGGAAGAGGAGGGAGGAGCTAGAAGAAGAGGAGTAGGGAAAGGAGGAAAAGAGATAGGAAGAAGGGGATGAGGAA
>NC_051387.1:49088636-49106136 GCF_015228065.2 Penaeus monodon
AAACACACACGCAAACACACACGCAAACACAACACCACACACACAAAACACACACAGCACACACACCACAATAAACATCTCACTTTCAGACCAAGAATAATATAAACAATTTCAAGTTGTGTAAGTTCTTGTTTTCCTCGTCATTCTTGCAAAATAATGGCAGGAAATGTGAATTTTGGTTTCATGTGCAATTGCGTGTGATATAGTTAAGTATGTTACATGTATGCTTTGAAGCGTGTGATTTTTTTTTTTTTTTTTGTTTTTTTTGTGTGTTGTTGTGTGTTGTGTTTTTTGTGTGTGTGTTTGTTTGTGTGTGTTTGTTTTTTGTTGTTGTGTGTGTGTGTGTGTGTGTGCATATATGTGTGTAAGCTTATTTTAATGCCAGTGTGTGTGTGTGTACGAGTGTATACATCTGTTTACTAATGTGTGTAAATGCATATGTGTGCTCATATGCATGTATGTACACACGCACATGCACAAACATACATTTTACCCCGTCTGTGTAATCTTCTAGTGTTATTAATTTTTATTTTTATATGCTGTGTAACGCATATTTTGATCATATGATTATGTTAACGCACATGTTCACATTCTTATTCAGTCACTCCCTCTACATTCTATTCAATTTCATCATCATCATATCATCTCACCCACCTATTTTTATTATCTTAATTATTATCATTTAACTATTGTTTTTCATATTCTTATTCAGTCGTCATCATCATCATCATCATCATCATCATCATCATCATCATCATCACCATCATCATCACCATCACCATCACCATCATCATCACCATCATCGTCGCCGCTGCTGGTATTACTATAACCCTTTGTACGGATGTTTTTGTTGTCAGAATTACTGATTATATACTAATAATTAATTATTACGTAATAATGATAATTATCGGAGAGAACTATTTTATTGTTCTTTTTCTTCTCAAGATATTTCGCAATGCAGTAAAGATTTGCAACGAAGGTCAGTACAAGAAGCCCGATTGCAAAGGAGTTCGTTTTCATTGTGAAGGTGTAGTTATGATTCGCGTGTCACCATATTTCTGTCACCATAACCAGTATGAGATCTTATGAGATCTTTTATTATAGTGAGTTATAATGAAGTGGTGTGAGGAAGATGAGAGCTGAAATGTGATGGTGTAGTGATGGAATGTGAGTCACCATATTTCACCATACTTATGTCTATGACCATGCGTGATGTGATGAGATAGTGAGACTTAATGAAAATGAGAGTGAATATATGATGTGATGGATGTGGTGTCACCATATTTCTCTCTGGGATTATGATTACGAGGCGAGTGATAGTGAGGTTTTGTGATGAAGGTTATAGTGAATATGATACTTCTGATGGTGATTGTGTATTTGGTAACTGTGCTGTGATGGTGGCAGATGAATACAACAACAAAGGATTGGCGATAGTGATCCCTCATATTCTATGATAGTGACAAATTGATAATGACAAGAGCGTTGATGGTAAAAAACAAAAAAAAAACGTCGGTTTGAAGGACTGTTAGTGATATCGGCAACAGTGATATGTTTGATAAATCGATTTAATTGTTGGTTTAACTGTATGTGCTTTGTGATGGCGATGAAAAGAAAGGTAATAACGAACAGTGCCTTTGGTGATTGATAAAGTGTTGATGAAATTAAATTTGATAATGACAGTGGAACTAATAATGATGAAAATGACCGTCTTGATAATGATGGGGTTTGATAATAAAGGCTTTTTTTATGACAATGATAATTGATGATAATGATAATGATAATGGGATGATAATGATGCTAAACGATAATGATTGTGTCGGAAATGCTACCACTGATAATAACAATGGTAATAATGATGGTATGGAAGGTCATGTTTCTAGTAATCATAATGATAATGGTAATAAAAGGAATGATATCAATGATGATGATAATGATACTGTTCTTAGCCATGATAGTAATCATAATAACGATAACCTTGATGATGGTTATTGATAAAATCTTGAATCTGATCTTGAAAATTGCAGTAATGATATTATTAATAATGATAATGATCATGAGAGCGATAGAGGATAAACCTATGAATGGTAATAGTCTTAATGATAAGAATGAAGTAGAGAGTGGTATTAAAATAATCAGAATAGTACTGTTATGGTAATAATGATGATACTATAATACTTATAATAAAAGTGACAATGGTCACGTTTAGCTTTATGAGAGCATCAACACTCACACTCATAATAGTCATCATGATGTTGGTGATGACGATAATGATACGTAACACATAGTGAAAGTCAGCGACATAACAACAATAACAATGCAAATAACAAGAACATCAGTATTGAAGGCACTCACATGGTACACAGAGAGGTAGATGTTCATGCCAGGTTGAAGGGGAGCGATGACTCATCTCGGCAACGTAGATGGGTTACTGGAACGTCTTGTCAAAGGTCTCTTTGAACAGTAAATATGACGATTATGAAAATGATAGTGTTTGAATTAGTGTTAATGATGATGGCGGTACTGATGATGATGGCAAAAATGGTAAAGATAATGATGATAGTGATGGTAATAAGGATAATGATGATAATCAAAATGATAATGTAAATAACATTCATGATGATAATGATAGTAGTGATGATAGTGAAGTAATAGATTATAATAATGATAGTAATGATACTGGTGATAATGATAACAAACATATAATAATGATAACAACAATGATAATTATGTGAAAATAATGATGGTAATAGTAGTAATAATGGTATTATTGACAATATAATAATGATATGAAGATGCCAATAAGGATAATCATAACAGTAATGATAATTATAATGTAACCTGACAAGAATTAGAATAATGAATAATAAAATTAATGATGATAGTTATAGTAATAATGATAGTAATAGTGATAAAGTTAATAATACTATTGATAATAACAATAATAATGGTAATACTTATAACAATTATATAATGATGAGGACGAAAATCAGATTAATAATGATCATAGTAAGGGTAAAAAATGATATTGATAATGATGGTAGCAATGATAAAGAAAATTTACAATAGTACTAATAACAATAAAAACAACACTAATAATGATAGCACTGTTAATAATATAGGAACATGCCAACAGCACTGATAATTTAACATTATAGAATTGCATCTAGACGTCATAACAACCTCACGTTAGTTGTAGGGAGGAGTAGAAGGACCTGCGTTGGTTAAGAGCATCAGCTGCCTTTGATCACTCACGCCCCCCCCCCTACCACTTATCTCACCTCCTTCTCCTTCTTGTTCTTCTTGGTTACGGAGGGAACGGTGTATTATGTGTGTGTGTGGAATTTAAATTTTCATACGCATCACATTTCTCTTCCTCTTCCTCTTTTTCTTCCTCTCTCCTCCTGCTCCTCTACCCCCTTTCCCCCTCCAGCTCCACCACCTCCTCCTCTTCCTCTTCCTCCTCCTCTTCTTCTTCTTCCTCCTCCTCCTCCTCCTCCTCCACCTCCTCTTCCTCCTCCCCCACCCACCTCTTCCTCCTCCTCTTCCTCCTCCACCTCCTCCTCCTCCTCCACCCATTCCTCCACCTATTCCTCCACCTCCTCCTCCATCTCCTCCTCCATCTCCTCCTCCACCTCCTCCTCCTCCATCTCCTCCTCCACCTCCTCCTCCTCCACCTCCTCCTCTTCATCGATCACTCGAATCTCCGAGGCGCTGAATCCTCGCCTTGTGTGCACATTTCTCTTCGTTATTTTCTTTTTCCGGAATCCTCTCTCCGCGGCTTCAACTTTTTCAATATCCGTTAGTCTGTCTGTCGGTATCGTATCTGCCTTATCATTATTATCATTGATATTAGTGTTTTCAAGGTTTAAGTTTAGTAGTGTTTGTGTTGTGTGTATGCAGGTTCTATGCTGATGTAGAAAATTCTCTCTCTCTCTCTCTCTCTCTCTCTCTCTCTCTCTCTCTCTCTCTCTCTCTCTCTCTCTCTCTCTCTCTCTCTCTCTCTCTCTCTCTCTCTCCCTCCCTCTCTCTCACACACACACGTGTGTGTGCATGTATGTATGTATGTATGTATGTATGTATAGTTATTTGTATATATATCTTTCCTTCTTCATGCTTGTGGAAATTAGTGTAAAACCATATGTGTAAATTCGTATCCATGTAAATACAGTTATGTAACGGAAACTGATTAAATGGAACGGTAATGCATTAATTACAGATTAATCACACGGATTGTCTGATTAATCTTTATTCCATTAATTTTATTCCTTCCCGTATCAGCGTTGTCATATAACCCACTTCTCCTGTGGCGCTGGCAACACTTTCTTGGCGTGAGATACATTGGCCTTAATAGTGATGAAGTGACAGTGAAGTGACAGTGATGGTGATGGTTGAGACATTGTGAGAGTGATAATCGTGATGAATGTGGTGCAGGTGACGGTAGACACAATTAAGATTGGGAATGAGAGTGAGTGCTATAGTGAAAGTGACTAAGAATGATATGGTGAGAGTGAAAATGATAGTGACAAGTGAGAATTCCCGATTTGGGTGCATATCATAGACTGTAAACAAGTGACGCAAAGATGATGATCAATTTACTTTTCAAAGGTGAAAATGACGTTCTAAGTTGCAAATAACGTAATTTTTAAAAATATCCTTCACCGAAAAAAATATAAAGAATAAAATAATAATGTAAGTATGAATATGAATAAAGATACGTTAAAAAAACTAGTTATTTTTCTTGAGTCTGGCAATATGATTAATGACGACACATAACACAAGAGCGGTTTACTTATCATGTGTACAATAGATCCAAAGACAATGTTACAGAAGAGGGTGATATATAATGAGAATAATTAATATTTTCAAAGCGTGTGTGTTTTGAGTGTTTCTGGGTGAGAAAATAAATTTTTTTGAATGTGGAAAAGAGGGGAAATTTTTTCTCAACATATTTCTGTTTACGATCCCGAGAGAGAGGGAGAAGGAGAGGGGAGAGGGAGAGAGAGAGAGAGAGAGAGAGAGAGGGGGGGGGGAGGAAGGGAGAGAGAGAGAGAGAGAGAGGGGGGGGGAGGAAGGAGTGAAGAGAGAGAGAGAGAGAGAGGGGGCGGAAGGAGAGAGAGAGAGAGAAATGATAATGAATGAATAAAACGGTGCGTTTTTATAGTAACTTATCATCCGCGACATGTTTGTCTCTATTTGTCAAAGTACAGAAAGGAAGATAGATCACAAAAACATGTTTCTGATAACAGAGTAGCCGCTCCATCATTTCAAAATCTTTTTCCGTCTTCATTTCCCAAGGGAGTAAAGAAGAAAAAATAGAAGAAAACGAAATATAAGAAAGAAGAAGTAGAAAAAGAAATACAAAAAGAAATAGAAAAAGGAATATAAGGAAAAATAGAAGAAAAGAAAATATATGAAAAATATAAATAAAAAAGAAATATAAGGAGAAATAGAAGTAGAAAAAGAAATATAAGAAAAATAGAAAAAGAAAATGAAATATAAGAAAACATAGAAGTAGAAAAAGAAATAGAAAAGGAGAGAGAGAGAGAGTGAGAAAGAGAAAAGGAGAGGGAGAAGAAAGCGACAAGACAGAAAAGTAAAACGGTAAACAAACATAAAAAAAATAATATAAATAAAGAGGAAGAGACGACAAAAAAACAAACAAAAAGACAAGAATAAGTGAACAAACTCATTCCCTATTCCGTTCTATAGCGACGCAAATCCCTCCTTATCTCCGGGAAATCGCCAAGCTCCGCCTTAATCAACGGGGGTCGCTCACACATCTAAACACGGGCGATGGTCTAGAGCGTATCCACACTTCCGCTAAAGCTGTGTTATGCTAGTGAAAGGCTGCACTTGAGTTGGTATTAAAGTCACTGATGGATTATTAGAGGCATAGTCAAGTTTAAAGAGCTGTCCAGCTGTACAAACTTGAGTGGTCGTGATGATGATTTTTTTTTTTTTTTTTGAGTAGGAGCGTGTGGGTTTTCTGCTACGTGGGGGTGTTCTTGGTGGTCTGTTTCCTTTATTTGTTACTTGTTATTGTTGCATGTAAAGTTCTGTTACCCATTATTGTGATCTTTTAGAGTTTATGTAGCGTTGAGAGAGAAAAGTTTTGTAGATTTATTTGCTCACACACATACACACACACACACACACACACACACACACACACACACACACACACACACACACACACACACACACACACACACACATACACACACACACACACACAAACACACACACACACACACACACACACACACACACACACACACACACACACACACACACACACACACACACACACACACACACACACACACACACACACACACACACACACACGGCATATACCTGTATATATGTATGTAATTGTGTGTACGCATGTGAATTTACGTAAAAATACCTTCTCTTTGCTTCAATTAAGGTCGTATTGTGTCAGAGGCAAAAGTCACGTGACCCGCTGTACCTTAGTCACCGTATGCGCCATTTCTCTTTTATTCAAGTTTTCCTTCTCCCCTTGTTCGGTTTATTGAATGAAGGTGTGAGAAATGTTTGAGAGATTGGAAAGAATCGTAAATAGATTAAATGCAGGCTAGACTGGAATGGCTTTGTTGTATTTATGTGTTTATAGATGGACAGGTAGATAGATAGATGGATATTTAGATAGATAAAATGGATAGATGGATAGATAGATGGATAGATAAACACAGACAGACAGACAGAGAATAGATGAATGGAGGACCATATAGGTAAATAGCATATATATATAGAGAGAGAGATAAATAGATAGATAGATAGATATAGATATAGATAGATAGATGGGAGATATTTAGATAGATGAGAAAATATAAATGTACAATAGATAGGCAGACACATGCATACATCTATGTGCACCAATACTACGTACGTACATACATATATGCATACCCATATACATATTTAAGAATAAGATCAGTTATCACGATATAGTGTACATTTTTTTTTCTTATTATATAAAAATTCCGCAATGATTATATAATTAAGTGAATGACTGGGGCGTTGCTATCCGTTATATTGTTTTCGAAGTCGATTTAAGAACAGCAGTGATAACAGTAATGATAACTTGATAACAATGGTGATGATGGTGACAAGAAGGGTAATGATGATAATAAAGAGAACACTGTAACAAATAATGAGAATTATAAGGAAATGGTGATTAAGATAATGCCAGCATTATCACATCAACGACGATTTTTAAAAAATTAATGGTATGGCAATGAATAACGGAATAAATGACGATGACTCATTATAAATTCATAGACCATAGTAATGAAATTAATGCTCAGTAATAATAGTAATTTTGATGATGTTATAGCTAAAGATAAAGATAATGCAGTGAGATTCTTATCATTGGTTATAATGATCATAGTAATAATACAGTTAACAAATAGATAATGGTGATGGTGATAACGATGTTGATAGTAAAGGTAATGATACTGATAACGATAAAGATAACGACAATAGTAACAGTAGTTATAATGGCAATAGTAACGAAGATATTGAATAATGATAAAATATGAATTATAGCTCTAGTCAGCAATAATAATGATAGTAATATTTTTTTATTAAAGGTTATTGTCAAAGTTGGAGTAAGAATAATACGCATACCAGCGATACTTACAGTAACTTCAGTTAAGTTGATAACCAAAGAAAGTACAAGTAAAATGACAACAGAGATAAGCTAAAAGTATCTACTTCCGAGGATTTTGAAGTGGAGTTGAAATAGTTTCGAAGCTGTATTTGAGGAAGAGAATCGTTTTTGGCAACTCTTCTACGGTGAAAGTAACCGAAAACCAATCTCTTTCCCGCCCTTTTTATCTTTTTAGTATTGGCCGGGGACAATTCTACGCAAGTAAATCTAACCTTTTTCTTATTTTCTGGAAATTCGCTCGGAACCGAAATGCTGGAAGGAGTTGATGAAACAAAAGAAAATAGATTAGGGCGGGAAAAAGGGGGGAGGAAAAAAGTTTTCTTCACGGTGAAAAGTTGATCGACAGAAGCAGGATAGCGAAAAAGCGACCATTTCGAGCGGTGAACGTTGCGAAGGAACGTGTCGAATTTTCACCTTTATGGAACAAGGGAATAGGGATGATTTTTAATTATTGTTTTTTCCCTCTCTCATGCTCATTCTTTGTATCTCTCTCTCCATTTCACTCTCTCACTCTCTTTATCTCTATCTCTCTATTTCTCTCTCTCTCTCTATTTCTCTCTCTCTCTCTCTATTTCTCTCTCTCTCTCTCTCTCTCTCTCTCTCTCTCTCTCTCTCTCTCTCTCTCTCTCTCTCTCTCTCTCTCTCTCTCTCTCTCTCTCTCTCTCTCTCTCTCCCTCTCCCTCTCCCTCTCTTTCCCTCTCCTTCCCCCTTCCTTACTCTCCCTTCCTCCCGCCCTTCCTTTCTCATCCTGTCTCTCCGATGAGCCAAAGTTTTTTTTCGGTTTTGATGCAAGAAAAAGAGAGAGAAAAAAAGTGTAGGAGTTTAATGTGTTTGTCCGCAAAGGACGCATTCTACGCAGAGAGATTAGAAAAAAAAAAATACCCGTTGGTTTGGCCGCCGGAAAGAATAATATTCGAAAAGTTAGATGGAGAAAAATACATTACGAGCCACACACAAAAAAAGAAAGAAAAAAGGAAAAAAAAAAATGGTCTTCATATTCTTAGTAATGATTATTTGCGAGTGATATTTACCGTTCGTTTTAGCTAATGCAGTGGAGGAGTTCTGTATCTACTTTTTTATGTATGTATATTGTCTGTAAATCTGTGTATTTATCTCTTGTCACGCACACGCACACGCACCCTCATAGCCCTACACGTACACACACACACACAACACACACACACACACACACACACACACACACACACACACACACACACACACACACACACACACACACACATACACATTCCCACAGTCTACATGTTTTTTTTAATACAATTAACTTAAATTAATGTGTATATATTGTGTGTGTGTGTGTATTTATGTATGTATGTGTGTGTGCATCCACGAAGGCAGATCTCGCTCTATATGTATTTCTTTAGAATTAACCCAAACACGGAAACTTCCAAATTTCCGTGAATAAAAAGTCATATTGATCTAAATTCCATATTCTAACTTCCGTTTGGGTTCATTTGTTCTGCATTTCCCGAACATCGAAGTAATCAAACAACTATCATTCGCAGACGCCACAGTTTGGACCCACCACAAGGGTAGAAAAACGGTAGATGTAGAGACATAGTTGTTGTAGGCCTAGCTATGTCGTAGAGAGATCCGGTGTTGTCATTTCTCTCTGTGGATATGTGGATAAATTGTTAAAAAAAAAATAAAAAACTTCACTGCTTTTCTTCTCAATTTCCGGTCTTTTCTTCATTCCTTTCTCCTTTTCGTTCCATTCTCCTTTTTTCTCAATCCTTTCTCTCTCTCTCTCCCTCTCTCTCTCCTCCCTCCCTTCCTCCCTCCCTCCCTCCTTCTCTCTCTAACTCTCTCTCTCTCTCTCTCTCCTCTCTCTCTCTCTCTCTCCTCCTCTCCTCCCTCTCTCCTCTCTCTCTCTCTCTCTCTCTCTCCTCTCTCCTCTCTCCTCCCTCCTCTCTCTCTCTCTCTCTCTCTCTCTCTCTCACTCTCTCTCTCTCTCTCCCTCCCTCCCTCCCTCCCTCCCTCCTTCTTTCCTTCTCTCTCTCCTCCCTCTCCTCTCCGATCCTGGTTCGTCTTCTTTAAAACACTCCTAAGTATTCTTGGGAGGATACTGACAAAAAGGTGTGAGGAGAAAGAGAGAGAGAGAGAGAGGAGGAAGAGGAGAGAGAGGAGAGGGAGAGGAGAGAGAGAGAGAGAGAGAGGGAGAGAGAGAGAGAGAGAGAGAGAGAGGGAGAGAGAGAGGACATGTTGAAAGAAAGAGGAATAGAAGCAAAGATAGAAAGAAAGATTAACAGAAGCAATGAAAGAGAATTTAGAGATGGGGATAATAATGCTGATAATGACGATATTAATAATAAACAATATTACAACTACCACCACTACTATTACTAATGTTAAGGATAATGATAATGACGATAACGATAATAATGGTGATAGTAATAACATCAACATCTTACAAGGAATTAATATGAAGTCGGTACACTAATTGTGACTTTTGATGGCTCAGCGTGATCGATTTAGTGATTCATATGTAAATTAGGTTAACGAGGAAGAGGAAAAAAAGATAGAGATGGTGATGATGATGATGATGGTGATGATGAAAGTGGTAATGATGGTGGTGGTGATGATGATGGTGATGGCGATGATGATGATAATGATGATGGAGGAGGACGATTCCGATGATGATGGCGATGATCATGATGATGGTGATGAGGATGATGACAATAGATTTATTTTTCTACGTTTTTTCTTCTTCCTTCTCTCCTCATCTTGTTTATCTTGTTCATGTCCTTTGTATCCATCTCCTTTTTCGTTTACCCTTCCTTTTTTTATTTATGTTTCGAACAGAAATAAATAAATAAACAGATAAATAAACTACTAAAAAAGGAAAATCACTAATAATAATAAATAATAACAAATAGGCAAAAAAAAAAAAAAAAAAAAAAAAAAAAAAAAGATATAAATAAAGGTGCATTAAAAAAAAACTAATATAAATAAATATAAATATAAAAATATAAACAAATAGAGATATAAATAAAAATAAAAAAGAGTCAATACGAAGGCTAAGAAACCTGCAACCCCCCCCCCCCGCCCCCGTATGCGCCAGGACGTAATCCCTTCATTTGCTTTGACTGCGATGACGTAATCGGCTCAGGGAGGGGGGTAGGGGAAGGGAGGTGCGGGGATGGAAGGGAGATCCAAGAGAGTGATGGTGGGGGAGGGGGGGGGAAAGGTGGAGGGTGGAAGGGAAGGGAGATCCAAGAGAGTGATGGTGGGGGAGGGAGGAAGGGGGGGAGGGAGATGGAGGGAGGAGGGATTCGCTCTGGCTCTCTTTGTCCCTGAAGGAGCAGGATGGAGGCAGCGTGTAGGAATGGAGGTGGGAAGGGCATTTACGCACACACGCGCGTACGTATAATACACACATATATATATATATATATATATATATATATATATATATATATATATATATTATATATATATATTTGTGTGTGTGTTGTATGTGTGTATGTGGTAGTGTGGTTGTATGTGTATGTGTTGTGTATGTGTATGTGTTTGCGTTTGTGTTTGTGTGTGTGTGTGTGTGTGATTTTGTGTCTGTGTACATGTATGTATGTGTATGTGTATGTATGTGTGTGTGTACGTATACGTGTATGTATGTGTGTGTATGTGCGTGTATGTGGTGCACGCGTCCACTCGGAATACGAAGGAAGATGCCGGGCGAGCTCCTTGCGTGGAAGGTCCGTCGCAAGGTGGGACGAGGGCGCGGGAGACGGGCGTAAGAGGATAAGATTCACCGTCTCACTAGCGAAGAGGGAGGGAGAGAGGGAGAAGGAGGGGGGGGAGGGAGAGGAGGAAGGACAGGAGGAGGAGGAGGGGGGGGAGGGTAGGAGGAGAATTGTGGGAGGGAGAGAGGGTGGGGGAGTGGGAGGGGGAGTGGGAGTGTCAGGACTCCCTGATCTCCCGTCAGTCTCTTGTTTGGGTCGGAATTATTTCTTTCTTGTTCCCGTATTTATCTAGCTTTCTCCCCTTCTCTCCTTCGTCCTAGTCGCCTCATTCCTCATCTACCCTCCTTTCCCCTCCTTTCTCTCTTCCCTCTCTGTCTCCCACCTTCCCTTCCTCCCTTTTTTTTCCTTATTTCCCTCTTCCTTTCCCTTCTGCCTCCTTCCCTCCCTCACTTCCTCATCCCCTCCCTTAGTACTCTCCTCCCTCTTTACCTTCTTCCTCCCTCCCTCCTCCCTTACTCCCTCCTTCCCCCTTTCCCTCCCTCCCATACTCCCTCCTTCCCCCTTTCCCTCTCTCCCTTTCTTTCTCTCTCTCTCCTCCGTCCCTCCTTCCTCCCCCTTCTCACTTTCTTCCTCTCTCTCTAATCTCTCTCTCTCTAATCTCTCTCTCTCTCTCTCTCTCTCTCTCTCTCTCTCTCCCTCCCTCCCTCCCTCCCTCCTTTCTCCTCCTCCCTCCCTTCCTCCCTTCCTTACTCCCTCCTTTCTCCTCCTCCCTCCTTCCCTCCTTCCTCTTCCCTTCTCCCTCCCCTCCCTTTCTCCCTCTCTCCTTCGTCCTTTCTCTCTCCTTAAGACTCTTTGGAACACTCCTCTTTGACCTTCTTAGGATGATACTTACAAGGAGGTGAGAGATGAGAGGATGGTGGTGAGAGTGAGGGATGAGGAGATGATGGTGTGAGAGGGAGGGAGGAGAGGAGAGGGGGAGGGATGGAGGGAGAGGGAGGAGGGGGAGGGAGGGAGAGGAGAGGGAGAGGGGAGGGGGAGGGAGGAGGGGGAGGGAGAGAGAGGGAGAGGGAGGGAGGAGAGAGGGAGAGAGAGAGAGGGAGGGAGGGAGAGAGAGAGAGAGAGGAGAGAGAGGGAGGGGGAGAGAGGGAGAGAGGGAGAGAGAGAGAGAGAGAGAGAGAGAGGGAGAGAGAGAGAGAGAGAGAGGGAAGACAAAACAACCGCTCGAGCCTCTTTCCAAGCGAGTTGAGAGCCGATGCAGGAAGACTTCGACATAAAAATCCGTTACGATTTTGGATACGAAAGGCCTCCCCCCCCTCATCCTCCCCGACCCCCTCCCCCTTGCGCCCTTCCTGTTGGGGAATTTCACTTCTTTGTGTGTTTATTGTTGTTGTTGTTCTTGTTGTTATTATCATTGTCGTTGTTCTTGTTATTGTTGTTATTTTTATTACAAAAAAGGCAGTAGAAGAGTAGAGAGAAAAATTAAAGATCTACATTATTATTCCATTCTTGACTGTATTTATTTTGTGTTTTTAACCAGCAAAAAAAAAAAAAAAAAAAATTACTCATTTTATCCTATTTTCTCGTCCATTTTCTCCTCCTCCAGCATCCTCCGTCTCTCCCTCTCTCTCTCTCTCTCTCTCTCTCTCTCTCTCTCTCTCTCTCTCTCTCTCTCTCTCTCTCTCTCCTCTCTCTCTCTTATCTCTGTCCTCTCTCTCTCTCTCTCTATCCCAGGGAACGCATAAAATACTCACTATCCATCGCTCAGCCACACTCACTTAACGTTCACCAGCCTTTGTACATTCGTTGCGTAGATCATCGAAGAACTTTGACACGCGATCGGTACTCTGTGGAAAGAGAACGGCCAATGCCATCATCACCTCACTGTGTTATTGCAACGTCATATACCCGGGAAATGTCTATTGATTTCTTTTCGTACGATATTGTTTATGGGTGAAAAGTGAGTCAGTGTGATAGTTCAGAAAATGCTGGGAATTTATATCTATCCTCACGGTCTGGCAGTCTATTTGTAATGCATGCTTGTATGTTCTTTTCTATCTGTGTGTATGTCTGACTGTTTATCTATCTACCTATTTTGCATGCACATATA
The DNA here is from genome assembly GCF_015228065.2 of Penaeus monodon. Taxonomy (NCBI): domain Eukaryota; kingdom Metazoa; phylum Arthropoda; class Malacostraca; order Decapoda; family Penaeidae; genus Penaeus; species Penaeus monodon. The sequence goes on from NC_051387.1 coordinate 49,102,144, forward strand.
CTCTCTCTCTCTCTCTTTTTCTCACTCTCTCTCATTCTCTCTCTCTCTCTCTCTCTCTCTCTCTCTCTCTCTCTCTCTCTCTCTTCTCTCTTCTCTCTCTTTCTCTCTCACGCATCTATTTGTATGTTTGTTATCTGTTCATCTGTTCATCCATATAAGCACCCTTATTGGAGTGATAAACAGACAGGTTTCCCGATGGTCAACCATACAAAGGAAACAGATTAGTATATAAACGAACTACACTTGACAGGTAGCCTGACAGGTTGACAGCCGAACAGACATTATCTATCACAGAGAACAATACATCAGTGCCCTGGAACAAATGAACAATAACGCCATCATAAACTGAACATTTTGAATCGGGGAACAATTACCTACCTATCCCCCACTCCCCCCTCCCAGTTTCCCCCTCTCCCCCCACCCCTTTCTCTCCCTTCTCCTCTCTCCTCTCTCTCCCTTCCCCTCTCCTTCTCCCCCTACCCTCGCCCTTCCCCCCTCTCCCATCACCTCACTTCCCCCTTTCTCCTCTCCACCCCCCACCCCCCTTCCCTCCTCCTCCCCCCTTCCCTCCCCCTCCCCCTCCCCTCACTCCCCGACCCTCCCCCACCCTCTCGTCCCCAAGCTCGGCAAAGCGAAAGAACTGATATATAGTGAGACATTCGCGCTTAATGTCCGTCCGTGCGTGACGAATGACAACAGTGACAGTGACAACAGCCTCTCGATAATAGAGGAAGAAGTACTTTTGTTATGGTTGGCAGAGATTTGTGTTGTATGGTGGCTGGATGATGATGGTGCGTCGTTTATGATGTCAATGGCAAGGTGGGGGGTGGGAGGGTGTTAAGTGGTGGCAGGAAGGGAGATCTTGGTGTTGGAAATTAGAAGTTGGTTGGTAGGGATGTCAGTGAGGGTGAGGAGAGTATGGCGGAAGAAAGGAGTTGGTGTGATGAATGTGGTGATGATGGTAATGATGAGGGGGTGATGATCTTGATGGTGATGATAATGATGATAATGATAATGATGATAATGATAATGATGATGATAATGGTAATGATAATGATGATGACAATAATGATGATGATGATGATAATGATGACAGTGATGATGATGATGATGATAATGAGGAGGAGGAGGAGGAAAGACATCATAATGATGATATTAAGAGAAAAGAACGGTGGTGATGAAAAGGAGGTAAACGAAATAATGGAAAGAAAGAGGTCAAAGATAATAAATAACGAGAAAAAAAATCATAGTGATAATCTTAGTGGGTGTTAACGAGTGACGGTAATAAAGCTCTTCATTGTTAAATGAGGAGCGTAATGTGTTTCTTTCTGTCCTGCTTTATATATGCATTTGTCTTCCTTTATTGCAGTCGTAAGGGGAAAAATGAGGACGAGGGGAGAGGTAGAGAGGGAAAGGAAGAGAGAGAGAGAGAGAGAGAGAGAGAGAGAGAGAGAGAGAGGGAGGGGGGGAGGGAGGAGGGGGAAGGAAGGGAAAGGGAGGGAAAGAGAGAGGGATGGGGAGGGAGGATTTAAAACATATATTTAAAATAAATCAAAGAGAGAGAAAGAGAGAGAGAGAGAGAGAGAGAAAGTGAGAGTGAGAAAGAAAGAAAGAAAGAGAGAGAGGGGGGAAGGAAAAAGGGAAAAAGAGAGCGACAAAGAGAAGCAGTGAAATGTGAGAAAGAAAGAAAACGAGAACAATAAAAAAAAAAAAAAAGCGAGAAAGAGAGAAGTCGAAACTAAGAACCCCCCCCCCAAAAAAAAAAAAAAAAAAAAAAAAAAGAGAGAGAGAGAGAGAGAGAAGGAAAAGAAAGAGAGGGATGAAAAGGAAAGAGATGAAAGCGGCGTCTCAGAGTTCAAGTCGTGGCGCCAACAAGAATCTCTCAAGACGGGAGAGGAAGGAAGATATATAATGACCATTAATAGAAGAAAGTTTCTCCTCTTCTTTATCCTCCTTAAGTCTTGCGTTCTTTGTCTCTTTTTGTGTGTGTTTTTTATGTCTTTTCTTTTTTTTTCTTCTTCTTTTTCTTTTTTTTCTTCTCCTTTTCATCTTGTTCGTATTCTTATTCTTTTTCTTATTCTTCGTCTTCTTCTTCGTTTTCTTTTTCTTCTTCGTCTTCTTCTTCTTGTTCTTCTTTTCTTCCCCTTCTTCTTCGTCTTTTTTGTAGTTGTTTTATTCAGTGTCCTTGTTATTATTTTTTCGTGTTCGTTAACTTCATAATGATTAAATTCTTTGTCTTAATTTTTTTTTTATTCTTCGATTTTTTTTCACACACGTCTTCTTCCTCTTTTTTCTTCGTTTTTCCTCCTAAACTTCTCCTCCTCCTCCTCCGCCTCTTCTTATCCTCCCCTTCTTCTTCTTCTTCTTCTTCTACTCCTACACTTCATCTTCTTTCACCCCTCCTCCCTTTATTCTTATTCCTCATCCTCATACTCTTCCTCCTCCTCCTCTCTTCTCTTCCTCTTCCTCTTCCTCTTCCTCCTCCTCCTTCCTCATTAGCATATTCCTGCTATAAAGAAAACCAGTTATATTATTTTTCTGTCAGCCATCGCCAGCATTGTGTTTTTCTCCTGTGTTTATAAACCAGAGCAGTGGCTTGTATACCCATGAATAAATGTATATCAATGGATAAATACATGACGTGACTCTTATATTCGTGTTTAAATCAATGATAGATAGATGAATAGATAGATAGATAGATAGATAGATAGATAGAGAGAGAGATTGATAGAGAGAGAGAAAGACAGACAGACAGACAGAGACAGAGACCGAGACCGAAACAGAGAGACAAAGAGAAAAAAGGAAGAGAGAGGTAGAGAAAGCGAAAGAGAAGAGAGAGAGAAAGAGAGAAATGGACCCCCCCCCCAAAGCTCGTTTTCCTAATTGTAGACAACCAACTTGGGTCTTGAATTTTTTTCCCCTCATTTTTTTTTCTTTTGAGGGGAAGCTGATTATATTTCGGGCCGTATTAACAAAAGTTAGTTTGATGATGAACTTTTCTCTTCTTCTTCACCCTTTTCCAGCCTTAAGGAGAGAGGGAGAGGAAGAGAGAGCGGAGGGGGGGGGGGGAGATTGGGATGATAAGGAGAGAAAGGGAGAGAGATATTGAGATGATTAGGGGAGAGGGAGAAGGAGATGAGACATAGAGTGAGAAATTTTGAGAGAGAAAGAGAGTAAGGAATTGAGAGAGAGAGATGTAAAGAGGGAGGCGGTTGGAAAGATAGAGAGGGGAGAGGAGATAGGGAGAACTAAAAAGAGGGAGAGAGAGGAAGGAGGGAGGAGGATCGAAAGAGGAGTAGATGACTGTGAGAGAGAGAAAAGCGAGAGAGAAAGAGAAAGGGAAGTGTGTGTATGTGTGTGTGTGTGTGTATGGTATATATTATATATATATATATATATATTATAATATATATATATATTATATATGTATATATATATAATTTTTTTTTTTTTTTTTGTGTGTGTTCTATCCTATCTATCTATCTATCTATCTGTATATAATATATATATATATATATATATATATATATATATATATAGATATATATATAAAGAAGAGAGAGAGAGAGAGAGAGAGAGGAATAAAAAAGAGAGAGAGGGTGGTTTCTTGCCAGAAAGTTTGTCTCCCAAATACTGCAGTGTCGCTTTAATAATTCATCAGTTTGGGGAGAGGGTGAGAGAGAAGGAGAAGGAAAGGGAGAAAAAGAGGAAAATGAAAAGGCAAAGGGAGAGGGGGAGAGAGGGAGATGAGAAGGAGAGGAAGAGGGAGAGGGAGTGGGAGAGGGGGGGAGAGAGGGGGAGGAAAAGGGAAAGGGATAGGCGGAGAGATGACAATGGATATATACCAAGAGAGATAGATGATTGATAGATTAATAAATTAATACATAGATTCTTAAAAAAAAAATGAAGTGAACTAAATGTGAGGATATGAATAAATATAAATTAAAACCAAACAGACACGTAAATGCAAACAAAATAAATAGCCAGACAAAC
>NC_051387.1:49111136-49123636 GCF_015228065.2 Penaeus monodon
AAAAAAATTTGTAAAAATTTAAAGGGGGTTTGGGCAAAATCTGTTGTTTTTTTTTTTTTTCCTACTTTCCTTTCCCAAACTCCCCCTTCCTTTTCCTTTCCTCCCTCCTTTTTTCCCTGCCCCCTCTTTCCCCCCCTTTCTTTTCTCCTTTTTCTCCCCCTCCCCCCTTTTTCCCCCCCTTTCCCTTCCTCCTTCCTAAACCCTTTCTTTTCTCCTCCCTCCCCTTCCCCTTTTCTTTCTTCCTTACCCCCCATCCACCCCTACCCCCCTCTTTCTTCCTTACTTCTCCATCCCCCCTTCCCCCTCACCCCTCACCCCCTTTCCTCCTTATTTCATCCTTCTCCCCTCCTTACCTTACCTCTCACCCCCTTCTCCCCTCCTTACCTCCCCTCTCATCCCCTTCCCCCCTTCCCCCTTCCTTACTTTACCTCTCCCCCCTTCCCCCCCCCCCCCCCAAAACCCTTACCCCCCCCCCTCCCCCCCCTTCCTTGCCTTTTTCCTCCCCCCCCCCCCATCCCCTCCCCCTTCCTTGCCCTTACCTCTCACCCTTTTTAAAAAAAAAGGTAAAAAGCACACATTCTTAGCCACACGTACTACCAGCTTCCTCATTAAGGAATGTGACGGATGCTTTGGTGAGGGTCGTGTGCCCCGGATTCTCTTCCTTAGTTTTATATCTCTTTTCTCTCTCTTTTTCTCTTTTTTTCTCTCACTTTTTCTCTCTCTTTTCTCTCTTTTTCTCTCTTTTTTCTTCATTTTCCCCGCTTTTTCTTTTTTTTCTCTCCTTTTTCCCCCTTTTTTTTTCCTCAAATTTTTACCCTTATGATGTTTTTTTTTGTGGTGGGTTAGTCTTTTCGTGTGGTGTGTGTGTGTGTGTGTGTGTGTGTGTGTGTGTGTGTGTGTGTGTGTGTGTGTGTGTGTGTGTGTGTGTGTCTGCCTGTCTGTCTGCTTGCCTCCCTGTCTACAGTATCTATCTCTGTCATCTCTTCTATTTCTCTCTTTCCCTCCACATCTCAGACTTCCATCGTCCTCACCGATCTCTCACTCTCATCACCTCCCCCCCCCCCCCCCCTGCAAGTGAGAGGACAAGACCTCAAGCATCATTAACAAATAAAGAACACCTACTGTAGGTTAGAACGTATTTCTGTGTTCCTTCCTAATTTGTATTGTTTATATAAGTCTCTCTCTGTCTCTCTGTCTCTCTCTCTCTCTCTCTCTCTCTCTCTCTCTCTCTCTCTCTCTCTCTTCTCTCTCTATCTATCTATCTCTCTATTCTCTCTATCTCTCTCTCTCTCTCTCTCTTCCTCTCTCTTCTCTCTCTCTCTCTCTCTCTCTCTCTCTCTCTCTCTCTCGTCTCTCTCTCTTATGATTTATTTTAAATATATGTTTTAAATATATTGTTCTATTGCTATTTTTAAAGGTTTTCCTTATTTCCTTCTCTTCTTGCTCCTACTCCTCCATATCCTCCTTTTTCTTCTTCCTCGTCTTCTATTTTTTCTCCTTCTCCCGTCTCCTCCTCTTCCTCCACCTTCCCTCCTCCGTCTCCACCCCCACCACATCCTCCACCTCCTCCACCTCCACCACCACCTCCACCTTCACCACCTCCTCCACCTCCTCCACCCCCATCTCCACCACCCCCTCCATCTGTAGCTCCACCCCCCACTCCCCCTCCCCCTTTCCCTCCCCTCACCCCTCCCTCTTCCCCTTCTCCCTCCCCCTTCCCTTCCCCCTTCCCCTTTCCCTCCCCCTCCCCCTCCCCCCTCCTCCCAGACGTGTAAGCGGACCGACTCGCATCGTCAAGGGAGAAGGAAAAATACCTTTCTGCCGGCGAGGATAATGGACGTGTGGCGGAGGTGTTTTCGAAACTCTCTCTCTCTGTCTTTTTTTGTAGTTTCTGTTTGTCGATCTGTTTGTTTGTGGGTTTGTTCGGTCATTCTGTTTGTCTCTGTTTGTCTCTGTCTCTGTTTGTTTCTCTTTCTCTTTCTCCTTCTCCTTCTCCTTCCTTTTCTCTTTCTCTTGCTCCCTCACTCTGTCTCTCTGTCTCGTTTCTTCTGTCTGTCTATCTCTCTGCTCTCTCTCTCTCTCTCTCTCTCTCTCTCTCTCTCTCTCTCTCTCTCTCTCTCTCTCTCTCTCTCTCTCTCTCTTTTTCATTTTTTTTTTGTCCTCCTTCATCCACTCCCTCTCCTTCTCCCTTTGTCTCGCCCGTTAATTAATTGAATTACTCCTCTCCTCCTTCATTAACTATACTCTCTCCTCCATGATCTCTCCCCTCTAACTCCCCTTTCTTATCTGTCTCCCTCCCTCTCTCCGTCTTAACTCTGCTCCCCTCACCTCTCTTTTGCTTAACCCCCTCCTCCCCTCTCTCTCATAAAGCACCTTCCCTTAACTTAACTTACCCCTCCCCCTCCTCTCCCTCCCCACTTCCCCCTCACACAACTCTACTTTCCTAACTTCTCTCCTTATCTCATCTTCTCCTTGACTCCTTAACTCCCTTATACGACTCTACTTTTTTAAATTTCATGTCCCCCTGGCCCTTTAACTCCCCCCCCCCCTTCCTCCCCCACACAACCCAATTTCCTAACTCCTCTGCTCATGTTAATCCTCAACCTCCCTCCCTACATTACGCAATTCTGTATTCCACCACCTCCCCTTAACTCCACCCCCTTAACTATTATCAACTCTACTCCCATTCGAGCTACAGTGATTACTCAAAGCGAGAGACGACGCGTTAAGACACAGACGTGCACGAGGATAGTTGTCTGGGGCGGTTGAGTGTAAGGGTAAGGACGAGAAAGAGAAGGGAAGAGAAAGAAAAAGAGAGAGAGAAAGAAAATGAGAGAGAGAAAGAGGGGTGGAGAGAGACAGAGAGAGAGAGAGAGAGAAAGAAAGAAACAAACAAAGAGAGAAAGAAAAAAAGAAAGAAAAAAGACAAAATGAGAGAACGAGACAAGCACACACACACACACACACACACACACACACACACACACACACACACACACGGAGACAGAGAGAGCATAGGAACGCAATACTCGCCTATCTAAAGCGCGATGGACTAATTTCACGAATGTCGCATAAAAAATCACGACGGGCCATTGGCATCATTTCCAAAAATTTCCCCGAGGCTCATGACAATGATTATGTACACTTACGGCCCGATTCATACACGTGAATGTACGATTATCACCAAACCGGCGTCATTATAATATTGGATACCATTTGGCAGGGCTGTTGTGATGCTAATGTCTCGCTCTCTTTCTCTCTTTCTTGGTCTCCCCCCTTTTTTTCTCTCTCTCTCTTTCTTTGGTCTACCTATCTTCATCTGTCTCCCCATGTGTTTTCTCTCTCTCTCTCTCTCTCTCTCTCTCTCTCTCTCTCTCTTTCTGTCGCTGTCTCTGTCTTTCTTTCTCCCTCCTCTTCTATTTCTCCCTCCCCCCCCCTCTCTCTCTCTCTCTCTGTCTCTCTCTCTCTCTCTCTCTCTCTCTCTCTGACTCGTTCCTGCATATCTCAATGTTTCAGCTTTATCAAGCATTACTCTTTTCCAACGCTGAAAACACTTATTATTTGAAATCAATTGTGTTAAACAGGAAAGGCAATGTTGTCCTCCTGCGCCGTTCCCTTCTTCCCTCCCTCAGTATATGAATATGCATTAGTTATTTTCAGTATATTATACACAACCGGTAGTCACTACCACACACACGCAGATACACACACAGATACATACATACATACATACTACATACATACATACATACATACATACATACATACATACACACACACACACACACACACACACACACAACACACACACACACACATGCATACGTACATAAATACATAAATACGTACGTATGTATGTATGTATGTGTGTACGTACGTACGTACGTACACACACACACACACACACACACACACACACACACACACACACACACACACACACACACACACACACACACACACACACACACACACACACACACACACACACCACAACACACACACACACAACATACATGCATACGTACATATATACATACGTACGTATGTACGTATGTATGTACGTACATACGTACGTATGTATGTGTGTATACGTAGTACGTACACACACACACACACTCATTCTTCTTTTCCTGTCCTACATCTTCCTTACTATTATCATTCATTCTCCTTCTCGTACTTTCTTCCTATTCCCTTTCCTCCCCATTCTCGCTTCCCTTCCTCCGGGGGTACTTGCGTCCCCCATTAACTCCAACACATACCAATTTGTCTCCTCATTGCGTTGGCCTCTTTTATTTTACCAAAATTGGTACCGCGACGGAGGTACCTTCAGAGGCATTTTTTCTCTCGTTTGTAGGTGTTTATTGATCTGGTTTCTTGGTTTATGATTTTATTCACGTGTTCCATCTCTCTTCTCTTTTTATATTCCTCTCTTTCTCCCTCATTTATCACTCTCTTCTTATTTCTCTTTCTCCCCCCTCTTCCCTCATTTATCACCCCCTCCTCTTGTACTCTCTTCTCTTTACTTTTTCTCTTCCTCCGCCATTTACCACTCCTTTCTCTATTTTCTCTCTTGTTTACTTTCTCTCTTTCTCCCTCATTTATCAACTCCCTTCTCTATTTTCTCTTCATTTTTACTTCCTCTCTCCCTCGTTTATTATCTCCCACCTCTTGTATTTTCTCCGCTCTTCCTCCCTCATTTACCCCCCCTCCTCTTGTTCTCTTTTCTCTTTACTACCTTTCTTCGTCCCCCATTTACCATCCCTTCTCTATTTTCTCTCCTCTTCACTTTCTTCCTCCCTCATTTATCACCCCCTCCTCTTGCACTCCTCTTTACTCCCTCTCTCCCTCCCTCATTTATCACCCCCTCCTCTCTCCTCTTCGCCCCCCCCTCGGTCAGACAGAGGAGACCGAACTTCTCCCTCTTCAGTGGCCAATAAAAAGCAGAATTATGTATCATTCGGAATCAATAATCCTGGGGACCGACACGCTGCGGCAGCTTCCTTTTCCCGGCTCCTCTTCTTCCTTCCTCTCTCCTCTTTTCTCTTCTCTTTCCTCTATTCTCTTCTCTTTCTTCTCTCTCCTCTTTTCTCTTCTCTTCTCTATTCTCTTCTCTTCTCTATTCTCTTCTCTTTCTTCTCTCTTTCTCTTCCTTCTCTTTCTTCTCTTTCCTCTTTTCTTTTCTCTTTCTTCTCTTCTCTTCTCTTCTCTTTCTTCTCTTTCTTCTCTTTCCTCTTTTCTCTTCTCTTTCTTCTTCATTTCTCTTTTCTCTTCTCTTTCCTCTATTCTCTTCTCTTTCTCCTTCCTTTCTCTTTCCTCTTTCTCTTTTCTCTTCTCTTTCTTCTTCTTTGTTCTTTCCTCTTTTTTCTCTTCTCTTTCTTTTCTTTTCCTTCTTTTCTCTCTCTTTCCCCTTCTGTTCATTCTCTTCTTCTTTGATTTTCCTTTCACTCTTCTTCTCTCTTTTTTTCATCTCATTCTTCTCCTTTTTCTTTTTTTTTTTTCCTTCCTCTCCTTTCTCTTTACTTTGTCACTTCTCTTTTCTTTTTTCTTTCACCTTTCTCTTTGTTTCTTTTCTTTGCCTCTTCCCGTTTTCTCTTTTCTTTCCCCGTTATATTTTCTTTATTTTCTCATCTCCTTCTCTTACTCTTCTTTTCTCTTCTCCCTTTCTTTGTTTTTTCTTTTCCTTCCCTTTCTTCTTCTCTTCCGTTTTCCTCTCCTTTCCCACTTCCCTCTTCCTCTTTGTTCCTATTACCCTCTTCCTTTTTTAATTTATTATTCTATTCCTTTTTCCTTTTCCCCTTTCTCATCCCTTTCCCGCTTTTCCTTTCTCTTCCCCTTTACTCTTTCGTTTTATTTATTTATCTTCTTCCTTCCCTCTTCACTCTTTTTTAGCTTCTCATTTCTTTTCTTCCCCTTTCTCCTCTCCTTTTCCCTTTTTCTCTTCCTTCCCATTCTCCTCTTTTCCACCCTTACTCTTCCCTTCTCACTCCCTTCCTTCCCTCCTTTCTCCTTCTTTCCTGCTCTTTCCTCACTCATCTCACTTTATCCTCACTCTTGCTCCCCTTCCTCACCACTCAGTCCTTGCCTCCTCACTCCCTCCCTTCCTCCTCTCTGCTTCGCTCTCATTCCCTTACTCTCTCACCTTTGCCCACTCTTGCCCTTTCATTCCTTCCCTCCCTCATTCCCCTCGCTCTTTGTCACCTCACTCTCCTTTCCCTCACTACCTTCCCTTCCCTCACTCCTCTCGCTTTTTGCCCTCTCCCTTCCCTCACTCCCTTCCCTCACTTTCCTCGCCCTTTGCCTCCTCACTCCCCTCCCTTCCCTCACTCCCTTCCCTCACTTTCCTCGCCCTTTGCCTCCTCACTCCCCTCACTTCGCTTATGTTCGCCATCAAGCAAGATGTATGATGGAAATTATATGTCTCCGGAGATGCTTGGATGACGATACAGAGGAAGAGGAGGAAGAAGAGGAAGAGGGGAAGGGTGAAGGAGAATATTCTTTAAAGGAAAAAATTAAGAAGGAGAGAAAGAGGGAAGGGGAGAAGAGTGTGTGTGTGTGTGTGTGTGTGTGTGTGTGTGTGTGTATGTGTATGTGTATGTGTATGTGTATGTGTATGTGTATGTGTATGTGTATGTGTATGTGTATGTGTATGTGTGTGTGTGTGTGTGTGTGTGTGTGTGTGTGTGTGTGTTTGTTTGGTTGTGTGAGAGAGAGAGAGAAAACAAAAGTAAAAGAAAAAGGCAAAAAAAAGAAAGAAAGAAAGAAAGAAAAAGAAAAGGAAGACAAAAGAAAAAAGAATAAAAGGTATTCTCAATTTGGGAAAGTGGGAAAAACTCTACGCATTGTCGCGCCCTGATTCAATTACCAGCCAACCCGAAGAATGAAAGACAGACAGACGGAAGGGGCGAGCGAGAAGAGGGGGAGGGGGGGAATAGTAATTAAAAAATAAGAAACAAAGAGAATATCATTTTTAAAAAGTAAATAAGAATAGGATGAAACACGTGAGGAACATAATAGGAAGGAAAATAATAAATTTAAAAAAAAAAGAAAAAAAAAAGGAAAAACAAAGAGAATACAATTAAAAATAATTGGAAATGGGGTAGAACACGTGAATAACAGGCTAAGGAGCGAGGGAAGAGAGAGTTTTCACCGCGTTAACGTAGAGAGACATTGACGTTATGGGAGTATTAATGGGCGGAAAGGGAGAGCTTGGCGTAGCGAGAGGTGTGAGGGATGAGGGAAGAGAGGGAGAGAAAGAAGAGGAAGAAGAGAAGGAGATGGACGAGGGGGAGAGGAGGAAGAAGAGAAGGGGATGGACGAGGGGGAGAGGAGGAAGAAGAATAAGAAGGAGGAGAGCGAGAAGGAAGAGGAAGAGGAGGAGGAGGGGGAAGAGGGAGAGGAGGGAGGAGGAGAAGAAGAAGAAGAAGGAGAAGGAGGAAAGTAAATAAAAAGTAAATAAAAATAACTCACCCCAAGACAAAAGTAAGACAGAGTAAGGTAAGGTAAGGTAAGGTACTTTAAGGCAAGGCAAGATCCTCCCGTCCATACCTCACACGATATTACATTCAGTCCACTAAGGTAATTACAGGGAAGTAGGGAGGGCGGGAGAGGGAGGAAAGGTAATTAGATTTTAACCCCGCACTCTTTTCTCTAAGAGCTGACGGTCGGGCTGCGTGCGCCTGTCAGCCTCAATCCGCACCTGGCTATTACTAAAGGTGTTTAATTTGCCTCGGAAATTCACGCAGGGTTTCGAATTCTATTTTGATTTGATTTTTCTTTTTTTTTCTTTCTTAATTTGTTTCTGTTTTTTATTATTATTTTTACTTTTTTTTCTTTTTTTTTTGAAAATTCTTTTAGTTTCGGTCCATTTTTCGATTTCTTTTCTTTTGGTTAATATGCATTGATTTCTATCTTTCTGTCTTGGGGAGGGTGTTGGGGGGGCATTATGTGTGTGTGTGTGTGTGTGTGTGTGTGTGTGTGTGTGTGTGTGTGTGAGTGTGTGTTTGGGTGTGTGGGTGTACGTGTGTGTTTGCATTCATTTGCATTTCCGTGTGAAATATTTCCACCAATACATTTCCATTCATATGATTAATCCAGACTAATTAATTACCTAAATATCGTGCCCCCCCCCCTCTTCTCATCCCCCTACCCCCCCACCCCCTCCTTTCCCTGCTTCCTTCCTTCAACCTCTCTTTCTATTCCTTCTGTTTCCTTTCCCTCTTTTCTCTCCCTCTTCCTTCTTCCATACCATCCATACTCCTCTATTTTTCCTCCTCCCTCTTTCCCACTTTCTCATCCTTATTTCTTCTCTCCCCTCTGCCACTCCCTTTCTCATCCCACTCCCTCCCTCCCCCCACCTATTCCCACCCACTCCCTACCCCTCCCTCCCCCTTACCATCTTACACTTTCCTCTCCCCCTCCCTCATCCCACTCCATCTCCCCCTTCCTCCCTCCTCCCCCTTCCTCCTCCTCCCCCTCCCTCCCCCTCCCCCTCCATTCCCCTTCCCCCCATCCCCCTCCCCCACTCCCTGTCTTGTTAAATGCCTCAACATCCCACTTTGTTTCCTTGGTAATTAGATGTTCATTGATCGGGTTAATTAACGCCCGTCAATGCTGATCACGTGATCAAGGTTTACGCGTGTATTGATCCGACCTCTGCTTCGATATCCCTGCACCCCCCCCCCACCACCCCTCTCCCTCCCCCCCTTTGTCTTTTGCAACGTGTCACTGTCTCGTCTGTTGCACATTTGCTCTGTCTGTATCACTCGCTTTGGTGCAAACTCGTGTTTTTTTTCCTTTTATATTTGTTGGGTTGCATACATACATGGGCATGTGTACACCCATATGTGCACATATAGAAGTACGCACACATATGGACGTGGATACGCCCACATGTGCACATACAGAGATACGCACACACATGGACATTGATACACGCATACGAGTATGTACACATACACAGATACCCACTCATATTTGTGTGGATATATTCATAAGTGTACATGCACAGGTACACACACATTTGGGCATGAATACACTCATATGTGCACATACACAGGTACGCACACATATGGGCATGGATACACTCATATGTGCACTTACACAGGTGCGCACACAAACATACGTACATGCATACAACCACATAATGCATGAATACAAGAGCACGTAAACCAAATTACCCATAGGCACGTGTACATTAGAATAAATTGGTAGATGAATAAATAGACACAGGAAGAAAAGGATAGGAAGAGGAGGAAGGATCGATAATGACGACGATGATGATGATGATAAAAGGTGGATGAAAGAAGGTGCGAGAGAAGAGAGGAGAGCGAGAGAGAAGGAGAGAGAGAGAGGAGAGAGAGAGAAGAAAAGAGAGAGAGAAGGAAAGAGAGAGAGAAGGAGAGAGAGAGAGAGAAGGAGAGAGAGAGAGAAGGACACAGAGAGAGAGAGATTGAGAGAGAGAGAGAGAGAGAGAATTCAAGAGATAGAGAGAGAGAAAATGATAGGAGAGAAGGATTGAGAAAGAGAGAGAAACAAAGAGGAAGAGAAAGAGAAAGAAAGAAAGGAAGAGAAAGAAAAAGACCGAGATCAAGAAAGAGAGAGAGAGAGAGAGAAAATAAATAAATAAAAGAAAAGCTCAACCGCCCATTTATTCATACATTAAAATCCGTATATATTAATCTTATCCGTCCGTCGCGACTTCTTGCGCCCTTCTGCAAATTCCATTAAGTAACAAAGGTTCTCGGTAAACTGTTCCATTAAATGATTATTTTCCTTCGAGTCGGCCATTTTTGTGCCACTCAAAAATCACTTTCTTCCCAAAATTTCTCATTTCGATGCGCGCCTCGTTTTTTTTTTTTTTTCTTTCTTTCCTTTTCGTAGTCATCTTGTATTTGTTTTTTGCTGTTTTGCTTTTTATTATTCTTTTTTCTTCCTTCCTTTCTTTTTGATTCTCCTCTTCCTCCTCCTCCTTCTTTCTTTCTCTCTTCTTCTTCTTCTTCTTCTTCTTCTTCTTTTTCTTCTTCTTCTTCTTCTTCTTCTTCTTCTTCTTCTTCTTCTTCTTCTTCTCCTCCTTCTTCTTCTTCTTCTTCTTCTTCTTCATTTTCTCCTCACCTTCTATTTCTTTCCTTTCCTTCTTCCTTTCCTGCGTTTTTCCTCTTCTTCACATTCTTCTCAACCAAATTTGTTATCGACATTCCATTTTTTTCTCCATTCCCTTATCAACACTATCTCTTTTTTACCTCTTTTATCACCTGCCCTTCATATCCACTCATTATCCACCATCCACTTTCCATTTCCACTTCCATCCACTTGGTCTTTACGTGGCAGTCATTTTCGTGATGATGTCAGTATGGAAGGTTTCATGATGTCATAGTGATATCAGAATGTATTAAGTGAATAGCAAGGTTTGAAGGTTTGAACGAAATTTTATCTCTCTTATTAGGATGAGGATAATGATGATGATGATGATGATGATGATAATAATGATAATAATAATAATGATAATAATAATAATGATAATAATAATAATGATAATAATAATAATGATAATAATAATAATGATAATAATAATAATAATAATAATAATAATGATAATGATAATGATAATGATAATGATCATCATCATCATCATCATCATCATCATCATCATCATCATCATCATCATCATCATCATCATCATCATCATCATCATCATCATCATCATCATCATCATCATCATCATCATCATCATCCATCATCATCATCATCATCATCATCATCATCATCATTCTTTTTACTCACTCCCTCTCCCTCTTTTTCTTCCTCTCTCCTTTTCCTTCCCTTTCCTATTCTCCTCCTCCTTTCCTCTCCTTTCTCCTCCCTTTACCCTTTCCTTCATCTCTCCCTTTCCACATTTCTTTTCCCATAATTTTGTTCCTACTCTTCCCCCCTCTTCCCTCTAACCCTTCCTTCCTCTTCCTCTCCTCCTCCTCCTCCTCCTCCTCCTCCTCTTCCTCTCCCTCATCCTCTTACTCATCCTCCCTTCCCCTTCCTTCTTCCTTCCTCCTCCCTCCTCCTTCCTCTCACGCCTCTTCTCCCCCCTCCCCCTCCCCCCCTCTCTTCCCCTCCTACTCATCCACTCGAGTATTTGTACCGTCAGCAACAGGGCCTATTTTTTTTTTTCTTTTTCTCTTTTCCTTTTTTTCTCGTTTCTTTTCTTTTTTCTTTTTTTATTCATACACATTTTTCTTTCTCTGCGCGATCTGCCGTGACACCTTACAATGCCAGTTCCTCCCCCTCCCCCCTTCCCCCTCCCCCCTTCCCCCTTCCCCCCCCCCTGCCCCTCCAGTTCCGTTTTCTATTTATATCTTTCTTGAGTTATTTTAAGGTGAGATTCGCCCATTTTATTATTTTTTCTTGCCTTTTCTTTATTTTTTATTTGTGTATATATTTTTTTCCTTCCTTCTCCTCTTTGGCAAATGGTTTATGCAGCTATTTCTTGTCATCGTTCTCTGATTATCCTCTCTCTCTCTCTCTCCCCTCTTTCCATTTTTTTTTTTTTTTTATCTACCTTTGTTTATTATCATCCTCTATCCCACTCCCCTTCCCTCGCCCCGCCTCATCCATCCCTTCGCTCCGCCCACCTCTTTTATTTTCTTGTTGCGCTTTTGTCCTCTGCTCCCACCCCCACCCCCACCACCCCACCCCCACCCCCACCCCCACCCCCACCCCCACCCCCCCCGCCATTAACCCTTCTGTTTCAGTGATATTTTCTTTTCTTTTTCTTCTTCTTCTTTTTTTTTTTTGTTTGTATATTTTTGGGGTAACGTGTACTTGTCTTTTGTCATTTTTTAAATAATTTTTATTTTTATATTCGTCTCTTTTATTGCCATACATAAACAGATACTCACAAATATAGATAGATAGATAGATAGATAGATAGATAGATAGATAGATGTATATATGTATGTATGTATGTATGTACGTATGCATATCTGTGTGCGTGTATATATATGCATATGTATATATGGTGTGCGTGTGTGTGTCTATGTACGTGTGCATACATGTGCATATAGATTTAGACAGAAAACTCTAATATTGCAGTGATTAGATATGCAATGTGTCTCTCTGTATACAGGACACCCCTTCCTGATTTTTTCTTTCTTTTATCATTGTTTCTCTCCCTCTCCCCTTCTTCGTAAGTGCTACTCATCTTTCACTTATTTCTCTTTTATTCTCGTGTTTTGGGTTGCTTTTTTGTTTGTTCGTCTTTTTCTTCTGTTTTCTTTTATTTATATTTTATTTATTTTTTTATTTGTATTTGTTTTTTCTTTTCTTTTTTAAGTTCTCTTGTATTTCATTATTCTTTGTGCTTTATTTTCCATGTCTCTCTAATTTGTCCTTCTCACTCATTTTCCTATTTCTCTCTGTCTCCTCTTCTTTATCTTTTTTTTCTCTTGACTTGTTCAGTCTTTTGTGTCATTCCGGATTTTTTTTCTTCTTCTTTTGCCATCTTTCTT
>NC_051387.1:49133636-49139461 GCF_015228065.2 Penaeus monodon
CCTTCTCTCTCTTCCCTCTCCTTCTCTCTCTCGCCTCTCCCTCATCTTTTCTCTTCCATTCTCGTTCTTGCTCCCTTCCTCCCATCCCCATCTTTCTTCCTCATTTGCTGCCCCTCTCTTCTCCTCATCAATCTGCTTTTCCTCCCTCTCTTTGTCGCTCCTGCTCCTCCTCTTCCTCCATCTCCTTCCTCCTCCTTCTCCTTCTCCCTCTTCCTTCTCCTCCTCTCTCCTCCAATCCTTCCCTCCCCTTCACCCCCCTTAGTACATTTCACTCGCTGCGTAGTAGAACGCACATCATTATCTACGTCATACCTCGAGTGCCACCATCCCATAGTGCCACAGTGCCACGCTGGTGATAATGACGGTGCCACGAACCGTAGAGGAATGTTTCAGAAGGTAACAGGGCGTTTTAAATGAGAGAGAGAGAGAGACAGAGAGAGAGAGAGAGAGAGAGAGAGAGAGAGAGAGGGAGAGAGAGAGAGAGAGAGAGAGAGAGAGAGAGAGAGAGGGAGAGAGGGGGGTAGAGACATGGAGGAAGGAAGTAGGAGTGTGAGAGAGAAAGAAAGACAGAGAGCTGCTTCTGTGTAAACATCTTAGGTTGTGCCTTGATATATATATATATATATATATATATATATATATATATATATATATATATATATATATATATATATATGTATATATATATATATATATATATATATATATATATATATATATATATATATATATATGCTTTATTCACCCTCCCTCCCTTCCTCCCTCCCTCCCTCCCTCCCTCCCTCCCTCCTCCTCCCTCCCTCCCTCCCTCCCTCCCTCCCTCCCTCCCTCCCTCCCTCCCTCCTACCCTCCTTCCATCCTTCTTTCCTCCTATCTCTCCCTTTCAATTCCTATCCTTCTCTTTTCATTTCTCTCTCTCTCTCTCCTCCCTCCCTCCCTCCCTCCTCCCCTCCGCCAACAGCTTCCCAAATAAACAAAGCCCCCATTAAAGACCAACTGAGAATGAATCCCCTCTTCCTCCCCTCCTTCCCCTCATCCCCTTCTCCAACCCCTTACTCCTTACTCCACCCTTCTCCCTTCCCTCCTTCCCCTCATTATCCCCCACCTTCTCCCTCCCCTCACTCTCCCCTTCTACGTCCTTCCTTCCCCCATTATCCCCCACCCTCTTCCTTCCGTCACTCCCCCCTCTACGTTCCCTCACCCCCCCCCCGTCTCCCTTCCTTCCTTCCCCTTATTTCTAACTCCCCCGCCCTCTCCCCCTTCCATCACTCTCCCCTCTCCCTCCCCTCCTTCCCCTCATCCCCCACCTCCTCCCTCCTCACTCCACCCCTCTCCCCAGCTCTTAACCTGCCTGTCACTTAACCTCTCATACCCCTCACCCACTCACCCCCCCCCCGTGTTTCTTCCCCTCACTTCTTCGTCTTGATCTCACTCTGCCTAAATATTTACCCTTTTCCGGCTGTCTCCTATTTACCACTAACTTAACCTCTCCCTTTCTTCTCTCCCTTATTCCCTCTCTCATCCTCCTTCTATCACCATCTACTCCTCCTCCTCCTCCTCCTCCCTTTCCCTCCATTCCTATAACTCTCCCTCCCTCCAATTTACTCCTCCCCATTACTCTGCCTACCCCTCCACCCATCCCTTCACCCCCCTACCCCATTCCTATCTCTCCCCCTACCCACCTCCCCTCTACCGCTTCTCCTTCCCTCCTTCCCTCTCCCCCACCCCTTCACTCTTTCCTCTCTACTTCCTCTATATCCTTTCCCCTACCTATCTCTCCTCCCCCTCCAGATCCCTCCCCTCTCCCTACTTTCTCCCTTCCTCCCTTCCCCCTCCACATCCCTCTCCCCCTTATTCCCTCCTCCCTCTCTCCCTCCACGTGCATTCCCCTACCTTCTCCCTCCTCTCTCTTCCCTCCTCCCTCCTCCCTCTCTCTCTCCCCCTCCACACCCCTTCCCCTACCTTCTCCCTCCTCTCCCTCCCCCCCTCCCCCCTACTTACAGGTGCGTGATTACGAGGTCCAGCTCACCTTAACTGCCATTCAGCTTGGCAGACACGCTTAATGAGAGGGGAAAAGAGGGGAGAGAACGTAAAGCAGTAATGAGGAAGAAGAAGGAGGAGGGGGGGGGAAGAGTGAGGGGGAAGACGGAGATGGGAGAAGGGAAGAGAGAAAGGAGGAAGAGAAAGAATGAGGCAAGAAAAGCGAAAGAGGGGAAAAGGAATAACAAGAGTGATTTAGGTAGATGGAGAGGGGAAAGGAGGAAGGGGAGAACGGAGGAGAGGAGAAGGGAAGAAGCCATTGAAGGCGGAAACGACAAGGGAGAGGGGAGGGGAGAGGAGAAATTTATGAACGAGGTAAAGGAGACGGGGAAGAAGAGGAGAGGGAAAGTTATGGGAGGAAACAGTAAAGCACATGAAGAAGAGGGGAAGAGGAAGAAGAAAGGAGAAAGAGAAAGAGGGGAAATGAGCAGCAGCGAAGGAGAGGAAGGAACAGGGAATAGGAGGAGGGAAAAACGAGAGGGTGGAAGAGGGTAGAAGGAAAAGGAAGGATAAAAGATAAAGAGAGAAGAGAGAAACGGGTAAGGATAGAGAGAGAGAAGGGGAAGAGAAAGGTAAGAAATGGGAAAGAGAAAGAGGAGTGAGCGTAGAAAGGAGAAAGAGGAAGAAGGATGAAGGCAGAAAGGAATAAGAGTAGAGAAAGAGAGAGAAAAAAAAAGAACAGAGAGGGACGAACGCAGAGAGAAAAGGGAAGACAGAGGGGAAAGAGAGACACGAAGGGAGGGTTAAGGGTTACTTTGTGGGTTTAAGATAACGCAAGGAAACCTCTTAAGACGAGGCTTCACCCCCTCCCCCCCTCCCCCCCCCCATCTCCTCTCGCCGCTGAGGAGTTTCCTTTACTTCCTGATTGACAGAGAGGCGAGGATCTAAAACGTCAAAGGCGAGGCGAAGACGGAGGGAAGAAAGGAAAGCAGAAAATGAGGGAATACGAGGGAGGAAGAGGTGGGAGAGATAGGTGGAGAGGGAGAGGGAGAGAGATGGAGAGTGAGAGGGGGTGGGGGAGAGAGAGAGAGAGAGGGGGGAGGAGAGAGAGCGAGGGACAGGGGAGAGGGAGAGGGGAGGAGAGAGAGAGAGAGAGGGGAGAGAGAGAGGGAGAGAGAGAGAGAGAAAGAGAGAGAGAGATAAAGTGAAAGAGAGAGAGAGAAAGAGAAAGAGAGAGAGGGTGGGGGAAAGAGAAAGAGAAAGAGGAAGAGAGAAAAAAAAGAAAAAGAAAGAGAAACAGAGAAAGGAGAAGGAGAAAGGGGGAGAAAGGGCCTCGATTTGTGGTTGTAAATGTGGTCTTCCTTTTATGTAAGTTGGGGGATGGGAGGAGGGAGAGAGGGAGAGGGGGAAGGGGGAGGTGATAAAGAGAAAGGTGAATTGGAGAAAGAGAGATGGGGGGAGGGAGAGAGGGAGAGGGGGAAGGGGGAGGTGACAGAGAGAAAGGTGAATTGAAGAAAGAGAGATGGGGGGAGGGAGAGAGGGAGAGGGGGAAGGGGGAGGTGACAGAGAGAAAGGTGAATTGGAGAAAGAGAGATGGGGGGGAGGGAGAGAGATAGAAACAGATAGGATGAAAAGAATGAGGGGAAGAAACAGGAAGATAGAAAGAAAACCTCCCCTAACTAAGCATGAGTGTACGTGTGTGTGTGTGTGTGTGTGTGTGTGTGTGTGTGTGTGTGTGTGTGTGTGTGTGTTTGTGTGTGTATGTGTGTGTGTGTGTGTGTGTGTGTGTGTGTGTGTGTGTGTGTGTGTGGTGTGTGTGTGTGTGTCTATCTGTCTGTATGTGTGTGTGTGTCTACCTGTCTGTATGTGCGTGTCTATCTGCCTCTGTGTGTGTGCCTGGTTGTGTGCGAGGGTAAAGGTTTAGTACACATTTGTTTTTATTGCATCCAGTCCTTGCAACTCCTTGAAGTGAATATTGCTCTTCCTTTGTCTTAGTGACGAGGGGCAGGCGAGGTTCCTTCGAGAGAAACAGAAGGAGACCGAGAGCTGCAGAGAAAGAGAGAAAGAGAGAGAGAGAGAGAGAAAGAAAGAGAAAGAGAAAGAGAAAGAGAAAGAGAAAGAGAAAGAGAAAGAGAGAGAGAGCAAGCGAAAAGACGATAAAGACTAAGAAAACAGAAAATGAGGCACACCAAAGAGAAAGAAAGAGAGCAAGCGAGAGCAAGAGAAAAAAGACAGAAAGCGAGGCACACCAAAGACTAAGAGAAGAGAAAACGAGGCATAGAAAAAAGAGAGAGAAAGAAAGACAGCGAGAGCAAGAGAGAGAGAGAAAAAAAAACGATAAAAAACATCATACACAAAATGAAAGATATCAAGAAGAGACACAGGCCGGCCTTACCTCATTACCTCGGCGCTACCCAAGGCACGAAAACCGGACAGGGAAAGAGGGAAAGAGGAAAGAGGCAAAGAGGGGAGAGGGAATGAAGAGAGAAGGAAAGAGGGGAGAGGGAGGAAAGAGGGGAGAGGGGAGAGGCAAAGATGGGAGAGGGAATGAGGAGAGAGGGGAAGGGGAAAAGGAAAGAAAAGAGAGGCAAAGAGGGGAGAGGAGAGAAAGATAAAAGAGAGAAGAAAGGAGAAGAGAGGGAAAGAAGAGAGAGGAAGAGAGGAGAGAGGGGAAGACTGAAGTTCAGGCTTCTCAAGACGTCTAAGAAGGAGCGAGGGGAGGGTAAGAAGGAGTGAGGAGAGGGGTGGGTGACGAGGGGGAGAGAGGGGGGAGGGGGTAAGGAAGGGGAGTCGGCTTATCTCCTTTAATATGATGAACGTCTTCTATAAGGCTGATCGCGAGAGAGAGAGAGAGAGAGAGAGAGAGAGAGAGAGAGAGAGAGAGAGAGAGAGAGAGAGAGAGAGAGAGAGAGAAACTGGCAGACAGACAAACAGAAGGAAACCGAGAGATGCAGAGAGAAATAGAGTGAGAGAGAATGAGAAAAAAAAGACAGGAAGAATAGATAACGAGACACAGAAACGATAGACAGAGAATCACAGAGACAGAAAGAGAGAAGCAAGGGACAGAGACAGAGAGAGAAACGAGAGACAGTGAATAACAGATACAGAAAGAGAGAAACAAGGGACCAGAGACAGAGAGAGAAACGAGGGACAGAGAGAAAAACAAGTGATAGAGGTAGAGAGAGAGGAACAAGAGAGAGAGACCCGGCATGGAATATCGTTACCTACGGAGCGCGAGTGAATTCTTGTTGCATTTTCTTTTCCTTTTTTTAAGGGGAGACTTTTGTATTGTTACGGTTCACGAGACAATGCTATGCAGAAGTGGAGCAGAGGCTGGCTTATTCTGGACCTGTGTGTAGGTGGAGAGACAAAGGAGAGGGAAATGGATAGAGGGAGAGAGAGGGAGGAGAAAGAATGGAGAGGGAGACGTTGAGAGAGAGAGAGAGAGAGAGAGAGAGAGAGAGAGAATGAAGACAGATGAGTGCATGCGTAGATGAATGAATTAATAAACGCATAGTAGGACAGCTAGGGACTGATATGCGTAGAGAGTGATTAATAGATTTTTAAACAGTATAAACAGATGGACAAAAGGTAGGGGAGATAGATGTATGGAGACTGATAGACTATGGATAAATACATATTTTTATACATACATACATACATACATACATACATACATACATACATGCAGACCTTCATTTATACCTTCATTTATACCTTCATAATCCACCCATCACCCTACTCCTCCTCATACCCTCCATCCATCCACCCATCCATCCCCACCATCCACTCCATCCTCACCATCCCCATCCATCACCCTCCACCCATCCATCCATCCACCCTAT
>NC_051387.1:49139561-49147061 GCF_015228065.2 Penaeus monodon
CCCATCCCTCTCCCCATCCTCCCCCCCCCTTTTCATCATCCATATTCACCCTCCTCAGTTTTCTCTCTTTCCTCCTCCCCTCATCCTCATTTCCTTTCCTCACTCCAGATTCCACCCTCATCCCTCTCTCTTCCTCCCCTCTTCCTCCCCCTTTCTTTCTCTCTCCTCCTCTCTTCAGTCCACCTCTCCTCCCCCTTCCTTCCTCCTCCTCTCCTCTTCTTTCTCTTCTTCCTCTCCTCTCTCTCCCCTCCTCATTTCACTCCCTCTTCCCTCTTCCTCCCTCCTTCCTCTCCTCCCTCCTCCCCCTTCCCTCCTCCTACTCCCTCCTCCACCACCTCTTCCATCCCTCCCTTCCCCTCCTCCCTCCACTCCCCCCCCCTCATCCCTCCCATCCCTCCTCCACCTCCGCCTCCTCCATCTCCTCCACCCCTATTTCTCCAATCTCCCTCTCTCCATCTCCCTGATTCACCAGCATTTCCCTCCGTCTGTGTTGACTTTGAGGAAATCTGTATTTGGCAATGGCCGGGTTTACTGGCCTCAGGCATATTTCATTGAAGGCTTGTTTACTTAACCATCTGTGGGAGGCAGGTGGTTCGACGCTGGGGATTTCTTGCGATGTGGATGGGTGGGTGGATGGGGGGGTGGAGTGGGGGGGTGGATGGATGGGGGATGGAGAGGGTGGGTGGATGGATGGATGGGTGGATAGATGATGATGTATGTAGATAGCAGGTGGTGTATGGATGGATAGATAAATTAATGTGGTTGGATATATACGTGGGACACACACACACACACACACACACACACACACACACACACACACACACACACACACACACACACACACACACACACACACACACACACACACACACACACACAACACACACACACACATTATTCGAAGCTTTTAATCAAATTTCGAACTTAAAAACAAGTTTCGGGCGGCCATCGTTAATCAGAATCCTGTCTCGTAATTTATCTGATCCTGGAAATTAACATACGATAATCTCTTCATTAGCTTCTGATCGCGTGGTTACCGTCTTGTTAGAATTCTGCTTTGTGATCTAATCGAAATATTTTTAGGCTTTTCATTTTCTCTGATCTTCTCTGTCTGTCTGCAGGTCTGTCTCTGTCTGTCTGTCTCTGTCTGTCTGTCTGTCTGTCTGTCTCTCTCTCTCTCTCTCTCTTCTTCTCTCTTCTCTCTCCTCTCTCTCCTCTCCTCTCTCTCTCTCTCCCTCCATCTCTTCCTCATCCCCTCATCTCATCATCCCTCATCCCTCATCTCTCATCATCATCATCATCATCATCATCATCATCATCATCATCATCATCATCATCATTATTACCATTTATATGTCAGACTAACCGACATATTTGTAAATATAACTGACTTGTAGATTAGGAAATATAACGATGAAACAGCTGTGAATTGCTGGCATGTTTACAATCAAATGTAGAATGATAGATAGATAGATATTTTGAGGGGGGGGGGAAGGCAGAGGGAGAGGGGAGGGGAGAGGGAGAGGGGAGAGGGGAGGGAGAAAGTGAAAGTGAAAGTGAGAGTGAGAGTGAGAATGAGAGTGAGAAAGAGAAAGAGAAAGAGTGAGGAAGTGAGATTGAGAACGAAAGAGAATGAAAATTCGGAGAAAGACAAAAACAAACAGACACCCACACATACACTGAAATGTTCGAAATGTACGGAAATTGAACATGAATCATTCTATCTCGCTCATCTCAATAACATGAGTATAAAGATATTTATCTCCATCACAATAACGCGTTCTCACTGTTGCCGTTCTATTTCATATGATTGTTGTTGTTGTTATTGTTGCTGTATGCTGTTGTTGTTGTTGTTATTAATCTGTTGTTCTTGTTGTTGTTGTTATTAATCTGTTGTTCTTGTTGTTATTAATCTGTTGTTCTTGTTGTTGTTGTTATTAATCTGTTGTTGTTGTTGTTGTTGTTTAATCTGTTGTTGTTGTGTATTAAGCTGTGTTCTTGTGTTTGTTGTTATTAACTGTTATTAATAATCATCTATCATCATCATCCTCATATCATCAATCATATTCATATCATCATCATCATTATCATCAATTGTTATTTCCGCCTATTTCTTCAATTCTAATCACAACAAAGATGACGAAGACAACGTTGATGACGATAAAGAAGAATAAAATAATAATAATAATCATAATAATAATAATAATAATAATATAATACTTATCATATAATGATAATAACAGACTAACGCAGCTCCCCTTTAGCTAACACCCCAACCCATTTCGACACCTCCCCCTTACCCCCCCCCTTATCCCTCCTTTTACCACCCTGTTCATTTTCTTTGATTTATGGCATATACATTCGAAATTGCTATTCTAACGGCGCCAACTCCAGCCTATAAGAGCGATTGTGATTTTTTTTTTCTTATAAGTATAAAGTATAAAGTGACTATGACGTGTTTTGAGCTGTAATTTTATTATTGTTGATGTTGTTGTTTTTTTTTTTTTATTATTATTATTATTATTATTATTATTATATTATATTATTATATATATTATATTATTATTATGATTTATATTATTATATATCATCATCATCATCATCATTATTATTATCATTATTACTACTACTATAATTTTCATCAATATTGTTGTTGCTCTTGTTTTTATTTCCTCCCACTTCTCCATTCTCTTCCTCTTCTTCCTCATTTGCCTCCTCTTTATCCTCAGTGCTTCTCCTTCATTCTTCCTCCTTCTCCTTCCTCCTCCTCCTCTCCTCCCTCCTCCTCTCTCTCCTCCTCCTCTCTCCTCTTTCTCCCCTCCTCCTCCCCTCTCCTCCTCCTCCTCCTACTCCTCCTCTCCCCCTCTCTCCCCTCTCCCCTCCTCCTCCTCCTCCATCCCCTCCCCTCCTCCTCCTCCTCCTATCCCTCCTCCTCCTCTCTCTCTCCTACCTCCTCCTCCTTTCCTCTCCTCCCCTCTCTCCTCCTCCTCTTCCTCCTCCTCCCTCCCTCCTCCCTTTTCCTCTCCTCTCCTCCTCCTCTCCTCCCTCCTCCCTCTCATCCTCCTATCCCTCCCTCCTCTCCTCACTACTCCTCGTCCTATCCTCCCTCCTCCTCCCTCCTCATCCTCCTCCTCCTCCTCCTCCTTAATACACTGCCTTTCCTCAAGCCCACTTGTGAAACCGAGCATCGCTTATCCATCAGAATACTGTATCATTGTTTCGCTCCTTTGCGATTCTGTCTTTTCTTCGTTTTCATCTTTATGGATTTTTTTTTTTTTCTTTGGCTGTTCTTTTTTTTCTCTTTCTTGGACTTTTTCTTTTTTGTTTGTTTGTTTCTTTGTTTTTTTCTCTTTTTTGGGATTTTCTCTTTTTCTTTTTTTTTGTGGATTTCTTTCGTTTCTTTTTTTCCCGAGCTTTCGTTTTTCTTCTTCTTCTTTTTCTTCTATTTCTTTCTATTCTTTTCTTTTTCTTTTTCTCAATTGTTTTCTTGTATTTTCTTTACTATTATTTCTTTATTTTCTTCTTCTCAATTTCATCATTTCAGAATTTGTTTTAAAAAATCATGTTTTTTTTCATTCGTGACTATATTTATAGATGTGTAATGTATTTTCTTATTCTTGTTTGTGGTATTGTTTTTCAATTCCTCTTTCTCCTTTCATTCTCAGTTTACTGATATTTCTTCTTTATCATCGTTTTTTCATCATCTTTTGTGTTATCATTATATTATCAGTGTTTTGTGATCCTTTTCTTCATCGTTAATATGTTATAATAATCATTAATATTTCACTTTTTTTAATCGTCATCCTCCTTTTTTATTGTAATTTTTACTTTTTATTATTTTTACGTTTTTTTCCCTTTATTTTATCCTTTTTTCTTTTCTTCTTTTTCAAACACTCGTTTTTTTTTCTCTCTCTCTCTTTTCCTTTTTTATCACTTCTTTTTTCGACCATGATTAGTTGTTGTTCTTTAAGTTTCGTCGCAAAAGTTTTCCGTAAATAACGATCAGTCAAAAAATGTTCGATTAATCACCCTTTTTCCGGGGGGGGAGGGGGAAGGTTGAAGGGGGGGGGGTTGTTTTTGGAGATAAGGAAGGTTGGGGAAGCGACTGGGAGGGAGAGGAGAGGAGAGGAGAGAGGGGGGGAGAGGGAGAGGGAGAGGAGGAGGGAAAGGGAGAAGAATGGGGAGAGGGGAGGGAGAGGGAGAGGGAGGAGGAGGGAGAGGGAGAGAGGGGGAGAGGGAGAGGAGGAGGGGAGAGGGAGAGGAGGAGGGAGAGGGAGAGGAGGAGGGAGAGGGAGAGAGGAAACGAGAGAGAGGGAGAGGAGAGGAGGATAGAGGGAGAGGGAGAGGGAAAGAGAGAAGAAGAGGAATAGGGAGGCGGAGAGGGAGAGGAAGTAGAAGAGGAAGTGGAAGAAAAAAAGAAAGAGGGGAGGAAGAAGCAGAAACAAATGTGTGTTTATCTATTTGTCTGTCTATCTAAGAGACAGACAGACAAGCAGACAAGCAGGTCTATATATAGAGGCATCCAGAGACATATAAAGATAGAAAAAGAAAGAAACAAACAAACAAACAAACAAACAAACAAACAAAACAAACCTGGAAAAACAAAGTGAGAGGAAAAAAAACAATAATAACAACAGCGACAACAACACAAAGCAACAACATTACACACACAAGAAAAGCAAAGAACCAACCAAACAAATAGCAAAACCCCAAGAAAATCGAAAGAACTGTACTTTTCAAGGCATCTTGTCATTTCTAGTGTTGCATATTCCTCTTCTGCGGCCAAAGGTCCCAATTCGGTTTTCTTTTGTTTCCTTTTTCTTTTGGTCTTTCCATTTTTACTTATTTTGTTTTCTTTGTCTTCTTTTTTTTGTTTTTTTTTTGTGTTTTTGTTTTGTTTTGTTTGTCTTATTGTGTTTGTTTTTGTTTTCCATCGTTTCTCCTCCTCGTTTTTTTTTTATACTTTTTTCTTTTCCTCTCTTCTTCTTTCCTATTTTCATCGCTTTAATTTTTTTTTCTTTCTTATTTTGCTTTTTCATCTCCATTTTTTTTATTTCCCTTTTGCTTTCTGTCTATTTTTTATTCCGCTTATCCCTCGTTTATTTTCCTTTTTTCCACGTTTTATTTGTTACCTTTTGCCGTTGCTTTCCCTTTTCTTCCTTCCTCCCTCCCTTTCCGTCCTCCCCTTATCCTTTCTTTTATCATTATATCCATATTATTCCTCTTACCTTTCTCACTTCCATATCCTTTAACCAAAAGGAGCGAGAGAGGGAGGAGGGGGAGGGGAGATAGAGAGAGAGAGAGAAGAAGGGAGAGAGAGCAGAGAGAGAGAGAGAGATGAGGAGGAAGTAGAGAGAGAGAGAGAGAGATGAGAACGAGAGAGAGATAAGAGAGGCAGAGGAGAAAAGGGAGAGTGAGAGGGAGATTGGAGAGAGGTAGGAGGGATGGGAGAGGGAATGGGGGAAAAGAGGGGAGAGGGAGAGGGAGAGGGCAGTGGGAGGGGGAGAGAGAGAGAGGAGAGAGAGAGAGAGAGAAAGAAAGAAAGAGAGAATGAGAGAGAGAGAGAGAAAGAGAGAGAGAGAGAGAGAAAGAAAGATAGATAGAGAGAGAGAGAGAGAGAGAGGTCGAAAGAGAAAGAGAAACAGAGAAAGACTAAGAGATAAAGAGAGAGAGAAGAAGAAAAAAAAAATCCAAACGTCTGACCTTCCTTCGTCTCGAGACTTTGAGCGTCTCTTCACCATTTCTCCAATTTTTCTTTTTTTTGGTATTTTTCTTCTTTGTCTATTTCTCCTTTTATAATTTCTTTCTATTTCTCTTTTCCTTTTCTTTGTTTCCTTGTTCTTTGTTTTTCATTTTTCTTTTCTTTCTCTTTCTCCTTTTTTTTTCATTTTCTTTTTCCTCTTTTCTCTTTTATTTTTATTTCTCTTTCTCATTCTCTTTCTAGTTCTCCATTATTTTCTTATTTCTTTTTTTCTTTCTTTTTTGTTGATCCTTTTCTTTACTTTATTTATCGGTCTTGTTCTCAAGTAGTTCTTTCTCTCCTTTCTACTTTCCTTTTCTCTTTTCTCTTTTCAGTCTCGTTTTCTTCTTCTTCTCCTTCTTCTTCCTCTTCTTCTTCTTCTTCTTCTCTTCTTCTTCTCTTCTCCTTCTTCTTCTTCTTCTTCTTCTTCTTCTTCTTCTTCTTCTTCCTCCTCCTCTTCGTGATCGCAATATCTCCTCTGAATGGCCATATTTGCGTGGGATTAAGATCTCAAACAAAGCTATAATCTTTGTAAACAAATATGTCACGTGTCGTTTTATAACCGCGTGGAGAGCCGTAAAAACGAAAATCACATCCAAACACGCAAAGAAACCGACCATCGCTGCTTAAGATACAATGGTCTTAGGCAAGACAAAAGGGGGGAAAAAAGAGTTACGCTTCGATTCATAACCACAGGAAGGAACGCAAAAGACCGAAAATCCTATCCAATTACCCAGAAAATACGACCGATATGCACCTTTCTGAACGGAAATCCAGTGTTTTTCCGTAGTGCAAGAGCAGGTAATGTAATTTCCGGCCTCACGTACGAACCCTTCCGTACCCTCTTGTATTCCCCTGTACCTTACTGTTCCCTCCTGTACCTTTCTGAACTTTCCTGTACCATTTTGTACCTTGGAATATTTCTGTATCCTCCTGTACCTTTCTGAACTTCCCTGTGCCATTTTGTACCTTTTTGGGATATTTCGTATCCTCCTGTACCTTAATTAACTCACCTTTGCCTGTCTGTATCCTAATGTCCCTTCCTTGACCATCCTGTACCTGTCTGTATTCTCCTGTATCTCCCTTAGCCTTCCTGTACCTGTGCGTATCCTCTTTTACCAACCTGTAGTCTCCTGTATCTTCCTTAACCCTCCTGTACCGCCCTGTACCTCCCAGTACCCTCCTGCACCTGTCCTTATCCTCCTCAGCCAACCTGTACCCTCCCGTACCCATTCTGTACCACTATTACGGTACAGCATTGTGCAGAATGTTGATTTTGTGGGATTAGGCTTGATGGATGATGCCGTGTATTTGCTCCAGTCATGAAGGAAGGGGAGAAAGAGAGGGAGAGAGAAGGGGAGAGAGGTGGGGGAGAGGAGGAGAGAGGGCGAGGAGGAGGAGAGAGAGTGGGAGGCGAGAAAGAGGGGAAGGAGGCACGCATAGAGACACAGACACAGACACAGACGCAGAGACAGACACAGACATAAACACAGACAGACAGACAGACAGACAGACAGACAGACAGACAGACAGACAGACAGACAGACAGACAGACAGACAGACGGACAGATAGATAGATAGATAGATAGATAGATAGATAGATAGACAGACAGACAGACAGACGAAAGACAGCCTCCCTCCCTTCCGCTCTCCCCATTTTCTTCCCCTTCCCCCCCTTCTATTCCTTATCTTCATTTTTACCTCCCTCTCTCTCTCCCTTCCCTTCTACTACCTTCCTTGCTTCCCGCCCTTTTCTT
>NC_051387.1:49152061-49153585 GCF_015228065.2 Penaeus monodon
TCTCTCTCTCTCTCTCTCTCTTCTCTCTCTCTCTCTCTCTCTCTCTCTCTCTCTCTCTCTCTCTCCCTCCCTCCCTCCTCCCTCCCTCCCTCTCTCTCTCCAAAGCCTTCGCTCTATCCCTCTCCCTCCCTCCCTCCCTCCCTCCCTCCCTCCCTCCCTCCCTCCCTCCTCCTCCTCCTCCTCAACATTCCAAAGCATCCCTGATTTCCTTTTACCCCGCCCCCATCTCTCCCCCTCTTCCTCTTCTCCCTCCCTCCCTTTATTCTCTCCTCCGTCCCCCCTCTTTCTCATTTCCTCCCCCATAACACACACATTCCTTCACATTTTTTGTTCCTTCTCCTCCGCAGAGCTTTTGTCCATGAAGCGCGTACATATGTGTATTTGAATATACAGACGCATATACATACATACACTAAAGATATATACATATACATACATACATATACGTACATACATACATACATATCCATCCATCCATCCATCCATCCATCCATCCATCCATCCATCCATCCATCCATCCATCCATCCATCCATCCATCCATCCATCCATCCAACCATCCCTCCCTCCCTCCCTCCCTCTCTCTCTCCTTCCATCCAACTAACCAACCAACCCTCCCTCCCTCCCTCCCTCCCTCCCTCCCTCCCTCCCTCCTCCCTCCCTCCCCTCCCTCCCTCCCTCCCTCCCTCCCTCCTTCCCTCCCTCCCTCCCTCCCTCCCTCCCTCCCTCCCTCCCTCCCTCTCTCCTTACTCCCCCCCTCCCTCTCCCCCTTACTCCCTCTCTCCCTTACTCCCTCCTCCCTCTCTCCCTTACTCCCTCCCTCCCTTACTCCCTCCCTCCCTCCCTCCCTCCTTACCTCCCTCCTTCCCTCTCTCCCTCCCTCCAACCAACCAACTAACCATCCATCCATCCATCTATCCATCCATCTATCTGTTATCTATCTATTATCTATCTATCCATCTATCTATCCATATCTATACATATATATCTATATCATCTATCTATCATCTATCTATCATCTATCTATCATCTATCTATTATCTATCTATCACCTGTCTATTCATCCATCCATCCATCCATCTACCTATCCATACATAAATAAATGCATACTTACACCCATTCCCTCAACTCCATTGTAAATCTCAACAGAAAACAACAACAACAACAAAAAAGATAAATAATATAATTTTCAAACAAAGGTAATTTTTCCTTTTTTTTATACTTAAGGAATTCACAAGGCTCACTAATGGAGTCACAGAGTAAGTCCATTTAATTAATCATCCTCGGAGCCATGTTCCCGCCCATCGCAATTATAATGACGCCCATGATGTTCTTTATCTCTTTGCTGATGCATTCACACACTTATACACATACATGCACACACACAC
This sequence comes from Penaeus monodon, assembly GCF_015228065.2. Taxonomy (NCBI): domain Eukaryota; kingdom Metazoa; phylum Arthropoda; class Malacostraca; order Decapoda; family Penaeidae; genus Penaeus; species Penaeus monodon. The sequence goes on from NC_051387.1 coordinate 49,153,448, forward strand.
ACGCACACGCATGCGCACGCACGCGCACGCATGCGCACGTACGCACGCATGCGCACGTACGCACGCACGCACGCACGCACGCACGCACGCACGCACGCACGCACGCAACGCACGCACACGCACACACAACAAAACACA
>NC_051387.1:49153685-49156185 GCF_015228065.2 Penaeus monodon
AGGAGGTTGGGGAGGGGGGTGGTTGGGGTGGGGTGGGAGGGGGGGGGTGGGGTGGATGGGGGTTTTGGAGGAGGACGAGGAGGGGGAGTGGGGGGTGGTGGGGGGGGGGGGGAGGGGGGGGAAGGGAGGGGGGGGGGTGGTGGGTGGGGTGGAAAAAAGAGGAGGTGGAGGAGGTGGGTGGGGAGGAGGTGAAGGCGGTGGGGATTTGGAGGGGGAGGTGGTGGGGGAAGTGGGGGTTTTGGGGATGGGAGGGGGGGGAAGGGGGGGAAGGTAGAAGGATTAAAAAAAAAAAATAAATTTTAAAAAAAATTAATAATGAAAAAAAAAAAAATGAACCTACAAAAATAAAAAAAAAAAAAAAAAAAGGGAAAAAAGGGAAAAAGGAAAAGAAAAGAAGAAGAGGGGAAAAGAAGAAAAGAAAAGAAAAAAAAGAAGAAGAAGAAAAGAAAAAAGAAAGAAAAAAAAGAAGAAGAAAAAAAATATATACATATATATAATCCCCGCTTTCCCCCCCTCAGAAGCATCCGCTTAGCAACGTCTTAATTATCCCCGGGACCGCTGTTGTTTTTTTTTTTTTTTTAGGGGCCACCCCCCCCCCTTTTTTTTTTTTTTTTTTTTTTTGTTTTTTGGTTTTTTTTTTTTTTTTTTACCCACCCCTTTCTGTTTTTCCCTTCTTTTTTCTCTCTATTTTTTCCCTTTTTTCTTCCCTTTTTTTTTTTCTTTTCCTTTTTTCTTCTTTTTCTCTTTTTTTTTTCCCGTCCTTTTTTTCCCCTCTTTTCTTTTCCCCTTCTTTTCCCTTTCCCTTCCATTTTCTTCTCTTTCCCTCTTCCCCCTTCCTTCTTCTCTTCTCTCTTTTTTCCTTTTTCGTCCCTCTCTCTTTTCTTTTCCTCCTCTTCTCTTCCTATTCTTCTTTCTTCTTCTACTCCCTTTTCTCTCCCTCTTTCTTTTCCTCTCCTCTCTCTCTCCCTCTCTCTCCTCCCTTCTCGTCTCCTCTCTCTCTCTCTCTCTGGGTTCTCCCGATTCTCAGATCTCGTCATCTCCTCGTCTCATTCTCTCTCATTCTCTCGTTCGACCTCTTCTCTCCTCTTTCTTCCCTCTCTCTACACCTCTCTCTCACCTCGCTCTCTCTATCTCTCTCGCTCCCTCTCATCTCACTATCTAAAAATTTCTTCATCTCTCTACCTACTTCCTCCCTCATTTCCTACTCCGCTAACTTCTCCCCCTCCCCTTTTTACCCCCTAACCCCTTTTCTCTCTATCCTTCTTATCTCTCTCTCTCTCTCTCTCATTCTCCTTCTCTCTCTCTCTCTCTCTCTACTCTCTCTTCTCTCTCTTCTTCCTCTCTTCTCTCTCTCTCTCTCTCTCTCTCTCACTCTCTCTTTGCTTTCTTCTCCTATTTCTTCTCCTTTTTCTTCTTCCATTGTCGCCTCTTCTGCTTCCTTCTTCTTCTTTTCTTCTCGTATTTATTTTCCATTTTCTTCTTCCACTATCGTCTCCTTTGTTTTCTTTTTCCTCCTCTGTTTCCTTCTTCCCCGTCTCCCTCTTCCTCATTTTTCTTTTTCCTTGCCTTCTTATTCCCCTTCATATTTCTTTTCTTCTTGTACGCCTTCCTCTTCCTTCTTCTCCTTCTCTTCGTATTTCTATCCCCCGCTTCTGTTTCTTCTCCTCCTCCACGCTTTCCTTCTTCTTCTCTTCCTCCTCTTCTCCTATTTTCCATCCTATTTTCCTCCTCCTTCCTCTTCTCCACCTCCTCCTCATTCCTTTCTTTCTTCTTTATCTTCTCTTTTTTCTTTTCCTCTTGTTCATTCTCTCTCTTGTTCATTCACATTTTGTTATTTCTTCTTTCGTTCTTTATGTCAATTTCCTTCTCTGTATGTTTGTTTGTTTCTTTGCTTCTGTCTGGCTGTCTGTCTGTCTGTTTCTTTCTTTCTGTATGTTTATCATTCTCTCTCTCTCTCTCTCTCTCTCTCTCTCTCTCTCTCTCCTCTCTCTCTCTCTCTCTCTCTCTCTCTCTCTCTCTCTCTCTCTCTCTCTCTCTCTCTCTCCCTCTCTCTCTCTCTCCGTCTTTCGTATCTCCCTTTTCTCCCCTCTTACACACACATCCCTTGACATCTAAAAGAGAGAGAAAAATGATTAATATCCTTTCACTCAATGTGTTCATTCAGTGTGCCTTATCCGTATACATTTATATTTTGTTTATGGCTCTCTCTCTCTCTCTCTCTCTCTCTCTCTCTCTCCTCTCTCTCTCACCTCTCTCTCTCTCTCTCTCTCTCTCTCTCTCTCTCTCTCTCTCTCTCTCTCTCTCTCTCTCGCTCTCTCTTCTCCTCTCTCTTCTCTCCTCCTCCCACTCCACACACACACTCCCACTCACCACTCACCACACTCCCACACCACTCACTCTCACCACACCCTACACCTCTTCTTTCTCCACCTCCTCCAGATACACACAAAACACACACACACACACACACACACACACACACACACACACACACACACAC
>NC_051387.1:49166185-49168685 GCF_015228065.2 Penaeus monodon
GAAAGGAGAGGGGAAAAGGAGAGGGGAAAAAGAGGGAGAAAGAGTGTGAGAGGGGGGCGTAGAGATAGATAGAAGGTAGGGAATAGGTGATTAAGAGGGAGGGGGGGGAAAAGGGGAAAGGGGGCGAGGGGGGGGAGGGGGGGGAAGGGAAGAGGGAAGGGAGAGGGAGGGAGAGGGGGGGGAGAGAGAGAGAGAAAAGAAAGAGGGGAGGAGAGAGAGAGAGAAAGAGCGGGGAGAAGAGAGAGAGAGAGAGCAAGAGAGAGAGAGAACAGACATACAGACAGACAAACAAAAAGACAAAGAGAGAGAACAAAAAAAAATATATATATATATACATATCCTTCTCCTCGTTTATTAATCCACCTTATCCACCCAATCCACTCATCCAGCCTTACCCCTTATCCCTTATCCTACGCTGACCTAATACCCGAGAACGTGGGCCAAGCCTCTGTGCCGTCACGTGTTTGGGTCTCAGGAACTTACATTTCCGAGGGAGAGAGATGGGGGAGGGGAAGGGAGAGGGGAGGGGAAGGGAGGAGGGAAGTAGGGAGGGAGAGGAAGAGAGGGGAAAGAGGGGTAGGGAGGGGGGGAGGGAAGGGAGGGGAGAGAGATGGGGGAGGGGAAGGGAGAGGGGAGGGGATGGGAGGAGGGAAGTAGGGAGGGAGAGGAAGAGAGGGGAAAGAGGGGTAGGGAGGGAGGGAGGGAGGGGAAGGGAGAGGGGAGGGGAAGGGAGGAGGGAAGTAGGGAGGAAGAGGAAGAGAGGGGAAAGAGGGGTAGGGAGGGGGGGGAGGGAAGGGAGGGGAGAGAGATGGGGGAGGGGAAGGGAGAGGGGAGGGGAAGGAGGAGGGGAAATAGGGAGGAGAGAGGAAGAGAGGGGAAAGAGGGGTAGGGAGGGGGGGGAGGAAAGAAGGGAGGGGAGGGATGGGAGAGAATGGGGGAGAGAGGGGAAGGGGAGAGGGTGAGCGGAAGGGATTAGGAAAGATGGGGGAAAGGGTGAGGGGGGTGGGGGGAGAGAGAGGGAGGAAAGAAGAATGAGGGGAAAGGGTGAAGAACAGAAGAGAAAGGGGGAAGGAAAAGGGGGAATAGGGAGAAACGGGAGAAAGGTGGACGAGGAGGAGGAAAGGAGGAGAGATGGGGAGGTAAGGAAGAACAGGAAAAATACGCGGGGGGGGGGGGGAAAGGAGAGTGAAACAAAATACGGAAGGATGGGGAGAGACAGTAAGGAGAAGGAAGGAATGATTGAAGAGAGAGAGGGGAAGAGAGAGATATAATGAAGGGGAAGAGGAAGGGCCGAGGAAGAAGAAGAATGAAGACGTAAGAAGGAAGAGAGAAGAGAGAGAGGAAAAACGGGCGTGGGGAGGAGTCAGCGTTGGGGAGGAAAGGGTAGGGGAATTGTTCATATTTGTTCATCTACTTGTTTTTCCTTTTTCTCTCTTTGGCTTCACCTGCTTTCGTGTTCTGTTGGAATTAGTCACTGAAAGACATATTGCAAGGACATGTCTTCTGTGAAATGGCAGACGATATATATATACATACATATATATATACATATATATATATATATATATATAAAATATATATATATATATATATATATATATAATATATATATATATATATATATAAATATATATATATATGTGTGTGTGTGTGTGTGTGTGTGTGTGTGTGTGTGTGTGTGTGTGTGTGTGTGTGTGTGTGTGTGTGTGTGACTGTTTGTGAATCTATATTAAATTTTAGTTTTTGTTATGTGTCGAAGATGCTCAGTTATTTATTAATATTTGATCTTGCCTTCATGCGGTTTTTTTTTCAAGAGGAATCTTGCTCTAGTATTTATTGCGCTTGTTTTTTCTGTTTTCTGTGCTTGTTTTTTGTTTGTTGTTTTAAGTACGTGTGTGTAAGTTTGCTAAGTTGCTTTGTTTTTGATTAAATAATACTATAGTCTGAGAGGAAAAGTACTTTTTTTTTTACTTACTCAATTATCTTACAACACACGCACATCCCTTAACGCAAAGCCAATGAAGAGAGAGAGAGAGAGAGAGAGAGAGAGAGAGAGAGAGAGAGAGAGAGAGAGAGAGAGAGAGAGAGAGAGAGAGAGAGAGAGAGAGAGAGAGAGAGAGAGAGAGAGAAGAATCATATTCTCGGATGCTGATTGGCTAAGCGAAACAACCTGTGGAAGCCTGCTATTGGTCAGAGAGGCAACGCGTCCGAATGAGTGCACGATTCGTCTGTTTTCGACGCAAGCCAATGTCCGTTTGGCAAATATACAATTACGATTTATATTCTGCGCGTTGTCGTATTGCATTCGGAAGATATGTTCCATTAATTTAGCCTCTCTTTATTCTCTCTTTTTATCTTTATCTATCTGCTTTCATTAGCATTGCACATTCTACGCTCGAGGTTTTGGATAAACGAAGTCGGCAATGAGATTTTTGGCGGGGAAAATGGAGGACGGATGTTGAGTGCTGTTGTGTTGATGCTTACTCATGCAGACGCCACA
>NC_051387.1:49188685-49196185 GCF_015228065.2 Penaeus monodon
AAAAAAAAAAGTCTTTTGCAAAATTCATCTTGGGGAAAAAGACAGTGGGTGGTTATTCCCTAAAAAAAGGGATTTTCATTTAAGTTTTTTTAATTCTTATTCTTGTTCTTTTCTTTATGCGTGTCACTGTCACTCCGCAATTATTGGGTGAATAGAGGGTGGATTTTTACCGTTGTATGTGGACGAATTGATAGGTAAATCAATAAGTAAATAAATAGATATATAAAAATAATCATTTATAATGGAATAGATGCAGTATGAATATAATTATAAAACAAAACAAAAGCGAATTAGATAGTACACATAATATGACATAGAAATGGAATTGAGAATTTCGCTCCTATTTTACATTCAGAAACTGACGTTGATGCGCTCTCGAGGTCTGTAGCGGGATTGAGATAGATAAAAAAGTACTAGAGGGGGCTTACCTATTCAATTACATCCGTGTTCATAATATCCTCGACTGTCTACGGCCTACAATACGTTGTCAGGCCGGACGAGGTAGTGAACTATGGCGCTTTTGTCCGTAGAGTGCGGGGCTGCACTTAAGGTCGCTTTTTTATGGTAGGATATGATATGATGTGATGTAACGTGATGTGATTTAAGGTCGCTTTTTTATGGTAGGATTTGCTATGATGTGATGTAACGTGATGTGATATGATATGACATGATATTATATAGCATGACAAGACATGATATAGCGTGTATATGTATGTGTAAGTATATATGTGTATGTATATATATATATATATATATATATATATATATATATATATATATATATAAAAATATATATAATATATATATTGTGTGTGTGTGTGTGTGTGTGTGTGTGTGTGTGTGTGTGTGTGTGTGTGTGTGTGTGTGTGTGTGTGTGTGTGTGTGTGTGTGTGTGTGTGTGTGTGTGTTTGTATGTATATATAAATATATGTATACGTATATACATATATATGTATATTGTATAGATAGATAGATGGATAGATATAGATATAGATATATACATACTGGATGTTATGCATATTTATGTGTTTACGTACCTAGATAATTAGTTCAGTCAGCTAAAGATGTTTTCTCTCTTTATACTTGTTAACTGAAATGTTCAGTACCAGCTTATGAAACTACCATATGGCTATCTTCATATGAGGACAGAGGGATAAGGATAAAAAGAGAGAGAGAGAGAGAGAGAGAGAGAGAGAGAGAGAGAGAGAGAGAGAGAGAGAGAGAGAGAGAAAGGGGTACAGAAATACAGAGGGAGGGAGGGAGAGAGGGAAGGAGAGAGGGAAGGAGAAAGGGAAGGAGAGAGGGAGGGAGAGAGGGAGGAAAAGTGAGAGGAAGAGAAAGAGGAAGAGAGGGAGGAAGAGAGGGAGGAAGAGAGGGAGAAATGGAAAAGGGAGAAGGGGAGAAAGGGGGAAAGGGGGAAAGGGAGAAAGGGAGAAGAGAGAGAGAGAGGAGAGAGAGAGAGAGAGAGAGAGAGAGAGAGAGAGAGAGAGAGAGAGAGAGAGGAAGAGAGTAGGAATGAAGAAGAGAAAGCAAAACAATATAGAGAAATGGCAGAAAAAAAAGGAAAAGAAGAAGAAATGTAAGAAAAAAACGGAAAATAAATAGTGAATAACAGTAAGATAAAAAAAAAATAATAATAATCCCCCCCCCCAATAAAAAGACGAATCCAAAAAAAAAAAATGAGTACGGGCGGAAGGAGGAAGAGGAAGGGGGAAGAGAGGAAGGAGTGAGAGGGGGACGAGAGAGAGAGAGAGAGAGAGAGAGAGAGAGAGAGAGAGAGAGAGAGAGAGAGAGAGAGAGAGAGAGAGAGAGAGAGGAAGGAAGGAGAGAAACGGAATGGAGTGGTAGGGGTGAGGAGGAGGAGGAAGGGGATAATAACACAAGCATCATTACGAGAGAAGAGAAGAGAGAAGAGAGAAGAGGAAGCTGGCCTGGACTAGCCCAAGCTGCGGGATTCGATGGTCTCATTATCATTATCTACTAATGACATTCCCGGCCTCTTGAATGGCGTCTGGCGATTGTGTCTGCGGTGGGGGATGGTGCCGGGGGTGGTGGAGAGGGTGGAGAGGGTGGATGGTGGGGATGATATGAGGGAGATGGTGAGGAGGAGAGAGATGGATAGAGAAGAAGAGATGATGAATGAATATAGAGAGGCGGATAGATAGATAGAGAAGAAATGATAAGTGAAGAAAGAGAGGGAGAGATATTGATAGATGGAGATGGAGAGGAAGATAGATGGATAGATGGAGATGGAGAGGGAGATAGATGGAGAACATGAGAGGGAGACAAGTAGATAGATGGAGGTAGATAGATAGCTGGAGACTGAGGGAATAAGATGGAGAGCAAGAGCGAGAGCGAGAGCGAGAGAGAGCGAGAGCGAGAGCGACACAGAGAGAGGAGAGAGGAAGAGCGAGAGCGAGAGCGAGAGCGAGAGGAGAGCGAGAGCAAAGAGCGAGAGAGAGGAGGAGCGAGAGAGAGAGAGAGAGAGAGAGAGCGAGAGCGAGAGCGAGAGCGAGAGCGAGAGCGAGAGCGAGAGCGAGAGCGAGAGCGAGAGAATGAGAACAAGGGAAAAGGAGAGATAAAAAAACAACCAGGAAACCAAGATGAAAGAAAGACAGAGGAGAAGAAAACAAATGAAAAGAAACATACAAAAATAGTATCAAACAAACAAACAAAAAACGATAAAAAAATAAAACAAGCAAAAACGTCAGAGATAGATAGGACACAATGATGCTGAGGATAAACTCTAAGATAAATCTCTGGATGCTGGCGGAAGGAAGGACGGCCTGAGTGTGGGTTCAGGGAGTAATCAGAGGGCGAGGGAAGGGAGGAAATAAGGGAGAGAAGGATAGGAAGAGGGGAAAGGGTAAGGAGAAAATGAGGGAAAGGTAAGGGTAAAATAGGGAAGTGGAGTAAGGGAGAAGGGGGGATTAAGGGAAGACTGAAGGGAGGAGACAGAGGGAGGGTGGAGAAGGAAGAGGAGGAAGTGCAGAGGAGGTCGAGGGGGATGAAGGGAAGAGAGAGACTAAAAAAGAAAGAGAAATGGAGAGAAAGAAGGGAAGAGAGCAGGAGGAGAGAGAGAGAGAGAGAGAGAAAGAGAAGGAGAGAGAGAAAGAGACAGGGAGACAGGCAGACAGACAGACAGATACACACACACACAGAGAGAGAGAGAGAGAGAGAGAGAGAGAGAGAGAGAGAGAGAGAGAGAGAGAGAGAGAGAGAGAGAGAACACACATCTTCATCATCCTTTGCCCAGTCCCTTTTCTCACATAAAAAAAGGAAATAATTTACAACATCTCCAGTTTATAGCAACTGTACGATCGTTTCGACAGACATAAACCAGCCGGATATTTCTATACGGATATAAACCAAATAATTCAAAATCTCCGGAATAAGGAGAAACGATCATACAGATTGGTGTGTTTATATTGCCTGTTCTGGTTTATTCTTTACTCTGTTTCTTCTTTCGCTTTTTTATGTATCTGATTATTATTGTTCTGTTGCTTTTTCTGTCTTCTTTTTTTTCTGTTTTCTTTTTCTTCTTCTTCTTCTTTTTCTTCAGTTCTTTTCTTCTTTTTATGTTGTTGTTTTCTATTTCTTCTTCTTATATTATTTTCTTCTTCCTATCCTCCTTTTTCTTCTTCTTCCTCTTCCTCTTTTCTTTTCCCTTTCTTCTTCATCTTATCCTTCTAGCTCACTTTCATCTACATTATGTTCTTTATTCTTATCATCTTTCCTCCCTCTCTCTCTCTCTCTCTCTCTCTCTCTCTCTCTCTCTCTCTCTCTCTCTCTCTCTCTCTCTCTCCCCTCTCTCTCTCTCTCTCTCTCTCTCTCTCTCTCTCTCCCTCTCTCTCTCTCTCTCTCTCTCTCTCTCCTTCCCCCCCCCCCTCTCTCTCTGTCAATATCCCCTCTTCCATACCGTAAATAAACACTCACTGTAAATAAGAAAATAAAATTAAAGCAAAAGCAAACAAACAAACAAAAAGAAAAAAACGATAAAGAAAAGATACACAGGAGACAAACGGATAAATCTGTGACGTGGCGTAACTGACGACTCCATTTCGCGGTCGATGTTCACAAGGTTATTATGTTTACTGTGTGGTCGTTTTCCTTGTTGTGTATTCTTTTTCCGTCTTCGTGTTTTCTTTCTTTCTTTCTTTCTTTTCTTTTGTTTTCATCTTTCTCTCCTTCTCTCTCTCAAAAGTCTCGCTTTCTCTCTCTCTCAAAAGTCTTGCTATCTCTCTCTCTCTCTCTCTCTCTCTCTCTCTCTCTCTCTCTCTCTCTCTCTCTTCTGTTCATCTGTGTTTTTTTTTATCTCTCTCTCTTTCTCTTTTTCCTCTTTTCCTTTTTTTCTCACTTTCTTTTTATTCTATTTATCTTTCCACTCAATCTTTATCTCTCTTTCTTTTCTGTCGTTTTCATTGTTGTGTATCCTTATTCCGTCTTCGCTTTATTTTCTTCTGTTTTCGTCTTTCTCTCTCTCAAAAGTCTCGCTTTTTTTCTTTCTTTAATTCTATCTCTCTCTCTCTCACTCTCTCTCTCTCTCTCTCTCTCTCTCTCTCTCTCTCTCTCTCTCTCTCTCTGTCTATCTATGTCTCTATTTATCTATGTATTCATCTATCTATCTATCTATCTATTTATTTATCTATTTATTTACCTACCTTTCTCTGTGCTATAACTCCCTTTGTATCTTTCTCTATTCTTATCTCCCTTGCAATTCTTCAGCCTTTTATTCTCCCTCTCTCCTTTTCCCCCTTTTCCGAGACCAAGACAGTGTGTCCAGACCAGGAATACTTGATGGGTCGAGAGCAGTGTAGCCAAAATGGGCACATCGCATACATGCATTGGGAATGTGAGCTGGACAAGAAAGGGTGTGAAATATATTGGTATGTGTATATTGCAAGTGATGCCCTGCCAAGGAGACTGTCTGGGGTGGTATTTTCTTGACAGTGTAGCCAGATAAAAGGGCAGGGGGAGAGGGATGAGGTATTGTGGTGATGCTCCGTAAATGGGTGGGTGTATTTTTCTTAAAAAAAGAAAAAAGAATGACGTAGACAAACACACAAACAACACACAAGCACACAAGCACACAAGCACACACGCATACACGCACACACGCACACACGCACACACAACACAACACACACACACAACACACACCACACACACACAACACACACACACACACACACACTAAACACATCACATACACACACACACACACACTCACACACATCACACACACACTCACAAACACACACACACACACACACACACAGTATAAACAAACTTTAATCTATTTCTTCACCAATAAACGTAGCTGAAACAGACGTGAAAAAATACTAAGTTACGTCTTCTCTACGAAAGAAATTCTGCATTTTCTGCAATGTGACCTGATCTTGGGTCATTTGTACTGCCATTCACAACCTCCGACCTTATCGTTCGTGTTAATGATCTACTTAATTGCAGTGTGATATCAGATTTGGTCGTTGCATTAAGTCTCTGGTCTGTAATGATTATTTTCATTGTAGTCGTTATTATTGTTAGTAATATGGTTTTTACCGTTGCAATTGTTGTTATTATTGTTGTTGTTATTAGTGTTATTGTTATTGTTGTTACTATTATTATTATGATTATCACTGCTGTTATTATTTTATTATTATTATTAATAGCATTACTATTATTATTAATTATCATTGTTATTATCATTATTATTATCCCTATGATTATCATTATTACTACTCCTACTATTAGTAGTAGTATTATCATTCCTATTACCATTATTATCATCATAATTTTTATTACTTCATCGTCACCATCATTTATCACCGTTACCAAGATCATCGTCATTTTCATCCACACGTAAAAGCTATCAGCTGGAGCACATACGCTTTATATTCCTCATAACACTCACTATTCTGCGCCATTGTAATATGTCATCACGCTGTATCCCAAGCCACACTGTCTTCCTATCACCATAACGTCACCATAAGTACCTCTTGTTCATCACATTCCCGTCCTCAGTGTGTGTTGTGGCCCAGGTGCGAGGGAGGGAGGGAGGGAGGGAGCGGAGGAGAGAGGGAGGGAGGAGGGAGGGAGGGAGGAAAGGAGCGGAGGAGAGAGGGAGGGAAGGAGGGAGGGAGGGAGGTAGGCAGGGAGGGAGCGAGGGAGGGAGGAGATAGGGAGGGAGGGAGCCGAGGAGAGAGGGAGGGAGGGAGGGGGGAGGGAAATGAAATAAGGAAGGAGAGGAGACAGGAATACATTTATTTTCATCTAATACGGTCTTTTTCTGCAACATTATCATTCACTTTTCGTGATCTTCACTTCTCATGTCCATTCTTCGTCGTGATTAATTTTTATCTTCCCTCTTCCCTTTTTCCTTCTTCCCTCTTTCGTCTTTCGTCTTTCCTCTTTCCTCTTTCCTCTCTCCTTCTTCCTCCTTTCCTCTACGTTTCCATTTTCTCCCCGTTTCCTCTGCTCCCCCTCCCCTTTGACCCCCTCCCCTCTTGACCCCCTCCCCTCTTGACCCCCTCCCCCCTCTTGACCCCCTCCCCTCTTGACCCCCTCCCCCCTTGACCCCTCCCCCCTTGACCCCCTCCCCTCTTGACCCCCTCCCCTCTTGACCCCCTCCCCTCTTGACCCCCTCCCCTCTTGACCCCTCCCCCCTTGACCCCCTCCCCTCTTGACCCCCTCCCCTCTTGACCCCCTCCCCCTTGACCCCCTCCCCTCTTGACCCCCTCCCCTCTTGACCCCCTCCCCTCTTGACCCCCTCCCCTCTTGACCCCCTCCCCTCTTGACCCCCTCCCCTCTTGACCCCCTCCCACCTTTCTCCATTCAATTTCCCCTCATTCCTTTCCCTCCTAAAGTCCCCTCATCTCAACATCTTTTCATCTCCTATTGTCCTTATCTCTCTTTCTTATCAGCCCTATTTCATCCCTCCCTTTCCTCTCCCACTTGCTCTTATCTCTCATTCTCATCTCTCCTTTCTCCCTCTTCTCCTTCTCCTCCTTCACTCCCCATCCCCTCTCTCCCTCCTTCTCTCGCCTCCTTCTCTCCATCCTCCTCTCCTCTTCCCTCCTTCCCCTCTCTTTCTTTCCCCTTCTCTCCCCTTCTCTCCACTGTTTACTTTCTTTCGTTTCCCCTTTTCCGTCCTTTCTATGTATCAGCTTCCTTCCTTCTTCTCCTCTCTTCTTCCTCCTTTTACGCTCTCTTCCCTCTCTTCCTTCATTTTTTTCGGTCCTCCTTATTTACCTCTTCTTTCTCTCTTTTACCCTTTCCCTTCCCATCACTTCTTCCCTCTCCCATCCCTCCTTTCCTACCCTACCCTACCCTCCCTTCCTCTACCTTTTCTCTCTTCTTTCTATATTTACCTTTCTTCTTCTCCTCCCTCCCTCCCTCCCCCTCCTTCCCTTCCCCATTCCTTCCTTTCCCTCAATTTCCCCTCAGCCACCTTTCTTTACCTTTCCGTTCCTCATATCCTCCTCTTCTTCTTCCTCCTCC
>NC_051387.1:49208685-49221185 GCF_015228065.2 Penaeus monodon
GTTATTATATGCAATCCTCTGTTGAGATATTATTAGTCATGTGTTCTGAAGCTCTGATACCCAGGGACGCTGTGCATTGTTTTCTTTTCTCTCTTCGTTATCTGTCTATCTGTTCATCTATGTCTGTCTATTTTTGTATCTGTCTATCTAATTTGTATCTGTCTGTTGATCTATTTATTTATTTATTTATTTATCCATTTATCTAATTATTTATCTATCTGTTTGTATGTCTTTCTGTCTATGTGTCTATCTATCCATTTATTTATCTATTTATATGTCTGTTTGTATGTGTCTCTGTTTGTGTATCTATCTATTTATCTATTCTATCTATCTATCTTACTTTAGCCTTTCCACCCAGTCCGTTCTTTCTTTTCTCTCAGTTCACCCTAATTTTTCAACTTTTTCTTCCACCCTCTTCACCTTCTCTCTCTCTTGTCCTCATTCACCTAATCTTTTCCACCCTATCTTCCACCCTATCCTCACTCCCATCTTCTCCTTCCATATCTTTCCAGTACACTTTCTTTATTGTCTCTTCCACCTAGTTTTTTTTCTTTCTTTCTTTTTTCGATATTCTACTTCTTTTCTTGTTCCCTTCCACTTTATCCTCTCCTCGTATTTTCAACTCAGTCCACTCTCTCTCTCTCTCTCTCTCTCTCTCTCTCTCTCTCTCTCTCTCTCTCTCTCTCTCTCTCTCTCTCTCTCTCTCTCTCTCATCCCCTTGGACCTTATTTTATCCAGCCTTTCACCCCATCCACTTTCTCCTCTCGTCCCCTTCTAGACCGTCTTTTCCACCCAGTCTTCCACCCCTCCACTTCCTCTTTCCCTTCCACCCTGCCTTTCTCCCTGAGCATCTGGCTTCGTCCACATACTCAGTTTAAGGACCAACACTTTCCCTTGATAGGTCGGCGTCCACATGGTGTCTGGTTCAGCCATCTGCCTGTCACTCACTAGCTTACTCGGCCTTCTAGATAGTAGGAAGCGCTGGATAACAGGAAGTGCTAGGTAGCAGGATGTGCTGGATAGCAGGAGGCGCCAGATAGCAGGAGGCGCTGGATAGCAGGAGGCGCTAGATAGCAGGAACGCTAGATAACAGGGAGTACTGCTAGATAAAAGTAAGTGCTAGATAGCAGGAATCGCTAGATAACAGGGAGTACTAGATAGCATGAAGCGCTAGATAGCAGAAAACACTCGATCTCAGGAAGTGCTAGACATCAGGAAACATTAAACAGCAAGAAACGCTAGATAGCAGGAAGTGCATAGACAATAGCACAAAATATGATGTGGTCCGGAGGAACTATAGTGAAAGGCTAGATGCGGAGAGCTATATATGAGGGCCTAGTATAAGCAACTAGAATGGCGAGCTAGGGTGAGGGGCTAGGGTCAAGCGTTATGGTAGAGGCTACAGAATAAGGGACTCTATATGTCACTAAAACAATAGGTTCACCATAAGAGGCTAGATAATGGCGCTGGGATAAGGGACTAGGTATAAGTCACTAGGATAAGGAACTAGGTATAAGTCATTAGGATAAGGAACTAGATACAAGTCACTAGGATAGGGAACTAGAAACAAGGCGCTAGTTCAAGAGACCAGATAAAAGGCGCTGGGATAAAGGATTAGCAAAAGGCGCTTCGATAATCGACTAGGTATAAGGTACTATTATAAGGGGCTAGTCATGATTTATTAAAAATGGCAGTGAAAGTACCCTGTATATCTGAACTATTTTCGTGTTTACAGAATTCATTATGTCAGTTATTGCACATGTTATGGAAATGTCAGATGTGAATATATTTTAATTATGCTTCCGTTTTAACGTTTGTGTTTTCATGTTCTGGAAATAATGGATGTTGGATTTAATATGCAAATATTCTAACTCTCTGGATTACTTGATCTTTAATTTATCACCTGCAATGTAAATGTTGTTTGGGTCCAAAGTCTATTCTGTTATTGTCTGTTATTTATACTGTCTATCTATGTGTTTCTGTCTACAGTCTAGTTTCCGTTGTCTTCTTTTATCTGTCTTCTTCTTCTCGTCATCTTCTATCTCCCCGTCTCTCTCTCTCTCTCTCTTCTCTCTCTCTCTCTCTCTCTCTCTCTCTCTCTCTCTCTCTCTCTTCTCTCTCTCTCTCTATCCCTCACTCCCTCACTCCTCCCCCTCCCTCCCTCCCTCCCTCCCTCCCTCCCTCCTCCCTCCCTCTCCTCCCCCCCTTCCTCCCTCTCTTCCTTCTCCTCTCTCCCCCTCCTCTCTCTCTCTCTCTCTCTCTCTCTCTCTTCTTCCCTCACTCCCTCCCTCACCCCCTCCTCCCCTCCTCTTATCTCTCTCTCTCTCTCATCCCCACCCCTCCCCCCTTTCCCTTCTCTCTCCTTTCTCCTCTCTCCTCTTTTCCTCTTCTCTCTCTTTTCCCTCTCTCTCTCTCTCCTCTTTTCCTCTTTTCCCCCCCCACGTCTCAGCGCCAAACACCCCACCTCATACCTCATCCCCCCCTCATGTCACAACGCTACCACAGTTACAACTTCAGATTTACGGAGGGGACCCTTAATTACTTTGGTGTAATGAACGTAACTGCTGTTTGAAAGGACTGGACGAGAAGAGAGAGGGAGGGAACGAGAGGTGGAGGCAAGGGGTGTGGGAGGGAGGGATGGAGGGAGGGAATGCGAGAGGAGGGGAGGAAGTGAGAGAATGAGAGATGGAGGGAAAGGGTGTGGGAGGGAGGGAATGAGGGAGGGAGGGAGGGAATGAGGGCGGAGGGGAGGGGGCGGGAGGGTGGAAGAGGGGGGAGGGGGGGGAGTAATGGAATGAGAATAAGGTAAAAGAATGCGGGGGAAGAAGGGAATGAGAAAGACAAGGAGTGAGCTGAGGGGATCCGGGAGGGAATGAGGGAAGGAGGGAGAGAAATGAGGAAAGAAAGGAGAGAGTGAGAAGGGAATGAAGAACGAAAGTGAAGGAATGTGGGAGGGGATGAGAGGGAGAGGGGAGAGGGGAGAGAGGGGGAGAGGTTTTAAAAAAGAAAAAGATCATATAAGAAAAAAAAAGAAAAAAAAAATAAAGAGAAAGAAAAAAATAAGAAAAATAAAGTGGCTGAGAGAAGAGAGAGAGAGAGAGAAAGAGAAAGAGAAAGAAAGAAAGAAAGAAAGAAAGAAAGAGAGAGAGAAAAAAAAAATAAGAAAAAAAAGAGAAAGAAAAAATAAGAAAAAAAGGGGGAGAGAAAGGAGAGAAGAGAAAGAGAAAGAGAAAGAAAGAAAGAAAGAGGGAGAGAGAGAGAGGGGAGAGAGAGAGAGAGAAAGAAAGAGAGAGAGAGAGGAGAGAGAGGAAAGAGAAAGAAAAAGAGAGGGAGAAGAGAGGGGGAGAAAAAAGGGGAGAGAGGGAGAGAGGGAGAGGAGAGGGGGAAGAGAGAGAGAGAGGGAGAGAGAGGAAGAGAGAGAGAGGAGAGAGAGGAGGAGAGGAGAGGGAAGAGGAGGAGAGAGAGAGGGAAAGGGGGGGAGAGAAAGGGGGGAGAGAGAGGAGAGAAGAGAGAGAGAGGGGAAGAGGGGGGAAAAGGAGAGGGGAGGAGAGAGAGAGGAGGAGGGAGAGAGAAGGAGAAAGAAGGGGGAAAAGAGGGGAGAGGAGAAAAAGGAAGGAGGGGAGAGGGGGAAAAAGGGGGGGAGGGGGGAGAGGGAGGAAGGGGGGAGGGAGGAGGGGAGGAGGGGGGAAAATTTTGGAGGAAAGGGAGGGGGAGGAAAAAGGGGGAGGGGGGAGGAGGGGAAAGGGAAGGGGGGGGAGGAGGGGAGAGGAGGAAGGGGGGGAGGGAGGAGGGAGGGAGAGGAGGGGAAGAGGGGGGAGGGGAAAAAAAAGAATAAAAAGGAAGGAGAAAAGGGAAGAAAAAAAAGTGGGGAAGGGGTATGAGGGGAAGGGAAGTTTGGGGAGAGAAGGGGGGGAGGGGGTGGGGGGTAGGGGTTGGGGGGAAAAAGGGGAATTGAGAAAAAGGGGGGGTGGGGGGGGGGGGGGGAGGGGGGGGGGAAGAAGGAAAATTTTTTAAAGGAAAAGGGGGGGGCTTTTTAAATGAGAGGAGGGGAAAGGACAGGGAAAGGGGGGGGGAAGGAAGAGGGGGAAAAAAGGGAGAAAACAGGTGGGGGGTGTGAAAGAGGCCAAAAAAAAACCCTTTTTTTTTTGGGGTTTTTTTGGGGGGGGAAAAAAATTTTTCCCCCCCTTAAAAAAAAATTTTAAATTTTTTTTTTTCCTTTTTATTTTTGTTCCCCCCCCCTTTTTTTTCCTTTTTTTTTTTACTTTTTAAAAAAAATTATTTTTTTTTTCCCCCTCCTTCCTCCTCCTCCTCCCACCCTCCTCCTCTTCCTCCCCCTTTCCCCCTCCCCTCCCCCCTCCTTTCCCCCTCCCCTCCCCCCCTCCCCCTCTTCTCCTCCCCCCCTCCTTCCCTCCTCCCTTTCCCCCTTCCACTCCCTTTTTCCTCCCCCTCCCCCTTCCCCCTCCTTTCCCCCTTCCCCCCCCTCCCCCCCCCCTCCTCCCCCTCCTCCTTCCTCCTCCCCCCCTTTCCCCCTTCCTCCCCCCTTCCCCCTTTCCCCCTTTCTCCCTCCTCCTCCCCTTTTTTTCCCTCCTTCTCCCTCCCTCCCCCAATTCCCTCCTAACGCGGCTACCCCGGGGGGGGGGGTTAAAAATTGGGGAAAATTTTTTTTTTTTTTTTAAATTTTTTTTGGAGGTTTAAATTAGGGGAAAGGGGATTGGGAAAATAATTTTTAAAGGGGGTTTTACAAAAAAATTTGGGGGGGAGTAATATTAATTTTTGTTGAATTTTTAAAACATTTTTATTTTATGTTTAATAATAGATTTTTAAAATTTTTTTTTTTCGTTAATAATTTTTAATTTTTTTTTTTAAAAATACAAATTTAACCGTAAAGATTATTTTTATTTTTTTGATTGATTATATTGATGATCATGATGGTGGTGATGATGATAATTATACCAATAATGTTAATAATAATGATAATAATAATAATAATTATTATTATTATTATTTTTTTTTTTATTATTATTATTATTATTATTATTATTATTATTATTATTATTATCATTATTATTATTATTATTATTATTATTATTATTATTATTATTATTATGACAATAATGAAAATAATAATAATGATAATGATAATAATAATAATAATAATAATGATAATGATAATGATAATGATAATGATAATAATATTAACAATACAACAATAATAATAATAATGATAATAATTATCATAAGATTTTAGATACAAAGCGGACTTTCTGAAGATATCAAAATGATTTATGGGCGAACGAAAAGGCGGCCTCACAGACAGATTAGATTGATGGATAGATAAAAAGAGTGATTAGCTAAGTGATTGGAGGGAATCATCGATTGCTAAAGCCCTCATTTGTCACCCCCCTTTTTTTTCCCTTTTCCCCATTTCCCCTTTTTTCTCCCCCCTTTAGTCCTCCCCGCGCTCATTATGACCTGTCTCTCCCCCTGGTTTATCTCTTGATCTCTTTCTTACTTTGGCTGCCTGGTCTTCTCTGTGTCTCTCGTTCTTGTGTTTTTCTGTGTTTTTGTTTTGGGATCTGTGTTTTGTTTGTGTTTTTCTTTTTGTCTCGTCTCTGGTCTCTGTCCCCTGTCTCTTTTCTCCGTCTCTTCTTCTCCCTTCTCTCTCTCTTTTCCTTTCTCTCTTTCCCTCTTCTCCCCCTCTCTCTCTTTTCTCTTTTTCTTTTCTCTCTCTCTCTCCCCTCTTTTTCCCTCTCTTCTCTCTCTCTCTCTCTTTTCTCTCTCTTTTTCTTTTTTATCCCTTTTTTTCCCCCCCCCCAATTTTTGTGTGGTGTGTGTTTTGGGTTTTGTGTGTTGGGGGTGTGGTGTTTTGTTTGTTTGGTGTGTGTTTTTCCTTTTTCTCTTCAAATTCTCATTTTCTCTTTCCCTTCTATATTATTTTTCTATAATTTCTATAGAGGAATATACACAGCCCGTAAGAAAAAAAAGAAAAAGGAAAAAAAAGGGAAAAAAAAAAAAAAAAAAAAATTTAAAAAAAAAAACACGATACACCACCCCCGGGCCCCCCCCCCCCCCCCCCCCCCTTTCCACCCCTTTCCTCTTCCTTTTCCCTTTTAAAACTCTCTATCTCTTATTGTTTCCCTACCCTTCTTCCTTGCTTTTTTTTATTTTTCGCACTCCCTCATTCCCTATTTCCTTTCCCCCCCCCTCCTTTCCTTCTCCCTTTCCCTTTTTTTCCCTTTTTTACCCTTTCTCATCTCTTTCCCCTTTTTCTTTTTTCTCCCTCCCCAACCCCATTTCCCTCTTTCTCCCCCTCTCCCCCATTTTAAAACCACGCCCCCCTTTTTTATTCTTTCCCCCCTTTTCTCTTCCCCCTCCTCCACTTCCTCCCCCTCCCCCCTTCCCCCTCCTCCACTTCCTCCCCCCCCCCCCTCCTCCTCCTCCCCCCACCTCCCCCCTTTTTTCCCCCCTTTCCCTTCCCCCTTTCCCTTTCCTTTTTTCCCCCCTTTTCACCTCCCTCCTTCTCCGGTTTCCCCGCCATCTGTCATGTTGATCAGCGGGAACTACAGTCCTCATAGCCACGTGTTGGCGGGTAAGGGGGGGGCGGGGTCGGGGGTACGAGGGTGAGGGAGGAAAAGGGGGGGAGGGGGGGGTGATGGGGACTTCTGAGGGGAGATTTTAGGGGAGGAGAGAAAGGGGGGGGTGGGGGAGGGGGGGGGAAGAATAAGTTGGGGGGGGGGGGGGGGGGGGGGGGGGGGGGGGAAGGGGGGGGGGGGAGAGAGAAAAAAAAGGGGAAAAAAAGAAAAAAAAAAGGGGGGAAAAAAAAAGGAAAAAAGGGGGGGAAAAAAGGGGGGGAAAAAAAAAAAAAAAAAAAAAATAAAAAAAAAAAAAAAAAAAAAGGAAAAAAAAAAAAAAAAAAAAAAACCCCAAAAAAAAAAAAAAAAAAAATTTTAAAAAAAAAAAAACCAAGGGGAAAAAAAAAACCCCCCGGGGGGGGGGGGAAAAAAAAAAAAAATTTTAATTTTTTTTTTTTTTTAAATTTTTTAAAAAAAAAATTATTTTTTTTTATTTTTTTTCCCCAAAAAATTTTTTTTTTTTTTTTTTATTTTGGGGGTTTTTTTTTTTTTTTTTTTTTTTTAAATTTTTTTTTTCTTTTTTTTTTTTTCATTTTCCCCAAAAAATTTTTTTTTTTTTAAAAAATCTTTTTTTTTTTTTTTCCCCCCCCCCCCCCCCCCTTTTTCTCATCTCTCTCATTTTTCCCCCCCCTCCCACCTCAAAACCCCCCCCCCCCCAAAAACCCCCCTTTTTTCCCCCCCCGGGAAAAAAAAAAAAAAACCCCCCCCCAAAAACCCCTAAATTTTCCCCCCCCAACTTCCCCTTTTTTTTTTCCCCAAAAATTTTTTTTTTTTTTCCAAAAATTTTTTAAAAGGGTTTTAAAAAAAAAAAAAGAAAAAAAAAATTTAAAATTAAAATTTTTTTTTAAAAAATTTTCCCCCCTTTTTTTTTTTTTGGTTAAAATGTTTTAAATTTTTTATTTTTTGGGGGGTTTTTTTTAAAAATTTTGGGTATTAAAATATATATAAATTTTTTTTTTTTTTTTTAAAAAAAAAAAAAAAAATATAAAAAATTTTTTTTTTTTTTTTAAAAAAATTTTTTTTTAAAATAAAAAATTATTATATATATAATTTATTTTATATTTTTTAAAAAAAAATATTTAAATTTTTATAAAAAAAATATATATAAAAAAAATTTTTTTTTTTTTTTTTTTTTTTTTTTTTTTTTAATTTTTTTTTTTTTTTTTTTTTTTTTTTTTTTTTTTTTTTTTTTTTTTAAGGGGGGTTTTTTTTTGGTTTTTTAATTTTGGGGGGGGGCCCCCCCCGGGGGGGTTTCCCCGGGGTTTTTTTAAAAAGGGGGGGGCCCCCCAAAAAAGGGGGGGGGAAAACCCCCCGGGGGGGTCGGGGGGGAAATTTAAAAAAAAGGGGGGCCCCGGGGTTTTTAAAAAAAAAAGGGTTTTTTTTTTTTTAAAAAAAAAAATTTTTTTAAAAAAAAAAAAAAAATTTTAAAAAAAAAAAAAAAAAAAAAAAACCCACCCAAAAAAAAAAACAAAAAAAAAAAAAAACACAAACACACACACCACACACCCCCCCAAAAAAAAAAAAAAAAATTTTAAAAAAATTTTTTTTTTATAAAAAATTTTTTTATATTATTTAATAAAAAATTTATTTTTTTTTTTTTTTTTCCCCCCCTTTTTTTCCCCCCCCCCCCCCCCCCCCAAACACAAAAAAAAAAAAAAAAAAAAAAGGGGGGAAAAAAAAAAAAGAAGAGGAAGGGGAAAGGGGGGGGGAAAAAAAAGAAAAGGGGGAAAAAAAAGGGGGGGGGAAAAAAAAAGGGGTAAAAAAAAGAAGGAAAAGGGAAAAAAAAAAAAAAAAAAAAAAAAAGAAAAAAGGGGGGGGGGGGGGGGGGGGGAAGGGGGAAAAAGGGGGGGGAAAAAAAGGGGGGGGGGGGAAAAAAAAGGGGGGGAAAAGGGGGGGAAAAGGGGGGGAAAAAAAGGGGGGGGGGGGGGGGGGGGGCCCCCCCCCCAAAAAAAAAAAAAAAAAAAAAAAAAAAAAAAAAAAAAAAAAAAAAAAAAAAAAAAAAGGGGGGGGGGGGGGGGGGGGGGGGGGGGGGGGGTTTTTGGGGGGAAAAAAAAGGGGGGGGGGGAGGGGAAAGGGGGGAAGGGGGGGGGGAGGGGGGGAAAAAAAAAAAAAAAGGGGGGGGGGGGAAAAAAAAAAAAAAGGAAAAAGGGGGGGGGAAAAAAAAGGGGGAAAAAAAAAAAAAAAATTAAAAAAAAAGGGAAAAAAAAAAAGGGGGGGAAAGGGGGGGGAAAAAAAAGGGGGGGGGGGGGGGGGGGGGGGGGGGGGGGGGGGGGGAAAAAAGGGGGGGGGGGGGGGGGGGGGGAAAAAGGGGGGGGGGGAAAAGGGGGGGGGGGGGGGGGGGGGGGGGAAAAAAAGGGGGGGGGGGGGGGTTTTTTTTTGGGGGGGGGGGGGGGGGGGGGGGGGGGGGGGGGGGGGGGGGGGTTTTTTTGGGGGGGAAAAGGGGGGTTTTTGGGGGGGGGGGGGGTTTTTTTTTTTTTTGTGTGTTTTTGGGGGGTTTGGGGTGGGGGTTTTTTTTTTTTTTGGGGGGGGGGGGTGTGTGGGTTTTGTGTGGGGGGGGTTTTTTTTTTGGGGGTTTTGGGGGTTTGTGTGTGTTTTTGGGGGGGGGGTTTTTTTTTTTTTTTGGGGGGTTTTTTTTTTTTTTTTTTTTTTTTTTTTTTTTTTTTTTTTCCTTTTTTTTTTTTTTTTTTGGGGGGTTTTTTTTTTTTTGGGGGGGGGGGTTTTTTTTTTCGGGGGTTTTTTTTTTTTTTTTTGTTTTTTTTTTTTTTTTTTTTTTTGGGGGGGGGGGGTTTTTTTTTTTTTGGGTTTTTTTTTTTTTTTTGGTTTTTTAAATTTTTTTTTTTTTTTTGGGGTTTTTTCCCGGGGGGGTTTTTTTTTTTAAAGGGTTTTGGGGGTTTTTTTTTTGGGGGGGGGGGGGGGGGGGGTTTTTGGGGGGGGGGGGGGGGGGGGGGGGGGGGGGGGGGGGGGGGGGGGGGGGGGGTTTGTGGTGTTTTTTTTATGTGTGTGTGTGTGTGTTGTGTGTTGTGTGTGTGTGTGTGCGCGCATTATTTGTAAGTTAATTGCATAAGTATAAGAGTTGTGTAGATATTCACCTGTCTGTATATTACACGATCACTTCATTATTTCATTCACTTTCTTATCTCTTTATCCTCCCCTTCCCTTTCTCCATCACTTTATCAATCATTTTCCTCTTTGTTTAATCCTACGCGATCATCTTCTGAGACAACCTCAGTCGTCAGTCAACCTCGAATTTTTTTTAAATGCAATAAGATATATTTTCCTCTTCCTCTTTCCACCCTTTATCCTTTCTTTCTTACCTCCTCTTATTTTTTTTTCTTCCTCTTCTCTCTATTCTTCTTTTGCTTCTTTTCTCCTTTGTCCCTTGTATTCCCTTCTTCTAACACCCTCTTTTCCTTTTCTCCCCTTCTCTCCCTCTTCCTCTTTATTGCCTTATCTATCTCTTCTTCTTTTCCCTTCTCCTTCCCTATCTCCCTTCTCCTGCCTTCCTCCTCCTTCTCTTCCACCGTCTTTCCTTCCCTCCTCTTCCTTCTCTTCCTCCCTTCTCCTTCCCTCCTCTCCCTTCTCTTCTCTCCTTCCTTCCTCTTCCTTCTCTTCCTCCGTCTCTCCATCCCTTTCGTTCGCTCTCTTCTCCCCCTATTCCTCTTTCTCTCCCTCCCTCTCCAATCTGATTCGCCAGCTTGACTCGATATTTTAATCAACGTCACCTCCATTTTCCCGGGGATTAATCCCTTTTCATTTCTCTAAACACGTATTGACATGATAGGATTCCCACAAGACAAAAAAGAAAATAATGAAGACAAAAATAAAGCTTGATTAATTGCGTTATTTAATCTTCAACTCGTTCCTATCTGAAACTGATACGAGATACACGTACGCGTGAACCTTAATAAAGAAAGAAAAAATGTTTACTTTTAATCAATTACAGGAAAGCTTATTGTCCTTTTTTTGTAGAGTGTAGAGGGGAGGAGGGAGGAGGGAGGGAGGGAGGATGGAGGGAAAGGAGGAGGGAGGGAGAAGGGAAAGGGAAGAGGGAGGGGGGAGGAGGGAAGGAGGAAGGAGGGAGGAGGGAAAGGAGGTGGGAGGGAGGAAGGAAGGAGGAGGAAGGGAGGAAAAGAGGAAGGATGGAGGGAGGAAGGAGGGAGAAGGGAAAGGGAAGAGGGAGGGGGGAGGAGGGAAGGAGGGAGGAGCGGGTAGGAGGGTAGGTAGGAAGAGGGGGATGATGGGATATTGGGGGGGGGGTGCAAATAAGGTAGAATGGATAAGGGAGATTGTAAGGAGGGAGAAGGAGGAGGTGGGAAAATGGAGGGTAGAAGCAGAGTGAGGACGGAGAAGAAGGGAGAGAGAGTGCTGGAGAAAGAGGAGGAAAATGAAGAAGAACAGGGGGAGGAGGGAGAGGAGGATGAGGAGCAGCAACAGCAGATGCAGGAGGAGGAGGAAGAGGGAGAAACGGCGGAGAGGAATATAGAGAAGGATGGAGGACGAGGGGAGAGAGAGAGAGGGGGGTATATTAATTGCAACGGCTTGCGTGCCTTTTGATATACCTTGAAATAATGTCCAATATGTTTCAAAGCTTTATCTTTTTGATACTTTTTTTTTTTTAGCAATATTATTCAGATTTTTTTTTTTTTTTTTGGGGGGGGGGGGCGGAGAATATTACTCGATGCCTTTTAATCACTGATAAAAAAAAAGTCAAAAGGCAGTGTTTCACGTGTCTAAACCAAGTCCTTTTGGATAGAATTTAAAGAGATCATTATATTTCGGGTTATAGACACACACTTTCAGACGAACAATCCCGGGAAGAGATTAAGGATAAATATCGTTGGTTAAAGTGGAAGAGAGGGAGGGAAGGAAGGGAGGAAGAGAGGAGAGGGAGGGGACAGGAGAAGGAGAAGGAGAGGAAGAAGTTGCGAGAGAAAAGGGCAGAGGGAATGGCAGAAGGCGAGAGAGAGAGAGAGAGACAGACAGACAGACAGACAGACAGACAGACAGACAGACAGACAGACAGACAGACAGACAGAGACCGAGACAGCCAATAAAAAAAAGAAAGAAAGAACAAGAAAAAGAGAGAAAGAGAAAGAAGAGGAAAAAAACAAAAAAAAAAAATGACAGACAGGACCGACGAGAGCGACTTTCAATAGCCTGAATAGAGGCCATGAACGCGATATGAAATGTATAGACGTCGAACCCGGCAGCTGAACTATAGACTCCGAGACCGTCCTCTATATGGCGTCTCTTGTCAAAGGCTATTCAATCCCACTGTTGGCAGACTGAATGTCACAGATGATTCTCTTTGGATTGCCCCCGTCTTTTGTCTTTCTGCTTATCTTTATTAATTTTCCTCTTTTGTTTCCTTTGTCCATGTCCTTCCTTTTTTTTCCTTTCTTCTTGTCGTGTTGCTTACCATAATTATTTCTTCTCTTTTGTATATTTCTTTGGTTACGAAACAATTCAATTTCAGTTACTACATGGCGTAAGTGGTCGAACGCAGCTCACACAAAACGCATGTCATTTTAGCTGTGGTATTTGCCCTCAGTGATGACATGGCGAGGTAGTCGAGTGGAAGAGACGTGCGTCATTGAAATACTTTTATATTTGGTAGCATAACGTTCTTAAAGAAAAAGATAAGGAACATTCACGAGGCTATTTGAAACAAGGTGAACGAGTTTGGTATTCGGGACTACATGGCAAGAGTAATCGAGTGTGACTCCTACACGGGAACGCATGACAAGAGTAATCGAGTGTGTTCGGGGTCGAGTGCAGGAAACTGGGCACTCGAGACACACGAAATGAGGAAATGAGAGAGAGAGAGAGAGAGAAAGAGAGAGATAGATAGATAGATAGATAGATAGA
>NC_051387.1:49226185-49233685 GCF_015228065.2 Penaeus monodon
GGGAGAAACGAAGAAGTGAAAGAGGGAGGGGAGAGGGAGAAATGAGGGGAGGAGGAAGGGAGGGTAAGAGAAGGAATATAAGGGAGAGGGGAGGGGAATAGAAGGAAGAGGATAAGTAAAGATGAGAGGGGGCGAGGGAGAGGAGGGGAAGGGAGAAATGAAAGGGGAAATCGGAGTTAGAAAATCAGGTATTGTCGGGGGCGGGGGGGGGGGGGATGTAGTTACCATTACTCTGATAATCTTGATGATGATGATGATGGAATTAATGATGATGTAATGAGGATAAGGAAAATAGTTGAAGAAAGAAAAATAATACTCATGACGGAGATGATGATGATTATATTGATGATGCTGCCAGAAATAAGGATAATGATGATAATGATAATAAAACTGATAACAAAAATCATGATCATAATTTATCACTAAAACATGTGATAACGATATAGAGAATACAGTGATGATAATGATACAAATATCATATTGTTATTATGTTATCAAACAAAATAACAAACTACCAAGTTATATTATGCAACACAAAAAACACACCAACAGTAGATATATATAATATTTTATATATGTATTGTTTTTGTTGTATATTTATATG
This sequence comes from Penaeus monodon, assembly GCF_015228065.2. Classification (NCBI taxonomy): domain Eukaryota; kingdom Metazoa; phylum Arthropoda; class Malacostraca; order Decapoda; family Penaeidae; genus Penaeus; species Penaeus monodon. The sequence continues at coordinate 49,226,790 of NC_051387.1, forward strand.
TGTTAGGTGTGTGTGTGTGTGTGTGTGTGTTTCATTTTTCTTTTTTTTCTAATTTTGATTTGTTCTTTGTTTTTACTATTTCTTTTAATGTTATTGCATGCTTGTTTTTTGTTGTTTGTTTTTCTTCTTTGTTCATTTTTACGGCCACTCATATCATATGCGTAAAAAAGTATGCTTTATTATACAACTACTAGCACTAATCTGCATAAAATTCACGGTCACTCTTCCAACCTCCTTGCAAACTGCAATGAATGTACGTCATTGCAAACAAAGACACTCTCTCATTTGAGTCTTAGATGTTCATGTTGCAAGTTGCAGATGTGGAATTAAACTAATCTCTTCAACAAAGTCACAGCTGCTTCTGTTCTTATTCCGTCCGGATCGCCTTTCATTATGTTGCAAAGGAGGTTTTGAATGTTATTCTAATTCTATTTTTAGGAAAGAAGGAGAACATTGAAGGAGGGGGTAACGGATATTACGAAAGGGAGAGTGGAGGAGGGAGGGAAGAGATGAAGGGAAGGGGAGAGAGAGAGAGAGAGGAGAGAGACGGGGAGAGAGAGAGAGAGAGAGAGACGGGGAGAGAGAGAGATGAGACAGAGAGGAGAGAGGAGAGAGAGAAGAGAGAGAGAGGGGAGAGGAGAGAGAGAGAGAGAGAGAGAAGAGGAGAGAGAGAAGAGAAGAAAAAGAGAGAAGGAGAGGAAAAAGAGAGAGAAAAAGGGAAGAGGAGAGAGAGAGAGGAGAAAAGAGAGAAAGAGGAGAGAGAGAGAGACAGAGACAGAGAGATTACCACTAATACACATCTACATTAGCATATGAGAAGTCTCCAACCAAGTCTTCTATTACAAATCTTATTTAAATTTCTTCGAATATATATATTTGTCGTTCAAATTTATCTCATGGTACTTTTATTTTCTCGCCATTATGAAAATTTTACAGATAATTTTAATATTTATCATAATACTAATCCTTTTTGCCTCTTCCTTTTCAGGAGTTTTTGTAAATTTTGAATATATATTATCTATCTATAAAGAGAGCTGGCCGGACAATCACCTATGCTAAAGTTAGAAAGATATTAATCAAGTTATAATCTACAAGAAAGTTTTATTTGATCTGTTATAAAGGAACAAAAGACGTTGTTTTGCCTAGATAAAATTTAGATATTTAAAAACCCAAATATATTTTTGCCCCTTTTTTAAAATTAAAAAAAAAAACAAAATAAAGAAAACCCAGGGAAAAAAAAATGTTTATTAAAATTTTTTCTTGAAAATTTTCTTTGGAAAAAAAGGATTTTAAATTTTTTTTTGAAAAATTTTAAAAAAATAAAAAAAAAAAAAAAGGGGGAAGGAAAAAAACCCAAAAAAAAAAAAAAAAAAAAAAAAAGGGGGGGGGGGGGGGGGGGGAAAAAAAACGGAAAAGGGGGGGGAAAAAAAAAAATTTTTTTGGGGGGGGGGGGGGAAAAAAAAAAGGGGAAAGGGGGGGAAAAAGGGGAAAAGGGAAAAAAAAAAAAAAAAAAAAAAAAAAAAAATTTTTAAAAAAAAAAGGGTTTGGGCCCCGGGGGGGAAAAAAAAAAAAAAATTTTTTTTAAAAAAAATAAAAAAAGGAAAAAAAAAAAAAAAAAAAAAATTAAAAAAAAAATTGCCCAAAAAAAAAAAAAATTTTTTTGGGGTTTTTTTTTTCCAAAAAATTTTTTTTTCCCCTTTTTTTCCCCCCCTTTAAAATTTTCCCCCAAAAATTTTTTTAAAAAACCCCCCCCCCCCCCCCCCCCCCCTTTTTTTTTTTAAAAAAACCCCCAAAAAATTTTTCCCCCCCCCCCCAAAAAAAAAAAAATTTTTTTTTTTCCCCCCCAAAATTTTTTTTTTTTTTTTAAAAGGAAAAAACCCCCCCTTTTCCCCCGGGGGGTTTAAAAAGGGTTGTTTTAAAAAAATTTTTTAAAAAAGGGGGAAAAAAAAAAAAAAACCCCCCCCCCCCCCCAAAAAAAACCCCCCCAAAAAAAAAAAAACCCCCCCTTTTTTTTTAAAAAAATTTTTTTTTTTTAAAAAAAAAAAAATTTTAAAAAAAAAAACCCTTTAAAGGGTTAAAAAAAAAAAAGGGGGGGGAAAAAAAAATTTAAACTTGAAAAAAAAAAAAAAATTTTTGGGGGTTTTTAAGAAAAGGGGGTTTTTTTTTTTTTTTTTTTCCCCTTTCGGGGCCCCCTTTTTTCCCGGCCCCAAAAAAAAAAAAATTTTTTTTTTTTAAAAAAAAAAATTTGGAACTTTGAAAAAAATTTAAATTTTTTAAAAAAAAAAAATTTTTTTAAATTTTTTTTTTTTTAAAAAAAAACCCATTTTTTTTAAAAAAAAAAATTTTTTTTAAAAATTTAAAAAAAAAAAAAAAATTTTTAAAAAAAAAAAATTTTTTTTTTTTTTAAAAAAAGGGGGAAACCCCCTTTTTTTAAAAAAATTTTTTTTTTTGGTTTTTTTTTTTAAAAAACCCTTTTTTTTTCCCCCCCCCCTTTTTTCCCCCCCAAAACCCCCCTTCCCCCCCCCCAAAAAAAAGGCCCCCCCCCCCCCCCCCCCCCCCTTCCTTTTCAAAAACCCCCAAAAACAAAAAATTTTTAAATTTAAACCCCCCCCCCCCCAAACCCATTTTCCCCCCCCTTTTCCCCCCTTTTTTCCCCCCCCCCCCCCCCTTTTTTTTGGGGGTTTTTTAAAAAAAAAAAATTTTTTTTTCTTAAAAAATTTTAAAAGGGGGAAAAACCCCCCCCCAAAATTAAAAAAATTTTTTTTTTTTTTTCCCCCCCCCCTTTTTTTTTTTTTTTCCCCCCCGGGGGGCCCCCCCCCCTTTTTTTTTTTTTTAAAAAAAAACCCAATTTTTTTTCCCCAACCCCCCCCCCAAAACCCCCCTTTCCCCCCCCCTTTTTTTCCCCCCCCCCAAAAAATTTCTCGGGGGTTTTTGGGAAAATTTCCCCTTTTCCTCTCTCTCCCCTTCTTTTTTTTTTCTTTTTTTTTTTTTATCACCTTTTTTTTTTTTTTTAAACCCCCCTTTTTTTTTTTTCCCTTTTTTTTTTGGGTTTTTTTTAAATTTTTTTTTAAATTTTTTTTTTTTTTTTAAAAAAAAAATTTTTTTTTTTTTAAAAAATTTTTTTAAAATTTTTTTTTTTTAAAATTTCCTTTTTTTTTTTATTTTTTCCCCCTTTTGCCCCCCTTTCCCCCCCTTTTTTGGGAAAACCCTTTTAAAAAAAACCCCCCTTTTTTTAAAAAAAAAACCCCCCCCCCCTTTTAAAAAAAATTTTTTTTTCCCCCCCCCTTTTTAAAAATTTTTTCCCCCCCCCCTTTTAAACCCCCCTTTTTTCCCCCCAAAACCCCCCCAAAAAAAAACCCCCCCCTCTCCCCCCCCCCTTTTTTCCCCCCCCCTTTTCCCCCCCCCCCAAAAATTTTTAAAACCCCCCCCCTTTTTTTTTGGGCCCCCCCCCTTTTGCCCCCCTTTTTTTTTTTCCCCCCAACCCCCCCCAAAAAATTTTTCCCCCCAAACCCCCCCCAAAATTTTTTTGGGGGTTTTTTTTTTTCCCCCCCGGGGGGGGAAAAACCCCCCCCCCCCTTTTTTTGGGTCCCTTTTTTCCCTTTTGCCGGCCTTTCCTTTTTTCCCTTTTTTTTTTTCCCCCCCCCTTTTTTTCCCCTCTCTCCCCCTCCTCTCCCCCCCCCCCCCAACCCCCCCCCCTTTTTTTTTCCCCCTTTTCCTCCCCCCTTCCCCTTTTTCCCCTTTTTCCCCCCCCCCCATCTCCCCCCCCCCCTTTTTTCCCCTTTTCCCCCCCCCTTTTTTTAAAAATTTTTTTTTTTATTTTTAAATATAAAATTATATTTTTTTTTTAAAAAAAAAAAAAATTTTTTTTATATAAAATTATAAAAAAAAAAATTTTTTTTTATATATATTTTTTTTTTTTTTTTTTTGGGGGGGGGGGGGGGGGGGGGGGGGGGGGGGTTGTGTGGGGGGGTTTGTGTTTTTTTGGTGTGGGTTATTAAAAATATTTTTTTAAAAAATTATATATAAAAAAAATTTTTTTTTAAAATTTATATATATATTATTTTAAATTATATTATATATATATATCCCTATATATAAAATATAAAAAAAAACCCCCCCAAGCGCTGGTTTTTGGGAAAAACCCCTTTTTTTTTTTTTGGGGGGCCCCGGGGGTTTTTTTTTTAAAAAACCCCCGGGGGGGGTTTTTTTTTTTTGGGGGTTTTGGGGGTTTTTTTGGGTTTTGGGGTTTTTTTTGGCGATTTTTGGAAATTGGGTTTTTGGGTTTGCTAAAATTATTTCGTTTCGGTGCTGGGGGGGATGGGTGATCTGTCCGGGTTTAATGGTCGGCTGATTTGGTCGGGTAGGGCGTCAAAAGTGGATTTTTATTTTTTTTAGGGAAGCAGCTGCCAAAAAACCCCAACAAAACCGGGTGTATTTTGTGGGGAGAGCAACAAAAGATTTCCCTTTTGTCATCGTCCCATAACACAGATTTATAGAGGTTTTTTCCCTCACAGGGCAGCGAAATGTTTATGACACACGTTTGGGGGAATTAAAAGTCCAAAAATGTGAAAGGGGTATGGTTTTGGATGGGGGGGAAAAAACCCCCGTAAAAATTGTGCTTAGGGGTTTTTATGACCCTTTGAAGGAAGAGATTATTTTGTTTTTATTCATATTTTCCACCCTTAAAAATAATATATATAAAAAATATATTATCATATCTATATAAAATATCTTTTATATATATTATATATATTAAAAATATTTTAAATTTATAAAGTATATATATATATATATTTTATATATAAATTTTATATTTTAAAATATATAATATGTGTTTTGTGTGGGGTTTTGGTGGGTGGTGTGTGTGTGGGTGTGTGGGTTTTATGGGTAGTGTTTTGTGTATGTGGGATGTGTAGGTTTTATGTGTATGTTTAAAAGTGTATGTGTAAAGGGGTAAAGTGTGTGTGTAGGGGTTTGGGGTTGTGTTTTGTGTGTGTGGTGTATATGTATATATATTATATATATATTAATATATAATATTATATATATATATATATATATATATATATTTTAAAATAAAATATAAATATTTACAAACAAAATTTTATATATATATATATATATATATTATATATATATATATATATTAATATACATTTAAAAACCCCACGCACACACACACACACACAACACAAACACACACAAAACACACACAACACACAAAAAAAACACACAACACACACACACACACAATAAAATTTTGTGTTTTGTGGGGGGTTTTTGGGGGGATGTGGGGTGTGTTGTTTGTGGTGGTTTTGGGGGGTGTGTTTTGTTTTTGTGTGTGGGGGGGTGTGTTGGGGGGTGTGTGTTTTGTGTGTGTGGGGTGTTTGGGGTGTGGGTTTTGTTTTGTATTGTGGGATTATGTTGTATATTAATATATATATATAATATAAAATATATTTTATATATATATATTTTAATATATTAAAATAAAATATATAATATATTTTTAAATTTTTTTATTTTTTTATTTTTATCCAAAAATTTTCTCTCTTTTCCCCTCTTCTCTCTCTCTCTCTCTCCTTTTCCCCCCCTTTTTTCTCTCTCTTTTTTTTTTTCTCCCCTCTCTTTCTTTCTCCTCTCTCTTTTTTCCCCCTCTCCCCCTCTTTTCTCTCCTTTTTCTTTCCCCCTTTTCTCTCTCTCTTCTCTCTCTCTTTTCCCCTCCTCTTCTCTCTCTTCTCTCTCCTCTTCTCTCTCTCTTTCTCTCTCTCTCTCTCTCTTTTTTTTTTCTCTCCTTTTTCCCACTTTGTTACAAGATTTTTTTTTTTATCTCTGATACTGTTTTCCCCCCTTGTTTGAGACTTGGATTTTATTTTTAATTATGTATGATGATTTTTTAATATTAGATAATTTGGGATCATTAAATTTGAAACTGAAATCTGAAAATCGTGACAAATTTAAAGCTACCGAATACTTTACTTTTTTTTCTTTTTTTTAAATAAAAATGGGATGGAAGATGTTATAACCCAAGTGAAATGTTTGGGGACATATATTTAAAATACAAGTTTTAAATACTGTTTCATCCTTTAAAACACGGGGCTAAATTTGCACATAGAAAGAAAATTTTTGATTCAGTTTGAATACACACAAAACACCTTTATTAATGTGTTCATTTTTAAGCTGTTTTGGTCCCCGGCATATATTTTTCATTACGTAAATTTAAAAATAAAACCCTTTTCCCTTTTACTGAAAAGTTGCGTTTTTTTAAAAACTTTCATTTTTTTCTTGCGTACTTGGTTTTTCTGGCGACCTATTAAATGATTGATTTTTGCCTGCTTTTTGAAGGCCGGGGTAAGCTACGGGCAAATCGCCTCGTTTTACATGTCGTAAACGATGGTTTTTTTGTTTTTTCCCTTTTGTTTTAGGGGTTAATAAAACGTACCCGTTCCCCGATTTAACATCTTCCCCTTTTTTCCTTTCCCCCTTTTGCCTTTTAAGTTTCAATTTCCCCCTTTTTTTTTTTTTTTTTTTTTTTTTTTTTTTTTTTTTTTTTTTTTTTTTTTTTTTTTTTCTTTTTTTTTTTTTTTTTTTTTATTTCCCCCCCCGGGTTTTTCCAAAAAATCCCCTGGAAAAGGTTTAAAAGATGGTTTTCCCCTTTTGAATTAAAATTTTTTTCTCCAAATTTTTATTGGTTTTGAGAATTAAACCCAAAACCCAAATAAGGGGACAAAAAAGTTCCCCAAAATTAAAATTAAAATTTAAAAAAAAAAAATTTTTTTTCAGGAAAAAATTTTCAAACAGAATTTAAAATTTTAAGGGGCTTGAATAATTAATTCAAGGGGGGTTAAATTTTCCCTTTTTAGTTCATTTTAAGGGGGGAAAAAAAGCGAAAAAAA
>NC_051387.1:49238685-49241185 GCF_015228065.2 Penaeus monodon
GAAGAGGGAGTGAGAGAGAGGGGAGATAAAGGGGGAGGAGGAGTAGAAGATAGTCTTAGGGTTATTCTTAAAGTTGTTGCTAGTCAAGATGGTGACCATAGCTTAGGTCAGCGTGGGTTAATGATTATGATGGTGGGCCTGGTTTCTTGAGGGTGGGCTAGTGTGGGTCACGGTGAATCAGAGAGGGCTAAGATCAGCTCATGGATGCATTAGGACGAGTCATAGTGAACCCAGGATGAATCTTTAGACCAGCATGGGTTCAGGTGACGTCAGAATAGGATAAGATGAGTCAAGAACAAGTCAGAGTGAACCAGAGCGAGTCAGAGTGAACCAAAATGAGCCAGAGTGAACCAGAACGAGTCAGAGTGAACCAGAGCGAGTCAGAGGAACCAGAGCGAGTCAGAGAGGATCCGTAAGAACCAGGGCAGGTCACGATGGCAAAGTGTGGATCAATATGAGACAAGATGGATTAGCCTGATCCAAAATGAAGTCGATGATTCGCGATGATTAGAAACCAGAGCGGCGGGTAAGAGCGAAATTATGACCCATTAGCATAGAACAGGGTAAGAGGGAACGGAAGGATAATAGAAACGAAGGAGGGAATAGGAAGAGTTGCTAATTAAAGAGGAAAAGCAATCATTGAAATTGGGCACGAGCAGCTGGCTCACCTTCTGTCCAATCACTGGAGAGAGAAATTAGTCCTTATGATTATTCTCGTCTTTCTTGTTATTTTTTCGGTTTTCTTTTTCTTTTTCTTCGTTATCTTCCGGTATCTCTCTTCTGCCTTTTTTTTTTTTTTTTGGTTCTTTTTGTATTTTTTTTTCTTAGTTTTCTTTTTACGTTTTCTTTCTTTTTTTCCGCCTTATTTTCGTTCTTCTTTTCTTTTCTTTTTCTGGTTTTCCTTTTCCTCTTCGTTTGATTGCTCCAATTTTCTTTTTCTTCGTTTTTCTCTTCTTTTTTTTCTTTACTCGAATATTCTTTTTTTATTCTTCTCTCTATATTTTCTCCTCGTTTCATTGTCTTCTTTTTCCCTTTTTCTTTCCTGTAAAAAAAATTCTTTTAATATTCAGATTTTCTACTGTTTTTTATTTCTCTTCTTCGCCTTCTTTCTGCTGTTTCTTATTATTTCAATTTGTCTTTTATCTTATTATTATTATTATTATTATTATTATTATTATTATTATTATTATTATTATTATTATTATTATTATTATTATTATTATTATTATTTTACATTTTTTTCTTCACCTTCTTCTTTTTCCCTTCCTCTTCCTCCTATTTCTCCTTCTTTTCCTTTTCTTCTTCTTCTTTTTCTTTTCCTTCTTCTTCTCTTCTTCTTCTTCTTCTTTCTTCTTCTTCTTCTTCTTCTTCTTCTTCTTCTTTTCTTCTTCTTCTTCTTCTTCTTCTTCTTCTCCTTCTTCTTCTTCTTCTTCTTCCTCCTCCTCCTCCTCCTCCTCCTCCTCCTCCTCCTCCTCCTCCTCCTCCTCCCCTCCCCTCGTCCTCCTCCTCCTCCTCCTCCCCCCCCCCTCGTCCTCCTCCTCCTCCTCCTTCTATTCCTTCTTCTTTTCCTCTTCCTCTTTCTTCTTCTTCTTCTTCTTCTTCTTCTTCTTCTTCTTCTTCCTCTTATTCTTATTCTTCGTCTTCTTCTTCATCTTCTCTCACTATTAAACTAAGTCTCATTAGGTTTTAACTTTCTCATATATCGAAGTCGACAGAATTAATTAGACCTGAAATAATCTGCTACAATAATTTTTGTCATAATTTGCGAGTTAGGAAAAGGCAGACTGAGCTCGATAAAGTGTCTGTTTATGAGGCTTAACCGAGTTTTAATCTTCAGTTAATTATCTCTCTAGCGATCTGTTTCTTTCTGTTTTTGTCTGTTTGTCTGTCTGTTTGTTTGTATATCTATCTGTTTGTCTATTTATATAATCGGTCTGTTTATCTGTCTGTCTTGTATCTATCATTCTGTCTATCCATCTCTTTCGTTGTTTGTTTATCTATTTATTTATTTTACTCCTTTTTTCTATGCATATATTTACACCTATTCGTTTTAACCTCTCTCTCTCTCTCTCTTTCTCTCTCTCTCTCTCTCTCTCTCTCTCTCTCTCTCTCTCTCTCTCTCTCTCTCTCTCTCTCTCTCTCTCTCTCTCTCTTCTGTCCTCTCTCTCTCTCTCTCTCTCTCCTCTCTCTCTCTCTCTCTCTCTCTCGCTCTCTCTCTCTCTCTCTCTCACTCTCTCTCTCTCTCTCCTCTCTCCCTCTCTCTCCCTCCCTCCCTCTACTCTCATCTTCTCTCCTGCTCTCTCCTTCCTCTCTCTTCCTCCCCTCTCTCTGTCCGCCTACTCCTCACTTCCTCCTCTATTTTCTCCTTCCTCCTCTCTCTGCCTTCTATTTCCTCTCTTCTCTTCTGTAATCCTCTCTTTTCTCTTCCTCCTCTTTCTGCCCTCTCTACCCTCTTTTTCACATCGATGCCTCGTATTTTGTTTTTTCTCTTCATCCTCTC
>NC_051387.1:49252673-49265173 GCF_015228065.2 Penaeus monodon
TTTTCCTTCCTCCTTGAAGGGCCTTTTCCCCCGCTCTTTTTTTCTTTTCTTTCTCCCCTTTTTTTCTTTTTTTTTTCCTTCTTCTTTTTATTTTTTTTTTTTCCCTTCCCTTTCTTCTTTTTCTCTCCTCTCTTCTTCCCCTCTTTCTCTTCTTTTCTCTCCCCCCTCTCTCTCTCTCTCTCTCTCTTCTCTTTAAACCCTTCTCTTTCTCTCTCCCCTCTTTCTCTCTTTTTTCCTTTTCCCCTCTCTCCTCTTCCTCTTTTTCTCTCCCCTCTCTTTTCTCTCTTCTCTCTTCTCTCCCCTTCTTTTCTCTCTCTTCTCTCCCCTTCTCTCTTCTCTCTCTCTCTCTCTCCCCTCTCTCCCCCTTCCCCCTCTCCCCCCCTTCCTTTTCTCCCTTCCCTCCCCCCTCTCCCCCCCCCCCCCTCCCCCTCCCCCCCCCCCTTCCCCCCCTCCCCCCCTTTTTCCCCCTTCTCTCCCTTTCCCCCCCTTTTCCCCTCCCCTCCCCTCTCCTTCTCCCCCCCATCTCTCTCTCTTTTCTCTCTTCTTTTTTCCTACCCCTTTATTCCCCCTTTCTTTTCTTCTACCCCATCTTCTTCTTCCCCTTTTCTCTCTCTCTTTTTTCTCTCTCTTCTTTTCTCTCTCCCCTCTCTTTTCTGCTCCCCCTCTCTCCCCCCCTCCCCTTCTCCCCCCCTTCCCTCCCCTCTTCTCTCTCTCCCCTTTTCCTTTTTACTTCCAAAAGATACATTCCGCCCCGCTGTTTAAAACAAAAAGTGTTGTTTTTAAATTTTTTTTTTTTTTCCCTTCCCTTTTTTTTCTTGTTTTTTTATTATTTTTTTACACAAGAAAACGTCCCAGATTTTGGAAATGGTAAAAGGTTTGGGGGGGGGTAGGGGGGGGGGAGGGGGGTGGGTTTTTATGGGGGGGTAGGGGGAGGTTTTGGGTTTGGTAGGGGGGGGGGGAAAGGGGTATGGGGGGGTGGGGGGAGGTGGGTTTGGGGGGGGAGGGGGGAGGGGGAGGAAGGGAGGGGGTAGGAGGGATATGAGTGGGGAGGAGGGGGTGGGGGGGTGTAGGAGGGGAGGGTGAGTGAAGATGAAGATAAAGATAGATAAATAGGGAAAGTAAAAAGAGTAAGAACTGATTTTTTTTTTATAAATGTGGATATTATAAAGAGAAAGATAGCGCAAAGAAAACTGAATGAGGAAGTAACAGAAAAATGAAAGATAAAGAAATAAAGGAAGATAATGAGATAAACAGAAACACGAAAGGGGGAAACGAAAAAGTGGGAAAAAAAGGAAAAAAGGGAAAAAAAAATTAGGAAAAAGAAAAGAAACGAGAATCAAGAAAGCAAAGACAACCAAAAAAAACCAAAAAAAAAAAAAAGAAAAAAAAAAGGTTTTAAAATAAACAAAAATATATATATATATATATATATAAAAATATATATAAAAAAATAAATATTTTAAAATTTTTTTTTAACGGTAGGTTCATGTCTGAGCCCCCCTGGGCAAGGAGATACTTAATTTGTTTTGTTGTGATTTCTCGGAGTGAGTACGTGTTTGGGTCCCCGTTTCCCTTTTCCCCGGAGGTGCCGGGTTTCCCTTTTTTTTTTTTAAACATTTTCTCTATTTATAGGGCTTGGGCCCCGCAAGATTGGGCTGGCTGGCCACCCAGTGGGAAAGGGGGGGAAAGAGGTGAAGTCCTTTCCCAGGGAAAAAAAAGCGCCGGCCGGTTTTACTCGAACCCTTGAAATCAGAAATTTCCGTCGTGACAGTCCGGAAGCCTAACCACTCGGCCACCGCGGGCCTTTAATATATATATATAAATATAATAATTTTATAATTATATAATATAAAAATATATTTTTTATAATATTATATATATAAAAAAAATATCGAGACTAAAAAAAAAAAAAAAAAAAAAAAAAAAAAAAAAAGAAAAAACCCGCAAAGGCGACACAGAGGATAAAGAGGGGAGTAGGGGGAGAGGAGGAGAAGAGAGAGAGAAAGGAGTTTTTTGTTTTTTTTTTATACTTTTCCCCTTTTTGGTTTTATTTTTTATTTGTTTTTCTTTACCTTTTTCGTTTTTTACTTTTTCTGATTTTTTTTTTTTTTTTCTTTTTTCCCTTTTCCCCTTTTCCCTTTATTCTTTTGCTTATATTCCTTCATTTTAAACTTTTTTTTTTCCCTTATTTCCCTTCCTTTCCCATTCCCTATTTTTATTTTTTTTTGTTATTTTCCCCTTTCTCCTTTTATCTCCCTTTTGTTAATTTTTTTTATTTATTTTTCCCTTTTCTTTTCCCCTTTTCTTGGTTTTTTCCTTTCCCCCCTTTTTTCTTCCCTTTCATTCTTTTCTTTCCTTTTGGGCTTTTTTCCCTTTACCTTTTTTTTCTCTTTCCCTTTTCTCTTTCCCTTCCCTTCCCCCCCTTTTTTTTCAGTTTCTTCCCCTTCCTTTTCCCCTCTTTCGTTTGCTTCTTCCCCTTTTTTCCCTTTTTCCCCCTTTTTCCCCTTCTTTTTCCCCCTTTTTTTTCCCCTCTTTTCCCCCTTTTCCCTTAGTTTTTTCCCCTTTCACGGGCCCCTATCTTTTTCCCCTTTCTTTTACTCTTCCCCCCCCCCCCCCTTTTTTTTTTTTTTGTTAGTTTTTCGTATTTATTAATTTCCCCTTGGGTTTTTTTGTTTTCCTTTTGTTTTCTTGTTGTTTTTTATTGTTGGTTTTTGTAATAAACCCCCGCTGTGTTTTTTGTTTTTTCGTGTTTTGGGTTTTTTGTGTGTTTTGTTTGGTTTTACTTACTTTGTTTAAAAGTTTTTGTCGTTTTGTTTTTTGTGTAAGGGGTTCGTATTTTTGTGGGGGGTTTCTAGTTGGGTTTGTTGGGATTCTTGTGGGTGGGGTGTGGGTTTTTTGTTGTATTTTCCGGGGTTATGGGGCGAGGGGTTTGTTTATTTATCCTGTTCTATTTCGGGTTTACCCTTTTTTTTATTTTGTTTGTGGTATTTATGGGTTTTATTTAAGGGGGGTGGTGAGGAAAAATTAAAAAGGTGAGTGGGGTTTTATGGTGAAGAAGAGGGTGATGAGTGAGTGAGTGAATGGGGAATGAATGAATGAATGAATTTAATGAGTGAGTGAGTGGGGCGGAGAGTGAGTGAGTGATGAGTGGTGGTGAGTGAATGAGGGGGGTGAGGAAAGGGTGGGGGTGCGGGGAGTGAGTGAAATGAAAGTGAAATGAGTGAATTTATGGGGTGAATTAATGAAAAGAAAGAATGAAGTGATGTGGAAAAAGGGGAGGCGAGGATGGGGGAGAGAATTTTCGAATTTTAAAATGTGTTTATTTTATATGTATTTGTAAAAAGCGAGTGATAAAAGTAAAGTTTAAAGCCATTAGAATAAATTTTTTGCAGCAACCCCCACATTAAAATAAACTCTTACCTAATCAGTATTCGCTTATTTTGGTTTTAGTCTTAATACTTTTTAATTTATTTTCTTTTTTATTTTTTTAATTATCCCCCCAAAAATTTGTGATGGGTGTGATGATGAGATGATTTATGATGATGATGGTGATGGGGGAGAGATGATGATGATGATGATGATGATGGTGGTGGTGATGGTGGCAGTGATGATGGTAATGATGATGATGAGGATGAGGATAGGCGACAGAGATCGTGATCATTTTGATGAACGAAGAGAAGAAAAAATAAACTATGCCGACAGTGATGATGAAGAAACAGGGGAAAACAGGTAGACAAGAAATCTATTGATATTCTGTTCAGTGTAGGAAGGTGGGGTCCAGGCATACTGATCAGCTAATACTGCCAAGATACTGTCTCGTTGATCCAGACTTATTTCTCTCCTTCTCTCTATCTCTCTTTCTCTCTTTCTCTTTCTCTCTTTGTTTATTCATTTATCTTTATACCGCATCTTTGTATCTGTCTGGCTGCCTGTCTGTTGGTCTGTTTATGTATGTATCTTTTTCGTCCTCCACCTTCTTTTCTGTGTCTATCTGTCTTATTTATTTGTTTCATTTATGCTTCTTATTCTCCTTCCTTTCTTTCCCTTCTCTCCCTTCTCCTTCTCTTCCTGACCCCCTCCCCTCCCCTCTCTCTCTCTCTCTCTCCCCTCTCTCTCTCTCTCTCTCTCTCTCTCTCTCTCTCTCACCACACACACACACACACCCCACACACACACACACACACACACACACACCACACACACACACACACACCCCACACCACACACACACACACACACACACACACACACACACACACACACACACACACACACACACACACACACACACACCACACGCACACACACACTCACACACACACACGCACACACACACTCACACACCTCTCTCTTCTTCCTTTCACTCCCTTTCTCCTTTCTCCTCTCTCCTCTCCATTTCCCGTTTTCTCACTCCTGCATCTATTCTCTTCAAGTCCCTCTTCGCTCCCTCTCTCTCCTCTTCTTCTCCTCATTCCTCTCCTTCTCCCGACCTACCTTTTCATATGTCTCTCACTCCTCCCTTCACCCCCCTTCGTTTCTCTCCCTCCTCTTTATCTCTTTTTCCCTTCGTCTTTTCCTTCTCCCCCACCATCCCTCCCATTACCCACCTCTTCTTCTATCCTATCCCTCACACCCATCTCTTCTTCTATCCTATCCCTCACCATCCTCCCTTCTATCTTGCCCCACTCCCTCATCACTTCTCTCCCACCTCTTCCCCTCTCCTTCTTACCTCCCTCTCCCTGTGTCCCCACCTCCCCCCCTTTTTCATCCCCTCCCTACCTCCCCCACCCTCCCTCGCCCTCCCTACCTCCCCCCCACCCTCTCCCACCTCCCCCTCCCTACCTCCCCCCACCACTCTACCACCCTCATCCCCCCCATCCTCCCACCCTCCCACCTCCCTCCCACCCCCCTCCCACCTCCTTCGCCCTCCCCCCTCCCCCCCCCTACCCACGTTTTCAGCAATTAGTCCCAAACCCGGAGAACAAAAGACCAGAACCAGGCGCACGGGAGAAAAGCTATAGATGTTTGGGTAATTCCCACTCCCTTATTACCTATCATTAACGTGTCTTGATTAAGCTTCATTTGGCGTTATTGTTCCTTATTGGTTGATTATCGTCCGTGATTTGATATTATCGTTTTATATTTGAATTTTATGTCGTGTGTATGTGTTTATTCATTCATTTGTTCATCTACGTATTTATTCAAATATCTATTTATTTATTTATTTATTTATCTCGTTTTTTTTGCTTATTTGTTCCATATCTTCATTTATCCGTTTATTTGTTTATCCATTTATTTGTTCAGCTATTTAATCTATTCGTTCATATTATTGTTTTTGTTGTTTCTATTACTGTTATTTGCTTTTTGTTTTGTTGAAGTTATGGTGTTTTATTATTGTTATTATTATTATTATTATTATTATTATTATTATTATTATTATTATTATTATTTTTGTTATTGTTGTTGTTGTTGTTGTTGTTGTTGTTGTTGTTGTTGTTTTGTTCTTGCTGTTGTTGTCATTCTTATCTTATCTTTTTTTTTATCGGTAATATTAGTATCTGCAAAGGCGCGGTTATTCGTGTTAGTATTAGTCCTATCACTTTCAATATTATCATTATAATTATGAATACAAAAAAGTCACATAATTCATTCTTGCATCCAACTGAGACTGAATTATTTTCATCATAATTTTCATAATTTTTTTCGCTATTCTGGATTACGTCATCAAGTCCATAAGCCAATATAACCTCGTATACCCTGTGCTGTGACGTCATTAGGAGGGAAATATTTTACGCTCGTGCTGTTCTATTCTCTCTCTCTCTCTCTCTCTCTCTCTCTCTCTCTCTCTCTCTCTCTCTCTCTCTCTCTCTCTCTCTCTCTCTCTCTCTCTTTCTCTTTTTTTTAGGGGATGTTCCGTTGTGCTTTTTTATTTATTTTTTTTTTATTTTTTTTTTTGGTTTTATGGCATAGGAGTCTGTACCTGAATACGCACACAAACATATATATTTTTATGTATATGTTTTGTGTGTGTGTGTGTGTGTGTGTGTGTGTGTGTGTGTGTGTGTGTGTGTGTGTGTGTGTGTGTGTGTGTGTGTGTGTCTGTATTCACATAACCGATACAGCAACCAAGAAACATAAGACAAAAGTAGTATTTAATCAAATATGCACTTTTTATTGACTTCGTCTGACGTTTGTAGTCAAAAGGGATCGAGTTTAAATAGATTCCACGTTGCTTTTTATTACCTTTTGGCGGCGGGAGGGGGGAGTATTTTCCGTTTTCTTTTTTGGGGGGAGGGAAGGGGGATGTTATCTATTTGTCTATTTCGGTCTCTGTCTCTAGGTTTCTGTTTCTGTCTGTCTCTGTTTCTCTCTCTTTCTCTCTCTTTATCTCTCTTATCTCTCTCTCTCTCTTTCTCTTTCTCTTTCTCTTTCTCTCTCACCCTTCTCTCACCCTCCCTCCCTCCCTCCCTCCCTCTCTCCCTCCTTCCCTCCCTCCCTCCCTCCTCCCTCCCTCCCTCCCTCCCTCCCTCCCTCCCTCCCTCCCTCTCTCTCCTTCCCTCCCTCCCTCCTTCACTTCCCTCCCTCCCCTCCCTCCTTCCCTAACTCCCTCATTTCTTCATCTTCCTCTAAGACAAAAGCCTCTTGTTCTTTCGTCTCCCACGGTCGCCGGGCTTTCAGCATTTACTTCCGGTTTTCAATTAATTCGGCCGACAAGTATATCTTCCTCTAATTAGGTGTTGGAGCAAACTCGGTGATCAAATTGCAAATGAGCTCTCTCGCCGGCGACGCTAACGGCCGATGGAGGCCCAAATGACGTTATATTAAGGGAGAAGAACGACCTTGTGGCCATTCAGTATCGTCTTGTCCGTTTGTTTGCATTTTTTTTTTGTCTTTTTTTTTTGTCTTTTTTTTAGTATTTTTAATCGTTTTTTTCGTGTTTTTTCTCCTTTCTTTTCTCTTTTCGTTCTTTTTCTTTTTTATGCTATTTTCTTTCATGTGTTTTTTTTTCTCTCTCTCTCTTTTTTCTCTTACTTTCTCCGTTTCTCTTTTCGCAAATGTGCCAAAGGGCGTTGTGCTTCCAAAATGTCTCTTAAACTGTATATAAAAAAGGAAACAAAATGTGCATTCGAATAGCGCGGACGAATTCAAAGAAAAAAAAACAACTTTTGTTCACACATATGAAAAAGTTGTACATTTTTGGAAACAGACATTGTACGCCCGGTCACACGAAAACAATGCGATCTAAATCAGGTAAATGTTTTTGTTTTTGTTTTTGCTTTTGTTTTTATACACTCACAAACACGCGCACTAACTCTCCTTCTCTCTCTCTCTCTCTCTCTCTCTCTCTCTCTCTCTCTCTCTCTCTCTCTCTCTCTCTCTCTCTCTCTCTCTCTCTCTCTCTCTCTCTCTCTCTCTCTCTCTCTCTCTGTATCTATCTATTTACGTATATAGCTATCTGTATATCCCTCTCCCTCTTGCTCTCTCTCTTCCCTCCCTCCTTCCCTTTCCTCTTTATCTCTTTCCCTTCCTTCTTTCCTTCCCCACTCTCTCTCTCACTCTCCTTCCCTCTCTTTCCTCCTCCTCCTCCTCCTCCTCCTCCCCCTCCTCCTCCTCCTCCTCCTCCTCCTCCTCCTCCTCCTCCTCCTCCTCCTCCTCCTCCTCCTCCTCCTCCTCCTCCTCCTCCTCCTCCTCCCCCCCCCCCCCGCCGTCCCTGAGAAAGCCGGCGCCTCTGCTTTAAAGAAAGACGGGGATATTTTTCTTCAAGATTTTTTGTGACTCTCGCCTCGTGTGCGTCACTTTTTGGGAGGCGCCCCCCCTCCCCCTCCTCCTTCCTCTTTCCTTCTCCTGCCCCTCCTCCCTCCTCCCTTCTCCCCCCTCTCCCTCCTCCCACCCCCCTCCCCCTCCTCCTTCCTCCCCTCTCCCTCCTCCCCCCCTCCCCCTCCCCATCCTCCTTCCTCCTTCCTCCTTCCTCCCCATTCCCCCTCCGCCTCCCCTTCCTCTTTCCTCCCCTCTCTCCCCTCCCCCTCCTTCCCCCTACCTCCTTTTCGGTAATGGACATGAACTCACTTTCTTTCTTTCTTTCTTTCTTTCTTTCTTTGATACTTTTAGTTGTTTATTTCGGTTTGTTTTCTCTTTTTCTATTCTCTTTTTTTTCTAGTTTTTTTTTTGTATTGTTTTTGTCCGTTATTTGTTTGTTTGGGTTTCATATGTGTCTCTAGTTATCTGTCTATTTGCTTATCTCTCTTTTTACTTTCTTTCTCTTTCTCTCTCTTTCTGCTTCTCTCTCCCTCTCTCTGTCTCCTTCTCTCTCCCTCATTCTCTTTCTCTCTCTCTTTCTCTTTCTCTTTCTCTCTCTCTGCTCTTCATCCATATATCCCCTCTCTTATTTTATCTTTCATTCCTGTTTCTAGATATCATAATTAACTTGAGATCTTTCCTTATGCATACAAGTGACTTATATTTATATGTAGAAAAACCTACAGCATATGTTTTCTTTTCTTTCCGCAAAAATCTATGTTGCCTGGATTTCTACATGAATAACTTGTATGCTGGGTGGATTATCTGAACAATCTGTTTTATTTTCATTTTTATTTTCATATTGTGTTTTCATTTATTTATTCCTACAATCGGTTTCGTGTGTGTACCTTTAACGGATTAAGATACGTGATTTTTTTTCACTATTTATGATTTGAATTCAAAATACGTTTTCCGTAATCATTGCTAGTTTGTTTGTTTTTTAGTGATACGTAGCGTTTTATTAATTACCTGCGCTTAAGTATCTTTATCTCAGCTTTCTCACTTTGCACACAAGCCAAATTTATTAGAGATGATCGTGGAATCATCTTATCTCTGTTCTCTATTACACAAGTTTTCTCATTACTAGCGCAGATACAAAGCACATCGGGCTAGTAACGAAGCAATTTCAACAACGGAGATTACGTCATAGTTGATTTATGCGTCTTGCAACTTGGGCAAAGAAAGGACGCTTTTTATTTATACTTCAGGCTTCCTATCTTAAGTAATATCTTAACTCTGATGTGCGTTGGATAGATGCATATACTTACACGTGTATGTTAGTGCGTATGTGTCCACGTATGAATGAACAGAAGCACAGCAAACATGTATATATGTTTTTACAAACATTGTACACGATTTAAACGTGCGCACACACGCACGCACACACACACACACACACACACAAACAACAGCAGAAAAACGAACGAAAAGAAACGAGCAGAACACACACAAGAAGACAACAACACAAGCAACACACAGAGACAAGAGAGAGAGAGAGAACAGCACAATACAATACAGAGAGAGAGGAAGAGAGAGAGAGAGAGAGAGAGAGAGAGAGAGAGAGAGAGAGAGAGAGAGAGAGAGAGAGAGAGAGAGATTGCAGTCCATAAGAAAGAACAAAGAAAAGAATTGAAAAACACACGAAGATCTTTTCGCTATATTACTTCTTCAGGGCAAAAAGGTCCCTAAGATTCAGCTTTAGCTAAAACATGAGGGTAAATCGCAGTATATCATTGGCAAATCAGGACAAATCTAAATTGCATAACTATAAAATGGCGAATCACTAATTTTTCAATATAATACAGAGTATGCAAATACAGAGTAATGACATGCCGAAAACTCAACTAAAACTAAAAAATGCAACATAAACATTAAACAGAAAAAAAACTGTAGGTACGAAAAGTAAAAACGATTCACACACATACGTTCATACGTAATTCACAAAGCTAGTTAAGTACTCCTTATAGAAGAAAATTATACTTCTGCATTCAAGAAAAATGTGAAATATGCAAAGGGTGAGACTCCTCCTCTCTCCCAAACACACACTTTGGGTACATATGCAACATTTTCAACCTGCGAGAAAAACGCGTGAAGCCTCGTTGCAAAGTATGGTCCTCACGCCTCTACCTCTTCCCTACTTCTTCCCTACCCCTACCCATCTCTTACCCTACCCCCCGCTCCGACCTCCCCTCCCTCCTCCTCCTCCTCCTCCTCCTCCTCTCCCTTCTCACCCTTCCCACTCCCTTCCCCACCCCATTCTCCCCCCTCCAATTTCCCTCCCCATTCCCTTATCACCTTCCCACACCCCTCCTTTATCTTCTTCCCCCTTGTTGCCCTTCCCCCTCCCCTCCCCATGTTACCCAACTTGTTACCCTCCCCTCCCCTCCCCCTTTTGTTACCTTCCCCTCCCTTCCCCCCCTTGTTACCCTCCCCTCCCTCCTTTTACCTCCCCTCCCCTCCCCCTTTGTTACTCCTCCCCCCTCCCCCTTGTTATCCCCTCCCCCCTTGTTACCTCCCCTCCCCCCTGTTACCCTCCCCTCCCCTCTCCCCCTTGTTACCCTCCCCTCCCCTCCCCCTTGTTACTCCCCTCCCTCCCCCCTTGTTACCCCCCTCCTCTTACCCCCCTCCTGTTCCCCTCCCCCTCTTTTCCATCCGTAGCGTTGTTTATAACGGCTTATAGGGCGGTCCAGGTAGCCTCCGTTTAATCACCAGTAACTCAGACTTGAATTAGACCAGGGAGGGAGGGAGGGGAGGGAGGGAGGGAGAGGGTGGAAGGGGGGGAGGGAGAGGAAGGAAGAGGGTGGAACGAAGGGAGAGAGAGGGAGGGAGAGGGTGGAAGGGAGGGAGGGAGAGGGTGGAAGGGAGAGAGGGAGAGGGAGGGAAGGAAAGAGAAAAAGAGGGAGGAAGGAAGACAGAGAAGGAGGGGGGGTTGAGGAGTAATGTTCAGATGGATGTTCAGAAGGAAGAGAGAAAAAAATACATAGAAAGGGAGACATACAAACAAACAGAAAAACAGACAGACACAAAAAAGCCGAAATAGAAAACCTGAAAGAGGAAAAGAAAAAAAAAACAATAAAACAAAAACAAAGCCAAAGAAAAAATGATAGCAGGACAAATAACGAAAAGGGAATAGATAAAAATAATAAAAGTAATAATAAAAGCAATAAAAGGAATAATAGTAATAAAGGAAATAACTAAAATAATGATAATAATAATGATAATAATAATAATGATAATGATAATGATAATGATAATGATAATGATAATGATAATGATAATGATAATGATGATAATAATAAATGATAATAATGATAATAATGATAATAATGATAATATATAATAGCAAAAAAAAGTAAAAGAGAGAAAGAGGAACCGAACGAAAACAAGAGAACGAGAGTAAATAAGCAAGAGAAACAGCTCGCCAAAGAAATACCTCCTCAAATGTCGTATTTTGACCCCGTTGTATTTATTGCCTTAATTCCCGCGATCAATTTCCGCCATGTTGTATTTCAGAATCACCCTCCCCCCCCTTCGAAGACGTGGGGGAGAGGGGGCAAGGGGAAGGGAGGAGGAGAAGATTGGGGAGGGAGGGGGGGCGAAGAGAGGGGATGGGAGAGGGGTAGAGGAGAGGATGAGGGAAGAGGGAGGACGGGCAAAGGATAGGGCCGAGGATGAGGGAAGAGGGATAGAAAAGATGAAAGAAGAGGGATAGAGGAAAGAATGAGGGAAGAGAGAGAATGGGAGAAGGATAAAGCCGAGGATGAGGGAAGAGGGATAGAGGAGAAGATGAAAGAAGAGGGATAGAAGACAGAATGAGGGAAGAGAGAGAATGGGAAAATGAATAGAGCCGAGGATGAGGGAAGTGAAAGGAGAGAAGAGGCAGAGGGTGGCGAAGAGTGAGAGGATAGGAAAGGATAAGCGGATGGGGAAGTGGAGGAAGAAGTGAGGTAGGTGGACGAAGAAGTGGAAAGAATAGGAGATAAAGCGTGATGAGATAAGGGAAGAAGTGAAAGGGAAAGAGAGGAGGAGAAGGAGAAAGGGAGATAAGGTTGCGGGAGTGGGGTAAAGTTGAGGTAGGTTTGGGCAAAGAGGGGCAAGAATAGGGAGATTAAAAGAGGTGATTGAGATAAAGTTGGAACAAGTTAGGGCAAAGAGTGGAGAAAAGGAGAAGGAGAAGGAGAGAAAGTAGGCGAGAAGACAGGAGAAAAGAAGAAGGAGGGAGGAGAGAAGAAGGAATTATTTGAAAGGTTGAAAAGGGGTGGATAGAGAAAGGGGGAAAGGAAAAAGGGAGATACAGAAGGAGTGATGAGGGAGGGGAAAAGGAGGAGGGGGAAGGAGTAGTAGAGAGGATAGTGAGAGGAGGAAATAGAATAGGAATAGGGTAGGAGGGATAGATGGAAGGGAGTAGGGAATAGGAAACGATAGAACAGATGAGAGTCAGTAAGTCAAAGGATGATGATGATGATGAATAAGCGAGGAAGAATGAGAAGAATGGGAAGAATAGAAGAAGGAAGAAGAAGAAGAAGAAGAAGAAGAAGAAGAAGAAGAAGAAGAAGAAAATGAAGACGAAGAAGAAGAGGAGGAAGAAGAAGAAGAAGAAGAAAAAAAGAAAAAGAAGAAGAAGAAGAAGAAGATGGCGAAGAGGAAAACCAGTTCACTGTGACTAAGACGTAAAGTTAGACAGTTCTGTTTGGGAAGACTTA
>NC_051387.1:49269740-49272240 GCF_015228065.2 Penaeus monodon
ATCTCTTCCATTCTTCTCTCTCTATTTCCCTTTCTTTCCACTTCTTCTCCATTCTTGCCCTTTATCTCCTCCCTCCTTTCCCCATTCTTTCTCCTTTCATCTTATTTCCTTTCCCTCTCCATCTTTCTTGTCTATTCTCTCTACTCCCATTTCTCTTTCCTCTTTCGCTTTCCCTTTTATATCTCTCTCTCTCTCTCTCTCTCTCTCTCTCTTCTCTCTCTCTCTCTCTCTCTCTCCTCTCTCTCTCTTCTCTTCTCTCTCTCTCTCTCTCTCCTCTCTCTCTCTCTCTCTCTCTCTCTCTCTCTCTCTCTCTCCTCTCTCTCTCTCCTCTCTCTCTCTCCTCTCTCTCCCTCTCCCTTCTCTCTCTCTCTCTCTCTCTCTCTCTCCCCTCTCTCTCTCTCTCTCTCTCTCTCTCTCTCTCTCTCTCTCTCTCCTCTCTCTCTCTCTCTCTCTCTCTCTCTCTCTCTCTCTCCCTCTCCCTCTCCCTCTCCCTCTCCCTCTCTCTCTCTCTCTCTCTCTCTCTCTCATTTTCCCAGTGTGGAAGGAATAAAACAGAATAAAAATATTTAACGGCTGCAGTCAGGTTGTAGGAATGACTCTAGGCGGAGATAAGGAGGAAGAGGAAGAAAAATACGAGTATGCGAGGAGGAGGAAGAGAGAGAGAGAGAGAGAGAGAGAGAGAGAGAGAGAGAGGAGAGAGGGGGGGGGAGAGAGAGAGAGAGAGAGAGAGAGAGAGGGGGAGAGAGAGAGAGAGAGAGAGAGAGAGTGAGAGATAGATAGATAGAGATAGATAAATCGAGAGAGAGAGAGGGGGGGGGGGAGGAAGAGAGAAGAAACTGATAGACATACAGAGATAAAGAAAGAGAAAGAGGAAGTGAAAGAGAAACAGAAAACAGGAGGGGAGAGGGACGTAGGCATCTGCTCTTGCTTTCACAAGCACATACGTATATACATTCATACCCTGTCCCTATGTCTCTTTCTTTCAATCACCAGTTCGTCTCTCTGTGTGTGCTTGCTTGCATCTGTGTGCATATGTGCGCGCGTGTGTGTGTGTGTGTGTGTGTGTGTGTGTGTGTGTGTGTGTGTGTGTGTGTGTGTGTGTGTGTGTGTGTGTGTGTGTGTGTGTGTGTGTGTGTGCGTATGCACGTCTGCGTGTGCGTCACGCGCTGACGTGTATGAGGGTGACTGTATCCACTCAGTGAATCTGAA
Source organism: Penaeus monodon (assembly GCF_015228065.2). Lineage (NCBI taxonomy): Eukaryota > Metazoa > Arthropoda > Malacostraca > Decapoda > Penaeidae > Penaeus > Penaeus monodon. Next base: position 49,270,950 of record NC_051387.1, read on the forward strand.
AGAGAGACACAGAGAAAAGTTGAGTGTATTGAAGGAGGGAGATAGGGAGGGAGGGAGAAGAGCACAAGTGTGTGTGTATGTGTGTCTGTGTGGTGTGAGTCATACTAGGAGTGGGCTGGGGATTCGGTCATACTCATTCCCTCACTCACTTACTCACGTTCGTTCATTCACGTGTTTGTTGCAGTGCAGGTATGGATGCACAAGTGTGTTTTGAGGTTTGCGTGGATGGGCACATTCAGCGCGATTGGAGGTGCTCTCCCCTCGTTCTCTCCGTCTTTCGCTCTCTCTCTTTCTCTCTGTCTCTGTTTCTCTCTCTTTCTCTCTGTCTCTGTTTCTCTCTCTTTCTCTCTGTCTGTCTCTTTCTCTGCTTCTCTCTCTCTCTCTCTCCCCCCTCTCTCCTCTCTCTCCTCTCTCTCTCTCTCTCTCCTCTCTCTCCTCTCTCTCTTCTCCTTCTCCCTCTCTCTCTCCTCTCTCTTTCTCTCTCTCTCTCTCTCTCTCTCTCTCTCTCTCTCTCTCTCTCTCTCTCTCTCTCTCTCTCTCTCTCTCTCTCTCGCTCTCGCTCTCGCTCTCTCGTCACACCCAACCCGCTGTTCTATAACACAAGTGCACGTGACCCTTATGATGTATGCACATAAGAGCTATTATTTAGAGTTGTTAAGAAGCTTATCACGGAAACAGAGCAGGATTACGAGGGTCAGGAAGAGGGAAGAGGATGGGAAGAGGAGGAAGAGGAGCAAGAGTAAGAAACAGAAGGAGCAAGAGGAAGGAGAAGAAGGAGCAAGAGGAAGAAGAAGAAGAAAGAGCAAGAGGAAGAATAAAAGGGAGCAAGAGAGAGTAGAAGAGAAATGAAGGAGAGAGAAGACGGAAAGGAAGAGAAGAGGGGAGAGAGAGTGGGGAAGAGGGGAAGGGAAGAGAAGGAGGGGAGAGGGAGGAGAAGGAGGAGTTGAAAGGGGGGGTAGGGAGGTGTAAATGACGTAGGAAGGGAAAGTTTTGCTGCAGTTACGTGATTGGCCTATTTTGCTGCAGTATTTTCTCTCGTTATTGTTATTTTCTTGTGCTTTTCTTTGCCGTTTGATTCGAACTTTATAGATTATCGTATGAATTTTTTTTTTCTATAGCGAAAATATATTAAGGTGGTGAATAGTAGAAGATTAAAATATTGTTGATAACAATAACCGAATTTATGCTATTTTATATAATTACGAGAAGGGGAGGAAATTTTATTGGTGATAATGATAATAAATGTGTTTATCTGTTTTGTTCAGTGATCATGAATATTCATATTGTTGCA
>NC_051387.1:49282240-49287240 GCF_015228065.2 Penaeus monodon
TGTCTGTTTCTATTTACTGGTTCTTTCTTTCACTATGGTATATGTAGATATGCAGAAACATAGATTGATAGATAGGTAGATAGATCGATAAGCTAAATGATTGAGTGACAAATGTAGATAGATAGACAGACACTCTTTCTCTCTCTCTCTCTCTCTTCTCTCTCTCTCTCTCTCTCTCTCTCTCTCTCTCTCTCTCTCTCTCTCTCTCTCTCTCTCTCTCTCTCTCTCTCTCTCTCTCTCTCTCTCTCTCTCTCTCTCTCTCTCTCTCTCTCTCTCATCCATCGTCTTCTCTCTCTCTCATCAACCACCTCTTCCTTCTTTCTCTCTCTTCTTTCTTTCTATCTCTCTCTCTTCTCTCTCTCTTGTCTCTCATCTCTCCTCTCTCTCTCACCTCTCTTCTTCTTCGTCTCTCTCTTCACCTTCTGCTCAGGTTGCCCTTTTTCCGCGGGAGTGCGAAGCGTGCTCACTTGGCACATACTTAACCAGAACATTCAGGTTGAAACCGAACCTTCTCAAAGTGCTTCAGTTACCCATCAAGTTGCTTCAAGTTGCATGAAGTTGGCCGACTCTTTCGTCTCGCCGCTAGGAAGTCCTTGTGAAAGAAGGGGGGAAGAAGGGGAAGTTGCATAACATTGCAATGCAATTCACTAAATCACCAAGAACATAAAAGTCAAGAAGAAACGCCACAAATGAGCGAAGCCGTGTCCTTTTTTTTTTTTTTTTTTTTGGCATATGCCTTTGATATTAATCATTACACACACTTCTTGCAACGTGCAACGTTTTTAGATAGATAGATACGATTGACAGATCGCAGGCAGAAGTAGAGCAGAGAAGAAGAGATAGAGAGATCAGAGAGAGAGCAAGAGACCAAACAGAGATGTCACCCACACACTACCCCACACAGATCACCACAACAGACCACCACACACAGTATCCCCACAACAACCCCCACACGTACACCACCAACAACCCCACAGCACACACACAGACAGATCGACACGACCAGACATAAGACGACCAGATAGTAATCAAACCACAAGATACAAACAGACTGTATGTGATGTACTCAACAGTTTTCCCCAACAGTATCCCCCAACAGTATCCCCCAACAGTATCCCCCAACAGTATCCCCCAACAGTATCCCCCAACAGTATCCCCCCACAGTATCCCCCAACAGTATCCCCCAACAGTATCCCCCAACAGTATCCCCCAACAGTATCCCCCAACAGTATCCCCCAACAGTATCCCCCACAGTATCCCCAAACAGTAATCCCCCAACAGTGTCCCCCAACAGTATCCCCCACCAGATCCCCAACAGTATCCCCACCAGTATCCCCCAACGTATCCGGTATCCCCCAACAGTATCCCCCAACAGTATCCCCAACAGTATCCCTCAACAGTATCCCCCGTATCCCCCAACAGTATCCCCCAACAGTATCCCCACAGACCCCCAACAGTATCCCCACGAATCCCCAACAGTATCCCCCAACAGTATCCCCCAACAGTATCCCCCAACAGTATCCCCCAACAGTATCCCCCACCAGTATCCCCAACAGAATCCCCAACAGTATCCCCCAACAGTATCCCCCAACAGTATCCCCCAACAGTATCCCCCAACAGTATCCCCCAACAGTATCCCCCAACAGTATCCCCCACCAGAATCCCCAACAGTATCCCCCAACAGTATCCCCCAACAGTATCCCCCAACAGTATCCCCCAACAGTATCCCCAACAGCATCCCTCAACAGTATCCCCCAACAGTATCCCTCAACAGTATCCCCAACAGTATCCCCCAACAGTATCCCCCAACAGTATCCCCCAACAGTATCCCCCAACAGTATCCCCCAACAGTATCCCCAACAGTATCCCCAACAGTATCCCCCAACTTTATCCCCCAACAGTATCCCCCAACAGTATCCCCAACAGTATCCCCCAACAGTATCCCCCAACAGCATCCCTCAACAGTATCCCCCAACAGTATCCCCCAACAGTATCCCCCAACAGTATCCCCAACAGTATCCCCCAACAGTATCCCCCAACAGTATCCCTCAACAGTATCCCTCAACAGTATCCCCAACAGTATCCCCCAACAGTATCCCTCAACAGTATCCCCCAACAGTATCCCCCAACAGTATCCCCCAACAGCATCCCTCAACAGTATCCCCCAACAGTATCCCCCAACAGCATCCCCCAACAGTATCCCCAACAGTATCCCCCAACAGTATCCCCAACAGTATCCCCAACATATCCCAACAGCATCCCTCAACAGTATCCCCCAACAGTATCCCCCAACAGTATCCCCCAACAGTATCCCTCAACAGTATCCCCCAACAGTATCCCCCAACAGTATCCCCCAACAGTATCCCCCAACAGTATCCCCCAACAGTATCCCCCAACAGTATCCCCCAACAGTATCCCTCAACAGTATCCCCCAACAGTATCCCCCAACAGTATCCCCCAACAGTATCCCCCAACAGTATCCCCCAACAGTATCCCCCAACGACCCACAGTATCCCCAACAGTATCCCCCAACAGTATCCCCCAACAGTATCCTCCAACAGTATCCCCCAACAGTATCCCCCAACAGTAATCCCCAACAGTATCCCCACCAATATCCCCCACCAGTATCCCCCAACAGTATCCCCCAACAGTATCCCCTAACAGTATCCCCCAACAGTATCCCCCAACAGTATCCCCCAACAGTATCCCCTAACAGTATCCCCCAACAGTATCCCTCAACAGTATCCCCCAACAGCATCCCTCAACAGTATCCCCCAACAGTATCCCCCAACAGTATCCCCCAACAGTATCCCCCACCAGTATCCCCCAACAGTATCCCCCAACAGTATCCCCCAACAGTATCCCCCAACAGTATCCCTCAACAGTATCCCCCAACAGTATCCCCCAACAGTATCCCCCACCAGTATCCCCCAACAGTATCCCCCAACAGTATCCCCCAACAGTATCCCCCAACAGTATCCCCCAACAGTATCCCCCAACAGTATCCCCCAACAGTATCCCCCAACAGTATCCCCCAACAGTATCCCCCAACAGTATCCCCCAACAGTATCCCCCAACAGTATCCCCCAACAGTATCCCCCAACAGTATCCCCCAACAGTATCCCCCAACAGTATCCCCCAACAGTATCCCCCAACAGTATCCCCCAACAGTATCCCCCAACAGTATCCTCCAACAGTATCCCCCACCAGTATCCCCCAACAGTATCCCCCAACAGTATCCTCCAACAGTATCCCCCAACAGTATCCCCCAACAGTATCCCCCAACAGTATCCCCCAACAGTATCCCCCAACAGTATCCCCCACCAGTATCCCCCAACAGTATCCCCCAACAGTATCCCCCAACAGTATCCCCCAACAGTATCCCCCAACAGTATCCCCCAACAGTATCCCCCAACAGTATCCCCCAACAGTATCCCCCAACAGTATCCTCCAACAGTATCCCCCAACAGTATCCCCCAACAGTATCCCCCAACAGTATCCCCCAACAGTATCCCCCAACAGTATCCCCCAACAGTAGACTTCCCTCTCTGTATGCATGTGTGCACGCGCCTGCCACACATCCCCGTTTTCTATTCGAATCTGAGAGTACACGGAGACTAAGCGATGTTCCAAAATCTAAAACGAGATCTGAGGGGAAACTAAAATGTTTTTGTTTTTGTTGTTGTTGATTCGCTGAAGGTGTTGGCTTTTAGTTTTTGATGTTGTTGTTTTGTTTGTGGTGTGATGATATATTTTGTTTGATGATTTTGGTTGTTGTTGTTCATTGTGTGTGTTTGTGTTTGGTGTGTGTGTGTGTGTGTGTGTGTGTGTGTGTGTGTGTGTGTGTGTGTGTGTGTGTTCGAGTGTGCATTTCAATTATAATGACAAGCTATTATTTTTGTGTCAACGTCAACGGTTATTAAATTTTGCTTTTATTCTCATAATATTCAGCTGATTTTTAAAATATTTTCGACCATTTCACTTCTCTCATATCAATAAAAAGTAATTCTTCACATGATCTCGCCATACGATTTAAAAAGTCCCCCCCTCCCTCAAAAAATAAAAAAAAAAAAATAAAAAATCTCCCATTTTTATTATTTTATTAATCATTAAAAATCAGAAGAAAAAAAACGTTCTTTCCTATATCAATCTGTTATCTCACTTACCTGATTATGTCTGTACAGTTATTAAATATAATACGAAATTAGACCTATATATAAAGAGGCATAGGCCTAAAGAAGGAAATCTTACATCATCCCACAACATAAAAGAAAAAATGTAGGCCTACCATCCATGTTTTTTTTTTTTACTGTTTTTTTTTCCGTCCGCATGTTTACTTGTTTATACTATTTTATTTGTTGATTTGGTTAATCATATAATCTTTACGATTTTCCAAAATGAAATAGGAAATTTACTTTTATTTTTGCATTATTTCTGTTTATTTATCTGTTCATTTGGTTATGCCTACACAAAATAATTGTTAAGAAATTTATAATTTTTTATTTTAATAATTTTAAACGAAAGATCTCCATTTTCTTTCTTTCTTTCTTTCTCTCTTTTTTTCTTAGACTATTTTATTTCATCAACTTTTAATTTTTTCTAAAAAAAAAATTTACTGATTTTAATCTCACTTTTGTTTATTGTAATCTACTTTCTCTATTTTTTTCTTTTTCATCCCTTTATTTCTTTTTGTTTTACTGTCTATCATTTTATTTTACTTCACATAATCATTTATCATTTTATTATTACTGCTGTTATAAACTCTATGCCATATCATTTTACTTATTAATTATTGATCGAGATTTGTGTATAATTTTTCCTATAAATGCATTATAATTCATAATCAAATAATCACTAATAACACGGGGGAGGTTACTCAGTTATAAACATTTTTATTTTATTTTATAATTAACCCCCCTTCCCTCTTCTGAATAGAAAATAAAAATAAAAATGACAAATATTTGTATTTCTCTTTGAGTTTGCTTCCTTTCTCTCTCTCT
>NC_051387.1:49292240-49294740 GCF_015228065.2 Penaeus monodon
AAGAAAGGGGGGAATAAGAAATGAAAGAAAATAAAAGAAAATTAAGGCTAAACATATGGTCTCATAATGTTATGTTTCTTTTTTTTTTGTCACCATTAGTAGCAATATTAAATATAGTAGCTATAGTAATAGTAACAGTAGAAAACATAGCATCAGTAGTAGTTACGAAGGAAACGGTAATAATAGTAACAGCAGTAATTACAGTAATTAGTAATGTGGCAAGTACAATACATAATTACTATCAATTAGCGGTTTAATTATCGCATCAGTCCCCCTCCACATCTCATTGTCATGCTCTTCCTCATTCTCCTTCTCGCACAAGATCCAACTCCTTTGCAATTGCTCTTGTCTCTCTGTCTCCCACTCCACCTCGCCTTTGTCTCTGTCTGTCTGTCTGTCGGAATTTCTCTCCCTCTCTGTGTTTGTCTGCCTTTCTGTCTTTCTATTTTTTTTCTCTGTTTGTCTCTCTCTTTTGCTTGTTCTTTCTCTTTAGTTATCTATCTGTCTATCTGTGTATTTATCTCTCTCTCTCTCTCTCTCTTTGTCTATCTATCTATCTATCTAGCTATCTTTCTTGCTCTTTCTCTTTCTGTTTTTCTCTCTCCTCTATCCTTCGCTCTCGTTCGCTCGCTTTCGGTTTCTCTCTCTATCTCTATCTCTATCTTTCTACCTACCTACCTATCCGTCTATCTAAATGTCTTTATCTATCCTATCCATCCATCTATCGACCTCTCTTCCTTTCTCCCTTCTCTCCCGATCATCCCTCCCCTACCTCCATCATCCTTCCTCCCCCCTACCCCCACCCCCACCCCCATCCTTCACACCACCACCCTTCATCCCTCCATCACTACCCCCCACCCCCCACCCCCATCACCCCTTTCTGATTCCCGTGTCTGTTAAATCAAGCGAGAAGTTGCCTTTCGCAACGCTAATGACACCGCCTCCTCGCCTGCTCTTCCCCCAACGCCTCTGAGATGGCGCTAGGTGGAGGTGGGGGTGGATGGGGGGGGTTGGGGAGGGTTGATGGAGTGAGGGAGGTGATGGGGGGGTTGATGGGGTGAGGGAGGTGATGGGGGGGGTTGATGGGGTGAGGGAGGTGATGGGGGGGTTGATGGGGTGAGGGAGGTGATGGGGGGGGTTGATTGGGTGAGGGAGGTGATGGGGGTGGAGGTGGGATGGGGGTAATGGGGGGAGGGGGTGGGGAGAGGGGGTTGATGAGGGGTTTCGTGTGGGAAAGGGGGGAGCATGCAATATGTTTGTCATCTATGTCTGTTGCTTTTTCATTTTCTCTCTGTCTATCTATCTGTCTATCTATTTGTCTATCTCTTTCTCTCCCTTTCCTCCCCCCCCTGCCTTCCTCTCTCTCTCTCTCTCTCTCTCTCTCTCTCTTCTCTCCTCTCTCTCTCTCTTCTCTCTCCTTCTCTCTCTCTCGTTTTCTCTCTTCTTCTATCATATCTATCCCCCCCCCCCCCTTCCTTTCGCTCCGCCTGTTATCCTGGTAGATCACTAGACGTTCACCGGTAGATTGGTAGATAAGGCTGGTCGGGTTGGCGTTCGGGTAGATGAAAGTAGAGGGAGGGGGGGAGAAATTTGGGGAGTTTGAGAGCAGAGAGAGAGAGAGGGGTAGGAAAAGAGAAATCGCGTCGAGAATGCAGGGGAAAAGAGAGGACGAGGGAGAGAAGGGCTGTGGACGACAAATACTTTTGGCGACAGGAGAGTGAAGCAAAGAGAGTGCAGGGGGGAGAGAGATGAAATGAAAGGCCTAAAAGGGAAAAACCCAAGAAAACAAAAAGAGTTTGCATTATCTTATCATGAATTTCAATGGATGGCGGGTAAAGATTCTAGTCTATAGAGGAAATAATAACACTCAAATTAAGCAACAGAAGGAGTAAGAGGATTCATCAAAAAAACAAAAAAGAAGAGAAGAAAAGAAGAAGAAACGAAGCGAACAAGACGAAACCAGAAGAAAAGAAGAAAAAGAAGAAAAAGAAAAGAAGAAGAAGAAGGAACTCCCCCAAAAGAAAGCGTCGGGCGTGACCACAAGGGGAAAAAAAATACTTTCACCCTCTTCCTCTTCAAAAAAAAAAAAAAAAAAAGGTTAGTGAGGAGAGGGATTTGTGGGTAAAAGGGTTATTTCACGGTACTGTGATGGGGCCCAGGGTTGAGGGATAGATCGGAAGCGGGAAAGAAAGGGCACACTTTCCAAAGGAGATCTTGGAAGAAGAGAAGAGAAGAAGAAGAGAGAGAGAGAAGAAGAAAAGAAGAAGAGAAGAGGAAGAAGGTAGAGGAAGTAGGAAAGAGGGAGGAGGGGGAAATATGCTGAATTATGATAATAATAATAAGAAGAAGAAAATAAGTTGAAGAAGAAGAAAATAAAGTGAAGAAGAAGAAGAAGAGGAAAATATGCTGAATAATGATAATATTATTAATAAGAAGATAATAAGGTGAAGAAGAAGAAGAAGAAAAAAAGAAGAAGAGAATAGAAGAGAGAGGAGAAGTT
>NC_051387.1:49322240-49332240 GCF_015228065.2 Penaeus monodon
GAATATACTGATATCATGTAGTTTTAGTAGATTATATTTATAGAAAGGTTCATTCGTGTGCTCCCTCTTACGCAAGCCATAGATGATTCTGACTGCGCGCTTCTGCACCGCCTCGTATGGTCGTAGAGCTTCATTTGCCAGCGGTACCCCAGATGGCATTACAGTGGGTGAGGATGGAATAGATTACGGCGAAATAAATTGATATCATCGATGATTTGGTTAAAAAAGATGGCTGCGATAAGTGTAAAACGCCACAGAAGGGAGAGGGGTAGAGAGGAGGGGGGAGATGGAGAGGAGGAAGGGGAAGGGGGGTAGATAGGTGGGGAGATGGGAGGGGGAGAGAGGGGGGAGATGGAGAGGAGGAAGGGGGAGGGATAGATAGGTGGAGAGAAGAAGAAAGAAGAAGAGAGAAAGAAAGAAAAAAGAAGGATAAGAAGAAGAAGAGAGAAAAAGAAGGAGAAGAAAAAGAAACAATAATTTTTTATCCGTTTTCCTGCGTGATATAATCGCTTATTCACGAAGGTGGAAAATCCAGGCGTGGGATGAGGGATACAGGTGTAAATGACATACACTTTTGTTTATCAATTTTAGGTGTAAATGACACACATTTGTTTCCTTTTTGTCGGTAAATGATACACAGTTTTATATTTTTGTAAATGGTGTCTTTCTTTTTACGTTTGAATAATGCTCATGCGACTTTTTTATTCGTGGGGGGGTCTTTTTTTAATCCTGAATTTAACGGTTTGTGTCAGTTTTATCATCCATTCTATACTTTTCCTATCTTTCAAATAGGTTTAAATCCTTTTCTCCATATTCCCATTCAGTATCTTATATTTGTTTTTATATTATTTCTTTGATGCAATATTCTTTCATATGATCTCTCTTTTCCATATTTTTGTCATTCCAAATTCAGAAAATATGTATATTTCTCATTAAAAACATAAAACAAACAACAAATAAACACGAATATCATCTGAATGATAGACCTCTGAATAATGGACAACACGGCATATACATCATAACTCTGTATGGGATCAGATACTATCTTAGACGCATCAGAGGCTGATCCGAGTCGTTTCTTATGACCGCTGTGATCCTCTTTGTATATCATTGGCATCGGCTTGTGGACGTCTATGATTGCCTTCGCGCAGTACTTGTTCGTGCGTGAAGAGGTTAGGGAGAGGGAGAGGAAGAGGAAGGAAGGAGAACATAAGGAAGAGAAAGAGGAGAAGGAGGAGGAAGAGGAGCAGAAGGAAGAGAAATGACAAGGAGGAGTAGGGAGAGAAAAAGGAATAGAAGGAATAGGAGGAGGAGGAAGAAGAAGAAGAAGAAGAAAAAGAAGAAGAAGAAGAAGAAGAAGAAGAAGAAGAAGAAGAAGACGAAGAAGAAGAAGAAGGAGAAGAAGAAGAAGAAGAAGAAGAAGAAGAAGGAGGAGGTGGAGGAGGAGGTGGAGGAGGAGGAGGAGGAGGAAGAGGAGGAGGAGGAAGAGGTGAACAAGAATAAGAACAAGAACAAAAAAAAAACAGGAAAAAAAAAAAAAAAAATCAAGAAGATATTAGGGGAAGATGATGACGCTGATGAAAATGACAATGAAGAAGAAAGAGAAGCAAAAAAAAAAAAAAAATAAAACAAAAACGAAAATAGACAACTCAACAACTGAAAAATAATAATCCCAAACCGGCATCAGTGAAGGAGTAACATTCCAGCCGGATTCCAGTCGCGGAGCTTGACGCATTCCTAATCTCCATTCCGTATTCATGTGTTTAAGTACCGCGACGGCTCTGGAATGCAGTTGAACTTCATATTGTAATGGCGAGGGAGTGTGATTTCTCACTTCGATTGACGAGCGTGTTTGTTTGGGTTCGTTTGTGTGTTTGCTTAAGTGTTTTTTGTTTGTTTGTGTTTGTCTGCGTTTGTGTGTTTATGTTTGTTTTGGTTTGTTTGTGTTTGTCTGTGTTTGTGTGTTTGTTTAAGTTTGTTTATGTGTTTTTGTGTTTGTTTATGTTTGTCTGCTTGTGTCTATTGCATTTGTTTCATAAGGCTTTGTTTTATCGTTGTTTTTCTTTGTTTTTTTGGGGGGGTTATGTTTTTGTTTCTGTTTTTTTCTGTATTTTTGTGTTTTTTGTCTCAGTGTCTGGATATTTATGTCTCTTATTTTCCTTGATTTGATCCGCATTTTGTAACCTGTATTCCCAAGACGACGATGAGGATAATGAGGAGGAAGAAGAAGAAGAAAAGAAGAAGAAGGAGGAGAAGAAGAAGAAGAAGAAGAAGAAGAAGAACAAGAACAAGAACAAGAACAAGAACAAGAAGAAGAACAAGAACAAGAACAAGAACAAGAAGAAGAAGAAGAAGAAGAAGAAGAAGAAGAAGAAGAAGAAGAAGAAGAAGAAGAAGAAGAAGAAGAAGAAGAAGAAGAAGAAGGAGAAGAAGAACAAGAAGAAGAACAACAAAAAGAAGAAGAAGAAGAAGAAGAAGAAGAAGAAGAAGAAGAAGAAGAGAGAAAACAAGAAGAAGAAATAAAAGAAAAGGAAGAAGGAGGATAAAAAGGGGAATAGGAAGGCGAAGAAGAACCCAACCGGCATCCACCTAGCCTCTCCTCGAAGAACGCCAGTGACCCTTGCGGAAATTTTCCCCCAGGGCGATTTTCCTCACACTCTGACCTCGTTAAATCACAGGTTATGAAGGCAGACATTCCCTACTCCCCCCCCCATCGCCCCCACCTTCCCCGGCCCTTTTGGAGGCTGGGGTCACCTTCCTCCTCCTTGACCTCGCACGGTTTTCATGCATTTTTGTAATGGGGTCAAAGGTTAATGATTTGGTCGCTTTTTTTCTCCAGGTTGGTTTGTTGTTTTTGTTACTGTTGTTGTTGTTTTTGTTTTGCAGTTTTGGTTGTTGTCGTTGTTGTTTTGGGGGGAATATTTTACTTTTTTTCACTTTCTTTGTAGTTTCGTAATGCCTAACTATTAGTCAGTAACTTGTGTAAGTGTAGAGTGTACCATGTAGTATATAAGTACATATATACATATGTGCGTTTACTTATATGTATCTGTGGGAGTGTGTGTGTGTGTGTGTGTGTGTGTATGTGTGTGTGTGTGTGTGTGTGTGTGTGTGTGTGTGTGATTAAAGCTTACAATTTTATCCATTTTCCATGATTATTTTTTCTTAAATTCTCCTTTGTCACCATCGCTACCTCTAATACCATCAACACCACCAATGCCGCCTTCACCACAACCTTTCACCACCTTCACCATCAGCACCACCACCATCAGCATCACCACCACCATCATCGCCACCCTCACCACCATCTTCACCATCACTTTCAACATCACCATCTTCACCACCACCTTCACCACCACTGCCCTGGAACCCGGTCATGCAGTAAACTTAATATTCATGCGCGGGAGCTGTCATGATAACGGGATTAGCCAGTGAGATGCCATGTGATAACATTATTCAGAGATAAAGCCTCTTTGGTTTTTTGTTGAAAGTATTAGAGAGACAGACAGGCAGATAGATAGATTGATAGATAGGTTGATAGATAGGTTGATAGATAGATAGATAGATGGAGACAGACAGATAGATAGATAGATAGATAGATAGATAGATAGATAGATAGATAGATAGATAGATAGATAGATAGATAGATAGATAGATAGATAGATAGATAGAAAGACAGACAGACAGACGGACAGAGAGATAAATAGATAAATAGACAGACAGAAAGATATATAGCTGAAAAATTGAGAAGCAGAGAAAGGTGGAGGAAAGGAAAGAGAAGTGATGAGAAGAAAAAACAAAAGAGGGAAATTGGAAGAAGAAGTTAAGCCGAAGAAGTTGTGAAATTAAACAAACTCGGTGGCAGGTGGAGGCAAGGTTTCCAGGCGCCGAGAAAGGGAGGGAAGTGGACCACAGAAATGTGTGTGTGTGTGTGTGTAAATAGATAGATAAAGAGATATATATCTCTGTGTGTGTGTGTGTGTGTGCGTGTGTGTGTGTGTGTGTTTGTGTGTGTGCATGTGTGTGTGTGTTTGTGTGTGTGTGTGCGTGTGTGCGTGTGTGTGTTTGTATGTGTGTGTGTGTTTGTGTGTGTGTGTGTGTGTGTGTGTGTGTGTCTGTGTGTGTTTGTGAGTGTATATACATATGCATGTCTCCATGCATATGTATATATGTATGTATGTGTGTGCGTTAATGTAAGCATATTCGCTTGTACACACACACACACGAAATGAAAGACAGACTTACAGACAGACAGACAGACAGGGAGCCAAAAAGCCCAGGGTGAGAGAATGAGCGCGATCCACGTCTCTGCGTCGGCATGGAGTAGAGAATGGAGAGGTAGATATCATTTTTTTAATTTGAAAATCCCCCGACAATAGCCACTCTGTCTTTGTTCTCGCTCGCGCGCGCGCGCTCCGGAACCCAGACGGACGGAGAGGAGGAAAAAAAAGAGAGGAAAATAAGGTAGAGAAGAGATTTCGTTATTTGTTTGTCTTTTGTTTTTTTTTGTTTTTTTTGGGGGGTAGGGGGTAGGGGGATGGAGGGAGGAAGGGAAAGGAGGTGGAGGAGAAGGAGGGGGAAGAGAAGGAGGGAGAGGAGAAGGAGGGGGAGGGCGAGGGGGAAAGTCTAGAGATGGTGAAGGATCTTTTGTCTCAGTGACGGCGTATCGCTAGGGAATATTGTCCTCGTCAACCCTATCCCCCCAACTCCTCTCCCCCTCTCTCACCCCTCTCCCTCCTCCCCTTCCCTCTCTCCCTCCCTTCCTTCCTCTCTCAACTTTTCCTCTCTCTCCCCCTCTCCCTCCTCCCCTTCCCCTTCTCCCTCCCTTCCTTCCTCTCTCAACTTTTCCTCTCCTTCCTCTCCCCCTCCCCCTCCCCCTCTCCCTTCCTCCTCTCCCTTCTCCCTCTCCCTCCCTTCTTCCTCCCATCTTCTCCTCTCCCCTCCTCTTTCCTCCCGTCCTTCTTTCTTCCCCTTCCTCCCGCCTTCCCTCTTTTTTCTCATCCTTTATTCCCCTTCTCCCTCCCTCCCTACACACTATTTTCTTCCTTCTCCCCCTTCTCCCCCTCTTCCATCTTCCGTCTTCTTCTCCACCTATCTTTTCCCCCTCCCCCCTTCCTCTCTTTCCCCTCCTCTCCCCCTTTTACTTCCTCGCTTCTCTCCTTCTTCCCACTCCTTCCCATTCCCTCCCTTCTCTCTTCTTCCCATTCTCATCCCCTCCTCTCTTTATCCATCCTCCCTTTTTCTTTTTCCGCCACTCTTGACTCACACTCTCCCCTTTCCTCTTCTCTCCTATCTCCCCTTCCTCCTCTCTTCCCTCTCCCTCGCTCTCTCTTACTTCTTCCTCCTACTGCCCTTCCTCTCTTTCCTCCTTTCTTTCCCCTCTCTCTCTCACATTCCCTTTCTCTTTCTCTCACTCTCTCTCTCCCTTCTCCTTCTCCCGCATCCTCCGTCTTTCTTTCCTTATATTTCGTCTTCCTTTTGCTTTCCCTTCCTGTATTCCATTCGCTCTCCCATTATTCCTTCCTTACGTCTACATATTTCCCCTTTATCGCCCGTTTAACTTCTTCCTCTTTCGTCTTCTTTCTCTTATTTGCATCTTTTACCTTTACCTTCGCTCTCTTCCTCCTGTCTGCTCCTCACCCCCTCCCCCTCCCTCCTATGGGACCCACAGGCTAATATGAACCCCACTCCCAAGACCCTCCCACCCCCACAGACCCCCCACCCACATCCCCTCAGATCCCCTACAGACCCCCCCCCACCCACAGACCCCCACACCCCCTCAGACCCCCCCTCCCCCCGCCAGACCCCTCTTTATCTGACCCCATGCGATGGTGATCACTTCGTCCATTAGTTATGTAGATGATGAGAATGGGGGGAGGGGAGGGGTGCTGACAGGGGAGGGGGTGGGGGGACGAGAGGTAAGGGAAGGAAGAAGAAAAGTAGAAGAGGAGGGGATGGAGGAGGGAGAGGAGGGAAGGGGGGGCAGGGGGAGGGAAGAGAGAGGAAAGAAGGAGGGAGAGGCGGAAGGTGGGGGGGAGGGAAGAGAGAGGAGAGAAGGAGGGATAGGGAGAAGGAGGGGGGGGAGAGAGGGAAGATGACATAGAGAGAGAGGAGGAGGAAAGAGAGGGAAGGAAGGAAGATGGAAGGGAGAGTGAGAGAAGGAGGAAAGATGGAGAAGGAAAGCAGAGGGTGGGGGGGAAGGGGGGGAGGAAGGGGGCAGGGAGGGGCGTCTCCCATGCGGTTCCCTATTGGCGTACATGACGACAGGGGACGGAAGGAGGAAGAGGAAAAAAAAATAAATGAAACAAAAAGAGGAAGAAGAGGCGAAGGAAAGAATTAGAGGGGGAATAAGGATGGAGAAGAAATAAAGGAGAAGAAAGGGAAAAAGGAGAATAGGGAAAAAAGAAAGAAGAAAGTTTTAAAAAAAGAGAGAAAAGGAAGATAAAGAAGGCAGAAAAAATATTTGGAAAAGGAAGGAAGATGGAAACATGGAGAAAAGAGGAAGGAGAAAGAAGAGAGAGAAAACGAAATTTTGAAAAAGAAAAGAAAAGAGTAACAGCGACAAAGAAAAAGGAAAGAAAAAAACACACAAAAAAGTAAAAACGAATAGTAAAAGACGAACAAAAAAGGTAAAGAGAGAAAAAAAACACACGGAAAAGAGAGAAAATAGCTTATAAGACGCGTCGACAAGAATAAACGAAAAACAAAAAGAAAAAAAAAAAAGGAATTATCTGTGGAAGCCTTTCCGTTGATGGATTTTTGCCTTTGCTTTTCGTAAAGGGGGGGAAGGGGGGAGAGGAGGAGGAGGAGGAGGAGGAGGGGGAGGAGGGGGAGGAGGAGGAGAAGGAGGAGGAGGAGGAAGAAGAGGAAGAAGAGGAAGAGGAGGAGGAAGAAGAGGAGGAAAAGAAGAAGAAGAAAAAGAAGAAGGAGTAGGAGGAGAATGAGGAGGAGGAGGAAGAAGGGGAGAAGGAGAAGGAGGAGGAGAAGGAATGGGAGGGAAAACAGAAAGGGAAGAGAAGGAGGAGGAGGAATATGAATGGGAGGGAGAACAGGGAGATAAAAGGAGGACGAGGAAAGAGGAGTGGTACGGAAGGAAGAACGGGGAAAGAAGAGCAAGAAGAAAATAGGAGGGGAGGGGAGGATGAGTGGGGGGGGGGGAAGGCAAGAAGAGAGAAGGGGGGGGGGAGCAGTCCGACCATAGGATATACTGCCTGAGGATGTACACTTAGACTGATGGTTCCTTTTGGTTCGTGGTGTGTACGGGGGAGGGGGTGGGGGGAGAAGGGGGGGGGAATGGAGTGGAGGGGAGGGGAGTAGGAAATGTGTTTGGGTAGGGGGGTAGGGGAAGGGGAGAGAGGGCAGGGGAAGGGGAGAGGGGCAGGAAAAGGGGAGAGGGGGCAGGGGTAGGGGAGAGGGGCAGGGGAAGGGGAGAGGGGGCAGGGGAAGGGGAGAGGGGGCAGGGGAAGGGAGAGGGGGCAGGGGAAGGGGTGGAGGGGAGGGGGTAGGGAATGTGTTTGGTGTTCCTCATTTTTCATTTGTGTATATATGGAGTGGGAGGATGTATGGTTTCCCCCTCGTGTTTTTTTTGTTCCTTTTTCTCTCTTTTCTTTTCTTTACTTATTTATTTCTGTCATTCTTGTCTTTATCAATGCTTTGATCTCTTTCGATTCCTCTCTTTCCCTCTCTATCTCTTCATCTGTGTCTGTTCTGTTCCTACACTTCTTCTCTCCCTCCCTTCCTCTCTTCCTCCCTTCCTCCCTTTTACCCATCCTCCCTTCCTCCCTTTCCCTCTTCCTCCCTTCCTCCCTTCTTCTCTTCCTCCCTTTCCCCTTTCTTTTATTGATCCATCCTGAAAGTCGGAGAAATACAGCGCCCTCAATTACAACCGTTATCTTTCCTGATATAGTGTCTTGTCGAAGAAGAAGGAGGAGAAGGAGGAGGTGGAGGAAGGTGGAGAAAGATAAAGGGAGAAGGAGGAGGAGGAGGAGGAGGAGGAGGAGGAGGAGGAGGAGGAGGAGGAGGAGGAGGAGGAGGAGGAGGAGGAGAAGGAGGAGGAGGAGGAGGAGGAGGAGGAGGAGGAGGAGGAGGAGAAAGACAACAACAACAACAAAAAGGAAGAAGAAGAAAAAGGAGAACAACAAACAGCATAAACAAGAAAAGAAGAAGAAGGAGAAGAAGAAAAAAGAAGAAGAAGAAGAAGAAGAAGAAGAAGAAGAAGAACGACAACAAGGAGAAAGAAAAAAATGAAGGAGAGAAATACACGTGCATATACTTACGAGAGAGAGATAAAAAATGACATATATCACGAATAAATGATGCGACCTGCGTACTTTTCCGAACCGAACTCTAAAGCTAAGGGTTTTCGATCGTATATAACTGAGATTAATGCGCTTTTCCGAAAACGAGAATGAATGGCAGGGGGGTGGAGGTGGAGGGTTACGCAATCATATATTTTTTTTCTTTCTTTCTTTTTATGCTGGTGGAGTGTATATGAAAATTTGATTTGTGTCTTTTCGGATATATGGAAATGGGTGTGGGTGCGGGTGTTGGGGGGTTGTTAGCGTGGGTTGTTGTGGGCGTTGGTTGTTGTGGGAGTGTGGTATAGCGGGTGTGGATTACAATAGGCGTGGATTTTATGGGCGTGGAGTGTTGTGGGCGTAAGTTGTAGTAGGCGCAGGTCGTGGTGGGCGTGAGTTGTTGTGGGGATGGGTCTTTGTGTGCGTGGGTTGCTCTGAGCGTGGGTCGTAGTAGTGTGGTTAGCGTGGGTTGTGATGGGTGAGTGCGTTTGACGGGCGTGAGCTGTGGTGGGCGTTTATTGTTGTGGTCATAGGCGGTGATGGGCGTCGCGGGTTACGTATAATGGATGAATCTGTTATTACATGCCTCCTTTCTGCTCCCTTTTCTTTCCTCTCTTTTTTCCTTTGAAGGGGGGGGGCAGGGGGAAGGGGGGGGGGGTGTATGGGTCCTTTGTTAAGCGATGACGTTCCATTAGGCAGTGTAGGAACTTATCTTGTTATGGAGAAAGAGAATTTTCAGATTTGTTTGTCTGTGTGTGTCTGAGAGGGTGGGCGGTATGTGTATGTTTGTGTTTGTTTGTGTGTGTTTGTGTGTGTGTGTGTGCGTTGTGTTTGTTTGTGTTTGTTTGTTGTTTGTGTGTGTGTGTGTGTGTGTGTGTGTGTGTGTGTGTGTGTGTGTGTGTGTTGTTTTTTGTGTATGTGTGTGTGCGTTTTTTTGTGTGTGTGTGTGTGTTTGCACATGCGAGCGTGCGTGTGTCTGTATCTACGTGTATATGCACATAACACCATTCAAAAGAAACCAAACAACTACAATTAACAAAAATAAAAAATAAAACACAAACAAGAAAAAAAAAAGTTCCCCCCAATTCGCTTTGAAAACGTGAATGAAAACGTGTTTACTCCATCAATCACGGCTCGAAATCGCAAAGATATGACTTGGCTCCTTCAAGATTTTTTCCCCAGTGTTTTCTGCAGTTGTGAGAGAAGCTGATTGATGGAACGCGTCGGGACGTGTTTAAGATACTTGCGGATTGCGGGGGGGAGGGGGAAGGGGAGAGGGGCTGGGAAGGGAGATGGGGAGAGGAGGAAGGAGTTGGGGAAGGGAGATGGGGAGAGGGGGAAGGGGCTGGGGAAGGGAGATGGAGAGAGGGGGAAGGGGTTGGGGAAGGGGAAGGGGCTGGGGAAGGGAGACGGGGAGAGGGAAAAGGGGCTGGGGAAGGGAATGGGGAGAGGGGGAAGGGGTTGGGGAAGGGAGAGGGGGAGAGGGAAAAGGGGCTGGGGAAGGGAGATGGGGAGAGGGGGAAGGGGTTGGGGAGAGGGGGAATGGGAAGGGGCTGGGGATGGGAGACGGGGAGAGGGGAAGGGGTTGGGGAAGGGGAAGGGAGATGGGGAGAGGGAAAAGGGGCTGGGGAAGGGAGACGGGGAGAGGGGAAGGGGGAGAAGGGACATGAGGAAGGGAAGGGGGAGGGGGAAATAGAGAGGGA
>NC_051387.1:49337240-49339740 GCF_015228065.2 Penaeus monodon
GACGAAGGTATACAGAAAGCTAAGCAGACAGGGAGAGGGAGGAAAAGACAGACACGAACGTCAGTCAGATATACAGACAAACAGACATACACGCAAATAGACAGACAGGCAGACATACACGCAAATAGACAGACAGACAGACAAACAAGAAACCTAGACAGCAAAACCCGTCTTCGTTCACCCTTAACCGTTCCCCCGTTAACCGCCCCCCCCCTCCTTTGACCGTTTTTCCTCCTAGAATCAATTTTTGTTTCGCTTCTCGAAAGACCGATCTGTGTATCCCCTTCTCGTCTCCCTCCCTCCTCCAACCCCTTTCCCTCAGACCCCCCCCCCTCACTATTTCAATCCCCCCTTCTCCCCCTCCCCAACCCCACACCTCAATCCTCATTCTCTTCCCCGTCCTCCTCCTTTCCCATCTGCTCCTCCTCCACCTCCCCCTCCCCCTTTCTCCCCCTTTCCTATCTGCTCCTCCACCACTTTCCCTCCCCTCCCCCCGTCCTCCTCCCATCTGCTCCTCCACCACCTCCCCCTCCCTCTTCTCCCCCTTCCCATCTGCTCCTCCTATCGTTTCTCTTTCTTAATCGGTTACTATTATCGAATTCCCATCGCCGATTCCCGAGACGAGGGAAAGTACCGTCGACCCCTTCTCCTGTCTCCTTCTCTTCTTCCTTTTCCATGTCGTTGTCCTCCTCCACTGTGTCTTCTCTCTTTCTCTTTGTATGATCCATTTCTCTGTCTTTGTCTCTATTCTCTTTCGATCTATGTCTACGTATCTATCTATTTATCTGCTTATCTGTTTATGTATATGCTTATTTATCTAGCTATTTATATCTGCTTGTTTCTCTCTCTCTCTCTCTCTCTCTCTCTCTCTCTCACCACACACCACACACACACACACACACACACACACACACACACACACACACACACACACACACACCACACACACAACACACACGCACACACACACACCCGCACACACACACGAGCACACACACACACCAAAACACACACCACCACACAACACACACACACACACACACACACACACCACACACACACACACACACACACTATCCTTTTCTCTCACCTCTTTCTCTAGCTCTCCTTCTGTCGCTCGATCGTTTGCTCTCGCTCTCTCTTCCCCCTCTGTCCCTCCTTCTCTTTTGAAGTCTGCGCGGATTTTGATGTTTGTATTAATGGTAACTCTGTGTTGTGTTATTTTTGGAAACGAGTTCGTGGTTAAGCTTGTCAACCTAAAAAAATGACTCGGATTTATTTTTTGTATGTTTTGCAACTGCACTGTGCAATAGAGCCACAGTCTTCGTGGGAATATAACACCGGTTTATGCCAGCCTGCAGTCGAAGTGCAAATAAATGCTTATTCTGAACAGTAATGTGGAACTTGCGCCTTTTTTCTGGTTACCTCTTTCTGTTTATTTTTTTTATTGTATTTATTATCTTTCCATTAGTTTTTACTGTTTTCCTCATCTACAAATGTATCAGCCCTCTTCCTCTTTCCCCTAAATGTCCCTCCCTTCCTTTTTCCCCTTCTTTTTAGTCCTTTTATCCTCAATTTGCTTTCGCATGGAGATCAAAACCAAAAAAATATACCCTTGCCGTTTCTCGTATTCATACAAAGGACATGAGGAACAGGGAATTAAGGAACGCAAAAATGGGATTATAGACATGATAAGAATAATAACAATAACAACGAGAGAAGGGATACAAAGAGAGAACTAAGTTGGCCGGAGAAAGGGGAGAGAGAGAATGGGATGCCACGCTGTATGGTTTTCAATTTTGTGTGCAAATTAAATGCCTGGTTGGCCTGCTTTCTCGCTCGTGGCATAAGGGCTCTTATCACTATCAGCTGTCGGTATTGGCGAATGCTCTCGGTTTTCCTCGTCATATGAAATAGTTAGTAACGTAGGTCTATGGCGCAAATGCAAGCATTGGATTCCCGCGTCTCCCGGTCGTAGTAGGAAAGTTTGTGAAGTCTACGGTAAAATTCCGCCGTATTTCACTTACTGCATTTTTTTTTTTTTTTTACTATATTTTTTTCTCAGCGCCATTTGCAATACACTACGAGGCTTATTTCTTTGAGTATTATCACTGGAAACAATATATACCTCCGCTTAGATATCCAAATGCAAGATTTATGACAAATTTAAGAGTTTCTGCTGTTCTGCTTTAAGAATGTCGCAATGTCAAAACTGAAAGCGTGTTCTTACAAAACACTCGATAATGACTGTTACATGACAATTGTTTAATCAAACTTTACTAACGATTCAACGGAGGCCTATATAATGCCAATAGATTCCTATCGAAAATGAAAAATCAACTATTCTAGAATTAAAACTGATTGTATTTATGTGGGCATGTGAAAATAAAGAATTAATATGCTAAACAGACAGGCAAATACACGGAAAACGTGAATCTGGCAATGAAAGTTCAATCTAATGTGTACTGTTTGTGTTCGTGTGTGTGTGCTTATGTGAGAG
>NC_051387.1:49344740-49347240 GCF_015228065.2 Penaeus monodon
AAACCCCCCCCCCTTTTTTTTTTTTAAAAAAAAAAAAAAAAAAAAAAAAAAAAAAAAAAAAAAAAAAAAAAAAAAAACCCCCAAAAAAAACAAAAAAAAAAAAAAAAAAAAAAAAAACCCAAAAAAAAAAGGGGAAAAAAAAAAGGGAAAAAAAAAAAAAAAGGGGGAAAGGGGAAAAAAAACAAAGGGGGAAAAAAAAAAAGGAGGGGGGGGGGGGGGGGGGGGAAAAAGGAAAAGAAAAGGGGGGGGGGGGAAAAAAAGGGGAAAAAAAAAAAGGGGAAAGGGGGAAAAAAGAAAAAAAAAAAAGGGAAAAAAAAAAAGGGGGGGGAAAAAAGGGGGAAAAAACCGGGGGGAAAAAAAAAGGGGAAAAAAAAAAAAAAAAAAGGGAAAAAAATTTAAAAAAAGGGGGAAAAAAAAAAAAAAAAAAAGGGGAAAAAAAAGGGGGGAAAAAAGGGGAAAGGGGTTTTTTTTGGGGGGGGGTTTTTTTTTCCCCGGGGAAAAAATTTAAATGCGGCGATCTATTGTTCCCCTTTGATCGCGAGTGTGTTTGCTTGTTTGTTTGTTTTTTTTTATTGTTGGAATGTGTGTGTGTGCGTTTTTTTTATTGGAGTGTGTATGCGGGGGTCTGGCTTGTGTTTGTTCGAGTGTGTGTTTGTTCGAGTGTGTGTTTGATCGAGTGTGTGTTTGTTCGAGCGTGTGTTTTTTTTCGAGTGGGGTGTTTTTTTCGAGTGTGGGTTTTGTTCGAGTGTGTGTTTTTTTTCCCAGCGTGTGTTTTTTTTTCCAAACGTGTGTTTTTTTCGAGTGTGTGTTTTTATCGGTGTGTTTTTGTTTTGGCGTGTGTTTGTTCGAGCGTGTGTTTGTTCGAGTGTGTGTTTGTTCGAGTGTGTGTTTTTTTTTTTTCGAGTGTTGGTTTGTTTGGTTGTGTTTGTTCGAACGTGTTTTGTTCGAGTGTGTGTTTTATCGAGTTGTGGGGTGCTTTGTTTTGCGTGTGTTTTTGTGTGTGTGTGGGGTTGTTTTGTTTTTTTGGGTTGCGCGTAATTTTACACGAAGAAGGGCCCTTTTCCCTTTTTTTGCCTCCGTTTGTTTTCGAATACATTGAGATCAACAGCAAGACACGAGCAAGCATCTTAAAGAAAAGGAAAGTTGTTTGCCTTCCCTCTCTCTCTCTATCTTTCTATCTATTTTTATCTATCTCTCTATCTATCTCTATCTCTATCTCTGTCTCTATCTCTATCTCTATCTCTATCTCTATCTATCTATCTATCTATCTATCTTCTATGTAAATTCTATCTATCTATTTTATCTGTGGGACCCTTTTCTATCTATCTATCTATCTATGTACCCTATCCCATCCATCTATCTATCTATCTCTATTTTTTCTTCCCTGCTTTTTTTTCCCTTCCCCCCCCCCTTTCCCTTTCCTATTTCCCCTATCCCCTTCTTTTCCCCCGGGGGGTTTTTTTACCCCCAAATGAAAAACAAAAAAAAAAAAACCTAACAAAAAAGAAAAAAAAAAAAAATGATAAAAAAAAAAATTTGAAATACTGAAAAAAAAAAAAAAAAAAAAAAAAAGCAAAAAAGCAAATGTCGTAAAAAAATGTCAACCCCAAGTAAACAAAACGGTTTCGAGAGAGAAGACAAAGGGGAGGGAATGGCCTGAGGTAAGCCCCCGGCCCTGGGAAACAAACAAACTAAAAACTCCCCTTTTTTTTTTTCCATTTCGGGTATTTTGGAAAAAGGTGTGGGAAAAGGATGGGGGAGGAGGGGGGGAGAAGGAATAAAAGGGGGGGAAAAAGGGGGGGTAGAAAGGAAAGGGGGAGGAAAGGGGGAGGGGGAAGGGTGGAAGGGGAAAGGGGAGGGGGAAAGGGGGAGGAGGAAAGGGGAAAAGGGGAAGGGACAGATGAAGGGGGAGAAGGAGGAGGCGGGGGAGGAAGAGGGAGAAGGGGACATATGGAGAGGGAGGAGGAGGAGAAGGGAGAGGATGAAAGAAGGAGGAGGAGGGAGGATAGGAAAAAATGAAATGAGAAAAGGAAAAAGGGGAAAAAGTAGGAAACCCCGGGAAAAAGAAGAAAAAGAGGGGAAGAAAGAATCCCAGAGAAATTTGATCCAAAAAAAAATAAAAAATTGAAAATAAACATTTCCAAATTCCAAGGGGCCCCAAATTACCAAAATTTTTTTTTTTTTTTTTTTTTCCTTTTTTTTTTTTTTCTTTTTTTTTTGCAAGTGAGTTTTAATCCTCGTGCAAATTCTCGAATCAAGACCGTCGCATCTGGAGAGAGAGAGAGCCCCCCCCCCCAACCCGTGCCGTAAAGTGCTTTGGGGAGAAATCATAACAGTTTTTAAAACCCCTGTATTTTTACGGGAGTTGCAGCCTTTTTTCTGAAGGGTCCTCTTTTCTCTCTGCTCTCTCTCTCTCCATCTCTCCTCCTCTTCTCTCTCTCTTTTCTCTCTCTCTTTTCCCTCTCCTCTCTCTCCTCTCTCCCTTCTCCCCCTCTCTCTC
>NC_051387.1:49352240-49362240 GCF_015228065.2 Penaeus monodon
AGAAAGTATCAAGCGAAACCCAGAAGAAACAGAAACGCCCATTTCGGTAATCCATCGGGCGTAAGAAAAAAAAATAAAAGGTGTGGTCAGAGTCTGCTACCTGGGCTCTCTATTGATCTCTTTCTTCGTCTTCTTCTTCTTCTCCTTCTTTTTCTCCTTGTTCACCTTCTTTTTCGTCTTCCTCTTCTTCTTCCCTTTTTTCCCTTTTTCTTCTTCTTCTTTTTCTTCTTCTTTTTCTCCTTCTTCTTTTTTTTCTCCCTTTTTCTTTCCCTTTTTCTTCTTCTTCCTCCTCCTCCTCCTCCTCCTCTTTTTCCTTTTTTTTTCTTCTTCTTCTTCTTCTTCTTTTCCCCCTCCCCCCCTCCTCCCTCCCCCCTCCTCTCCTCCTCCTCCTCCTCCTCCTCCTTCGCCTCCTCCCCCTCCTCCTCTTCCTCCTTCTCCTTCCCTTTCTCCTCCTCCTCCTCCTCTTCGTCTTCTTCTTCTTCTTCTACTACTACTACTACTACTCCCTCTCTTCCTCCTTCTTCTCCTCCTTCCCCTTTTCTTCTTTTTCTTTTTCCTCCTTCTCCTCCCCCCTTCTTCGTTTCCAACAATGTTAATGTTTTCCCACTACTACTATTATAAAGTGTTTTAAAATTTAAATACAACTACTATTTACTACACTTTTTATTTTTTCATTTTTTTTTCCCCACTTCCTCCCTTTTTTCATTACATTTTTTTATAAATTTTTTCTTTCTCTCCTCTCTCTCCTTCTCCCTTCTCTCGTCTCTCTCCCCCCCCCTCTCTCCCCCTCTCTCCCCCCTCTCCTTCTCCTCTCTCCTCTCTCTCTCTCTCTCCTCTCTCTCTCTCCCCCCCTCTCTCTCTCTCCCCTTTTTTCTCTCTCTCTCTCTCCTCTCTTCTCTCTCCCCTCTATCATCTATCCCATCTTCTTTTATCTATCTACTATCCCCATTTTTACATCTATTTTCTATCTATCTATCTATCTATATATATATATATTTGTTTATTTATTTGTCTATCTATCTATTTGGCTGTCTGGTTACCTATCTATCTATATATCTACCTATCTATAACTATTTTTCTGTCCATCTAACTATATCTATCTACCTATCAAACTATCTATCTATCTTCAACATTAAATTATATACTATAATATATATTAATTTTTTGTGGATTTTTTTTTTTTTTTTTTGAGTGCTTAAAAAACTAAACAAACCCAAAAAGCGAAATTTTTTTTTTAAAAGGGAGAAAAACAAATTTTTAATAGTAGTAATGTAGTAGCAGAGAAGCAGAAAAAAAATATATATGAAAACATATTTTCTCTATTTCACCCGACCTCTCCTTCCCCTTCTCTATTTTTCCCTTTCCTCACTTCCACCTCCTCTTCTCACCTCCACCTTCTCCACCTCCTCCACCTCCACTCATCTCCTTCACCTCCACTTCTTCCACCTCCGCCTTCTCCACCTCCACCTCCGCCTTCTCCACCTCCACCTCCGCCTTCTCCACCTCCACCTCCGCCTTCTCCACCTCCACCTTTCCACCTCCGCCTTCTCCACCTCCACCTCCACCTCCTTCACCTCCACTTCCACCTCCTCCATCCCCACCTCTTCCACTCGCACCACCATTCCCACTTCCCTCCCCAACCCCCCCACACCTCCCCACCACCTCTTAGCCACTTCCCTCCCCTTACCCCCTTCCCTCCCCCTACACCCTCCCCCTACACCCTCCCCCATCCTGGAAAGCCCAAAGTCCCTCCATTCTTGCATGATACGTTGCAATGTTGCCAAAGGAATGCAAGCTAGTGAATGTGGGGCTTTCCCGTGACACAGCCCCCCCTCCCCCACCCCTTCTCCTGTTCCCGTGATATCGGTGATATTTAAGGCTTGATTTAGGGGGGGAAGGGGGGGAGGGGGATAGTAAAGGGGGAAGGTGGGATTAATCTGCATATTTTCCGGTTATAGTTGATGGTTAGTTGCGATCTTTAAAAGGGGGGGAGGGGGACATATTTCTTCGTTTTCTTCTTTCTCCTCTTCCTCCTCATCTTCTCCTTCCTCTTCCCCCTCCTCTACCTTCTCTTCTTCTTCTTCTTCTTCTTCTTCTTCTTCTTCTTCTTCTTCTTCTTCTTCTTCTTCTTCTTCTTCTTCTTCTTCTTCCTCCTCCTCCTCCTTCTCCTCATTTTTCTTTCCTGCTCTTCGTTTCACTTTTGTCGCTATTTGTCTCTAACACTCTTTGCACCTGCCCTCCCCCCCGCGACCCTTCGTGTTAGTGTGTGGCACTCTATAACCCTTTCACCTTTATAACCCTTTCCATTGGCCGTCCCTTACCCCTTTCACCCTTGCCAGCAGTTACCCTTACCAACCAACCCCCCCCCCCCCCTCTCTTGGCTGTTCGTCTCTCCACCCCTTTACTTTTGACGCACTTTTTATCATGTTTTCAAAAAGAAAAACGTGTCTTTTAGAATTTTCAAAAAATTGTCTTTTAGATTTTTCAAAAGCTTGTCTTTTAGATTTCTCAAAAACGTGTTTTTTTTTAGATTTTTCAAAAACGTGTCTTTTAGAATTTTCAAAAACGTGTCTTTTAGAATTTTTCAAAAACGTATCTTTTAGGTTTTTCAAAAACGTGTCTTTCAGAATTTTCAAAAATGTGTCTTTTAGAATCTTCTTATCGATCTTCTTGGATATCAAAGACAGTAATATAATTTGCCAGCAGATTATCCCTGCCACCCCCCCCCCCCCACACTCGGCTGTTCATCTCTCCAACCCCTTTACTCTTCCACCCTTTTACCCTTTGCATGCTCTTCCAACCACTTTTCCAACTATTGTCCTGTGAGCCTTTCCAAAACTACTTTTTCCCTCTTGCCTTCTTACCTTCTCTCTGCCCAAGCACACGACCACTCCCAAGCCCTTCCCCCCTGCTAGCCTTTGCTCTTATAACGACTTTCACCCCCACGCTATCCCTATCGAACATATATCCCTTCCGAACCTGCCCATCCTCCCACCCTACCAGCCTTATGCAACTCTCACCCTGCTACCATACAGTCTTCTCAACCCTTCACCCCTTTTCCCTCATCAGCCCTAGCTTCCTCACACCTTTCCCACCCTCCCTCCCTTTCCCCCCTACCCCCCTTTCTCCTTTCTCCCCCTCCCACCCTCTCACCCTCCTACCCTCTCACCCTTTCCCCCTACCTCCCTTACTCCCTTCTTCCCCTTCCACCCTCCCTCCCATTTCCCCCCTCCCACCCTCTCACCCTCTCACCCTCCCTCCCTTTCCCCTTTTACCCCCTCCCACCCTCCCTCACCCTTTCCCCCTCCCACCCTCCCTCCCTCCCTCCCTCCCTCCTCAATGTAACTCCCACCAATAGAATTTCCCTGAAACTTTAAATGTAAAAGGAAAAAAAATCGCAGAAGTTATAACAACGTCTCTACTCTTGAATTATTGAGGAAATTGCAAATCGATCAAGCAAGAAGCAAAATTTTTTTTTTATGTATTTTTTTTTCTTCTTTTTTTTTTTCTTTCTTTCTTTCTTTCTTTCTTTTCTTCTCTTCATTTCCTCTTTTTTGATAGAGTAAGATTGAGTAACTGATCTTACTTTTCTAGTTTGACTGTTTTGTTGTTGTTGTTTAATTAGTATCATTGACACTG
Source organism: Penaeus monodon (assembly GCF_015228065.2). Classification (NCBI taxonomy): domain Eukaryota; kingdom Metazoa; phylum Arthropoda; class Malacostraca; order Decapoda; family Penaeidae; genus Penaeus; species Penaeus monodon. The sequence goes on from NC_051387.1 coordinate 49,355,880, forward strand.
TAATCATTGTTATTGTCATTTTTATTTTTATTTTTGTTTTTATTTTTTTTATTTTTAGTAGTATTGTTATCATTATCATTATTTTTATCATTATTATTATTATTATCATTATTATTATTATTATTATTAATATTACTATTATTGTTATTGTTATTATTATTATTAATATCATTGTTAACGATATTATTACTTTCATTATTAGAACTATGACCATCATCATCACCATCATCATATCATTATCACACTCCTATATTATCAATGTCATTTTCGCCTATTTATGAAATTTGTCTGTCTATCATCTACTAATTTAATAGAGGGTTACATCTAGACGCAAGAACACTTAATATATAAAAGAAAAAAGTACATTTCAGTAATCCAATATTTATATATTGACGTTTTTTGTCAAACATTTTTTTATGATTTTTGCGTTTGGATTTTTGTTTTTGTTTTTGTTTTTGTTTTTGTTTTTATCGTTTCTTTTCTTCCTATTCTCCCTCCTCCTTCTTTTCTTTCCTCCCTCTTCTCCCTCTCCCTTCTTTTCTTTCCTCCCTCTTCTCCCTACGTCTTCTCCGCCCTCCTTCTGTTTCTTCTTCTCCTCTCTCCTACCCTTCTCCCTCACCGTCCTTCCCACACCCCCTTCATCTCATCCCCCTCTCCCTCCTTCTTCCCCCTTCTTTTCTCCTTACCTCTCCATTCCCCTTTTCTACAATCCCCCCCCCCTTTCTTCTCCCTGTCTTTCTCCCTCCTTTTCCTTCACCCTCTCTTTCCCCCTCCCTTCCGTCTCCCCCTTTCTCCCTCCTTTTCCTTCACCCCCTCCTTCCCCCTCCCTTCCGTCTCCCCCTTTCTCCCTCCTTTTCCTTCACCCCCTCCTCCCCCCTCCCTTCCGTCTCCCCCTTTCTCCCTCCTTTTCCTTCACCCCCTCCTTCCCCCTTCCTTCCGTCTCCCCCTTTCTCCCTCCTTTTCCTTCACCCCCTCCTTCCCCCTCCCTTCCGTCTCCCCCTTTCTCCCTCCTACCCTCGTCTTTCTCCCCCTAATTTCCTCTTCTCCAGCGTTGTTATTTTTAATCATTTTATGGAAATGTCTTCAGGCTAAGACAGGAGACTTTCAAAATACATGATTTAAAATATCTACATATTTTATCACCATATTTTGACTTGCTTTTCTTTCTACTTATTTTAAAAAAAAGGGGAAAACGTATCTTTTAGAATTCTCTGCTGGAAATATGTTTTAATTTCTTGTCGATCTTTACGGATGTCAAATAGAGTAATATCATTTGCATATTTCGATTTTGATGTTTTATTATCATTGGATTATCAGAGTTGGATCACGTATTTATCAATTTATTTCTATTTGTATTTATTCATTTTTGTGCTTATCATTACCATCATTATCATTATTATTGCTACCATTCTTAGTTGTTTTAACAAAATTGACCGTCATAGTAGTGATAGTTGCATTATTAAAGGTAGTATTAATTACAATTTTAGCAGTAGTAGTAGCATAGTAGAAGAAAGGTTAAAGGTAGTAGTAGTAATAAAAGCATCAGTACTAGCAGTGGAAAGAAATTAGATAATAATGGAAGCAATAGTAAGGCTAATTGTAGCATATAGGATGATTAACAGTAGGTGGTGGTGATACCATCATAATTTTTATATCAACATTGTACTGCAACAAAATTTCGTCATCAACCAACCTGTCTATCCAAACCTTCCTTCCCTACCCCCCCCCTTTCTTCCCTCACTGCTCACCCCCGTTGCCTTTCTCCCCTCGCTCTTCTTCCCCTCGCTTTCCCCTTTCCCCCTCCTCCTCACCCCTTCTTCCCCTCCTCATCACCCTTCTTTCCCCTCGCTCCTCCTCCTCCCCTTCTTCCATTCTCCCCCAATCCTTCCTCCCCCACCTCTCCTCCCACCCTCCCTTCCTCCCTCCCCCTCCTCCCCTTGCCCTTTTTCCCCTGACTTCTTCCCCCTCCCTCTCCTGTCACCCCTCTTCCCCTTGTTTTTTTCTCTCTCTCCTCCTCCCTCTTCCCCTCGCCTCTCCTCCCCTCACTCCCCCCACCCTTACCCTTTCCTTCTCCATCCCTCCTCCCCCATCCTTCTCCCTCCTCCCCTCACCCCCTTCCGGCTTTTGGAGAATTCCCCTCGCTTTGCTAAAACCTTCGAGTCACGGTTTGCTATTGCAGCATTCCACCCGCATTCAATCACAATCATGCAGCTGCAACAGTCATCATCGAAATGCAAGGGAGAGAGAGTACATGTGCAACTTTCGGCATGATGTGTATTCAGTGCTTGCAACGTGGTGGTGTAGGATTGGGGAATGAGGGGAGAGGGGAGGAGGGAGGAGGTAAGGGGAGAAGAGAGGAAGGGAGGGGAGAAGGGAGAAGGGAGGAGGGAAGGGGAGAGGAAGGAGGGAGGAGGGATGAGGGAAGGGAAGGAGGGAATAGGAGGGAGGAGGGAAGGGGAGAGGAAGGAGGGAAGGGGAGACAGAGGAGGGAAGAGGGGTTAGGTGAAGGGGGCAGTGAGGAAGAAAGGAGAGAGGGGATGAAGGGATAAGGAGGGAAGCGGGGGGAGTAGGGAGGGGAGTAGTGACGAAGGGATAGGGGGGAGAGGGAGAAAGAGGGAGAGGGGAATGAAAGGAAAAGGGGAAGGGGGGAGAGGAGGGGAAGGGGGAGGGGGAAAGTGACGAATGGGTAAGGGGGGAAATGCAATAAAAGAAGAATAAGGGAAGGGAAGGAAAGAAGGTAAGTGTTAGTGAGGAAGGAAGGGAACGAGAGTGTGGCGAAGATGGGGAGTGGGAAAAGGGTGAAGAGGAGACGACTGACGGAGAACTGAAAGGGAGAAGAAAGGGAAGGGGGAGGAATAAGGGGAAAGAAGAGGAAGAAAAGAGTAAAAGAAAGGCAAAGAAAGGAAAGGGGGAGAGGTAAGAGGAAGAGAGAAGTAAGGTAGTAGTGAAGGAAAGGGGGGGGAGGGGAAGATAGCAAGGAAGAGAGGGTGATAAGGTGTCAGGAAAGTAGGGGGAAGGGGATAAGAGGATAAAGAATAGAGGGGCAGAAAGCGAGGGATTAATGGAGATTAAGAAAGAACGGGGAAGGGAGATAAACGCATAAGAAAGGAAAGCTTGTGAAGAAAGGGAGAAACACAAGGTGATAAAGAAGGGGAGGAGAAGACAAGACGTAATCGCGATGGAGCCAGAGAGGGGAAGGAGGAGGAAATATGTGTAAGGAAAGATGGGTAAATATGAGAGCGGGGGGGGGGTATGTGGTTGCATGACGGGACCACATAATGAAATTTAATCACTAGTTTTTGTTCATGTTTATATATGTGTGTGTGTCCATCTATTTCCAACCCCCCCCCCACCCCCCCACCCCCGGCATAACGTGGGGTATAATCTTGGAAATTGTGGACTTTTTTAGGGTGAATGTACGAGATAAATATTAGTGAAATATCCTTCCATGCTGTGTTTACTTGCCTGTTTTTGAACGTTCCCTCCTCTTTGCTTTTCCCTTTCTCTCTCTCTCTCTCTCTCTCTCTCTCTCTCTCTCTCTCTCTCTCTCTCTCTCTCTCTCTCTCTCTCTCTCTCCTCTCTCTCTCTCTCTCTCTCTCTCTCTCTCTCTCCTCTCTCTCTCTCTCGCCCTCTCTCTCTCTCCCTTCCTCTCTCTCTCTCCCTTCCTCTCTCTCTCCTCTCTCTCTCTCTCTCTCTCTCGTCTCTCTCTCTCTCTCTCGTCTTCTCTCTCTTCCTCTCTCTTTCCTCTCTCTCTCTCTCTTCTCCTCTCTCTCATCTCTCTCTCTCTCTCTCTCTCTCTCTCTCTCTCTCTCTCTCTCTCTCTCTCTTCCCTCTATCTATCTATCTATCTATCTATCTATCTTTCTCTCCCATCTTCCTTCCGTCCTCTCACTCCTTCCCCTATTCCTCCTCTTCCTTCCATCTCTTCCTTCTCCCCATTCGCCAATATCTCGCCTCCCCCCACTCTTTCATTCAAATCCCAAGCACCATTCCCCTCCAAACTCTTTTTTTTTTGGTATAATTTATGCTAATGAGTTTGGTTTCAATGGCTTCTTCTTCTACCTTATGATCAAATTATCCATTGCGAAGAGTCCATACAATGTTTGTCTTCTCCTGCCCCTAAGCTCACCGTACCCCCCCCCCCCACCAACTCCACCTAAAAGTATCCCTACCCATGTCAACCCACTTTCATTCACCTCAGCTCACGTCAACCCACCTCGACCCACCTTAAGCCACCTCAACCCATCTCAGCTTCCCTCGACCCATCTCAACCCACCTAAACCCACCTCAGCCCACCTCAACCCACCTCAGCCCACCTAAACCCACCTCAACCCACCTCAGCCCACCTAAACCCACTTCGACCCACCTCAGCCGAGTAGAAGTTCATTATACTCATATTATTTGTATTCATGGCATGAGTCTTGATGGCAACCCCCCCCCCTTTTTTTTTCCTCAATCCACCCCTTTTCCCTCTTTATTTTCAATTTATTTATTGCAATTTAATTCATGTTTGTGTTTGTGTGTTTGTATTTGTCTGTGTGTGTGTGTGTGTGTGTGTGTGTGTGTGTGTGTGTGTGTGTGTGTGTGTGTGTGTGTGTGTGTGTGTGTGTGTGTGTGGTGTGTGTGCGGGGGGTGGGGGTGGCTATGTATTTTCGTTTGTATTTGTATTTGTGTGTGTTTGTGATTTTTAAGGTGTTTGTGCTTCATGTGCGTGTTTGCGTGTGTGTGTGTGTGTTTATATGTTTATGTGTGCGTGTGTGTGCTTGAAGTGTGTGCTTGTATGTGTGTGTTTAAATGTGTGTGTACTTTTGTGTACTTACATTTGTGTGTGTGTGTGTGTGTAGCATTGCATATATGTCTCATAATTTTCAAATGAAACACAATGCATCTCATATTTTTCTCATGAATTTTAAAGCCATAAAACTTTTTAATCGAATTTTCATTTTTTTCTTCTTTTTCAAATTTGCAATCCGTATTTTTCTTTTTGTTTTTTCTTTTTCTTTTTTTCTTTTTTTATAGACGAGTTGACTGAGCGTTGCACTCGACTTTTGCGTTAGGAAAGAAAAATGCTAATTTGCCTAACATTCAATATGCATGTTTATGTTTCATGTAATGTGTTTGTGCGTTTGTGTTTGTATGTGTGTGTGTGTTTATGTGTGTGTGTGTGTGTGTGTGTGTGTGTGTGTGTGTGTGTGTGTGTGTGTGTTTGTATTTGTGTGTGTTTGCGTGTAAACTGTCTGTGTGTTTATGTAGAACTTTAACTGTTTATATTAAGTGTGGTTTTATGTGTCTGTGACTGCGACATTGTGTTTGTATGTCTTTGTTTTCTTAATAATGCATGAATTTTCTCAGTAAATGCATAGTTTTACGTCATCGCATGTCCTAATGGGCAATCCTAACCCGTGGCTTTGTCTTCGGATTAAAAAATACATTTTCTTATATTTGTCAAGCGAAACTATTGCGTGAGCCCATACGACAAAGAGCCACGTAATACACACACACACACACACACACACACACACACACACACACACACACACACACACACACACACACACACACACACACACACACACACACACACACACACACACACACACACACACACACACACACATCGACAAGCACACGAGAAAGTTCTTTGTTTGGACGAGAGGGAAAAAAAACATACGATATGTACATACTTGGCTCTGTATCTAAATAATAGATGAACGTAATTCTCAGCGAACAGGAGAGACTGCAACAAGAAGCTGTGCTGAAAACTGAAAAGAATTTCTCCCTCCTCCCCCTTTCCCCTTCTCCCTTTCCCGCCTCCCCCTCCTCCTTCCCCCCTCCCTAACGCACGCTAAGGGGAAAGGACGGAGTGGAAGGCGGTGGGTTAATTTCGTCTCTCGTTCTCTCTCTCGTTTTCTCGCTCTCTCTCTTTCTTTCTCAATCTCTCTCCCTCTCTCTCTCTCTCTCTCTCTCTCTCTCTCTCTCTCTCTCTCTCTCTCTCTCTCTCTCTCTCTCTCTCTCTCTCTCTCTCTCTCTTTCAGACAGACAAACAAACAAAACAAATCCTGACCAATAAGAAAAAAAAGAAATTCCCACGCCCTTACCGCTCACCCCATTCTCATGCCCTTCTGCCCCGCCCACAGGTCACACCCCTACGCCTTCGAGGTGTGTGGGCGGCGCGGGGAGGCGTTGCTCTACCTCAGCGGCCAGAGCGAGACGGAGACCCAGAGATGGATGAGCGAGATCAGGAACATCCTCTGGCCTCCCACGCATCTGGAGGCCATCAAGAGAGGTGAGTGAAAGGGTTTTTTTTTTCTTTTCAGTCTTCTTCTTCTCTTCTTCTTTTCTTTTCTTTTCTTTTTTTCTT
>NC_051387.1:49367240-49369740 GCF_015228065.2 Penaeus monodon
ATCATCATCATCATTTTCCTTCTCCACCACCACCCACCAGCTTCACCTCCTCCTCCTCCCCTCCCCTCCCCCACGCCCCCAGGATCGACCCACTCCGAATATTGCTAACCTTTTCATTGACCTTTTCCGGGGGGGGGGGAGTTTGACCTTTGACCTCGAGTGTGAGATTCAGAATTTTTTTTCTCTTTCTCTATATTTATCTAGGTATTTTTTCATCTCTCTTTTTATTTAGTGTTGGTTGTTTCCACCGTTTCTTTGTTCACTTGCTCGTCTCTCATCTTGTCTATGTCTCCGTCTCTGTTCTCTCTCTCTCTCTCTCTCTCTCTCTCTCTCTCTCTCTCTCTCTCTATATATATATATATATATATATATATATATATATATATATATATATATATATATATATATATATATATATGTCAATCGGTTTATCTATTTTCTGCCTATCTATCTATCTGTTTGTCTATCTAGCTACCTAATCCATCTATCTATATGTCTATCTATCCATCTATCTGTCTGTCTGCTTGTCTGTATGTTTATCTACCTATCCATCCATCTCTCTCTCTCTCTCTCTCTCTCTCTCTCTCTCTCTCTCTCTCTCTCTCTCTCTCTCTCTCTCTCTCTCTCTCTCTCTCTCTCTCTCTCTCTCTCTCTCTCTCTCTCTCTCTCTCTCTCTCTCCGCCCCTGTACGTTTATTTACTTACCCATCCCTCTTTTTGCTTTTGCTGTTCTTTTTCCCTCTTCTCTTCCATCTATCTTTTCTATATAACAGTCTATAACTCTTTATCTTCCTCTCTCTCGTTCCTCCTTCCTTCTTGAAACCTCCACTGTCTATTTAATCATTCAGTTTTGACCTTACCTTGCTGCAATGACCTTAATAACAATAAATCACCTGCACTTTTGACCTTAGCTTCCATTTCATCTCCCCATTTCTCTCTGACCTTTTGCATCCGTGACCTTATAATCTGCGTGGAACTGCGTGACCTGATGTGAGCCGCCGAGTCTGTGACCCAAGTTCAGCTTTAAGCCTCGTTCGTGCAGTTTGACCTTGAGCCGGACTTTCCTTTTTTACTCAGTATTTTTAGGGATTTTTTTTTGTTGTTGTTGCACTGTTATTAAGCTGTGTCTCTCCACCATGTTTGGTTCTGGAAATAGAAAAAAAAGAAATGTTAAAAAAAGTGAAAAAAAAAATGAAATATGATACGCGTGTGTGTCCCAAGACGTGGCATTGTCAGTTTCCTTTCTCTTTCCCTTCGTCTCGTCTTTTCTCTCTCTTTTCCTTTCTCTTTCCCTCTTCTTGCACCCCCATCCCTTCCTAACTTCCCTCTTTCCTTCCCTCCTTACCATCCTCTCCCCTCCCTGTCTCTCTCTCCCCTCCCTCTCCCCCTCTTCCCTCCCCTCCCTCCCCTCCTTCCCCTCCTTGTCTCTCTCTCTCCCCTCCCTGTCCTCCTCTCCCCTCGCTCCCCTCCTTTCCCTTTCTTGTTTCTCTCTCCTCTCCCTGTCCTCCTTTCTCTACCCATCCTCTGTTCCTTCTTTGTTCCCTTCCCTCTTTTCCCTTCTTTCCTCCTTCCTTCCTCTGTCTTCCCTTTTGTCGTGCTCCTTCTCCTCCCCCATCCCTCTTTCTCTTCTTTTTACCCCTTTTATCCACCCTTTTCTCTCTCTCTTTCTCCCTTGCTCTTTCTTCTCATATCCACTTCCTCCCTCTGCCTTTTCATCCTCCATTCCTTCCCTCCTTCCCTCCCTCCCTCTTTCTCTCCCTCCCTTCCCCTCTACCCCCCCTCCCCCCTTCCCTCCTCTCCCCTCTACCTCTCCCTCCCTCCTTCCCTCTCTCTCACTCTCCCTCCCTCCTTCCCTCTTCCTTCCCCCACTCTCCCTCCATTCCCTCCGCAGTCTTCCCTCCCATCCCCCCCACGTTAGTCTTGCTGACATCTTTTTTCTCTCACGACCCCCCCGTCCTCCCTCTTCTGCACAGTCGTGCATCCTGGTACGTTTGCCCAAGTTGATTGACAACGTGGCGAAAGCTGGGGAAGGGGGGGGGTGAGGGGGATAGGGTAGGGAGAGGGGGAAGGGGATAAGACTCCCCCATTTTGCGCAGTTCTCCCATTTCGCACAGATCTCCTCTCCAATTATTCGATGTAGTTCTCTTCCGTCTGTTTGTGTTTTTTGTTGTTGTTGTTTTTTCTCTTAGTTTATCCCATTGTTTTATCATTCTATCGTTCTATTCTGTACATTTATTCCATTCCTCCTATTCCTTACATTTTGCTCCAGTTCGCACATTCTGCGCAATTTTATCATTTTGCTCAGTCTTCTCATTTCGCGCGATTTCCTTGATCTACACATTCGTCCCATTACACGCGTTATGCTCATTCCTAGTCTTTCAGTGGCATTACGACTTCATAAACCTTTCATGTTACAATGGAAATAATTTTTTTTATTTTAGTTTTGTCGACACGTGGAAGTTATTTTGTCTTTGTTTTTTTTTTTATATCGTATTATGAAT
>NC_051387.1:49377240-49382274 GCF_015228065.2 Penaeus monodon
CCTCTCCCCACTCCCCCCCCTCTCCCCCGCTGAAGCTCGTCTCCCCCATACGACTTTCCTTCTTCCCCCTTCTCTCCCCTCTCCCCTCTCTCTTCCCTTTCTCCCCTCCCCCTCCCCTCCTTTTCCTCCTACATGGTAGACAGATTTTTCACAATAAAGGAGAGGCGAGATGCTGGCGGTGGTTTTGGGACGACTGGGGGGGGAGGAAGGGGGGGAGGGAAGGGGAAGGGGGGGGAGGGGAAAGGGGGGGGAGGGGGGATGGAAGGGGAGGGAAGGGAAGGGGGGGAGAGGGGGGGGGAGGGGGGGGAGGGGGGAGGGGGAGGGGAGGGGGGAGGGGAGGGGAGGGGAGGGGGGGGGAGGGGGGGGAGGGATAGGTAAGGGAGGAAGGGGGGGGGAAAGGGAGGGGAGGGAAGGGAAATGAAAGAAAATGAACGGTAGACAGGGTAAATGGAGAAAAGGGGAGGGGTAAGAGAAGGGGAGGGAAGGAAGGAAAACGAAGAGGGGGAAGGCATGGAGGAGAGAGGAAGAGAGGAGAGAGAGAGAGAGAGGGGAGAGAGGGGAAGAGAGAAGACGAAGGAGGAAAAAGGGGGGAGAGAGAAAAAAGAGAGAGAGAATGAGAGAACAGAGGGAAAAAGAGAGAGAGAGAGGAGGGAGGGGGGAAGAGAGAGGGGGGAGAAGAGAGAGAGAGAGGGAGGGAGAGAGAGAGAGAGAGAGAGAGAGAAAAGAGAGAGAGAGAGAGAGGGAGAGAGGGAGGGAGAGAGAGAGGAGAGAGAGAGGAAGAGAGGAAAGAGAAAAAAAGGAGAGAGAGAGGAAAAGAAAGAGAGAGGGGAGAGAGAGAGAGGAGAGGAGAGGAGAGAAAAAAGGGAGAGGAGAGAGAGAAGGGGGAAAAGGAGAGAGGAGAGAGAATTAGAGAGAGGAGAGAGAAAGAGAGGGAGAAAAAGAGAGAGAGAAAAGAGAGGAGAAGGAGAGAGAGAAAAGGGGCAACTTATTTCCTTGTCTTTGAAAGATGAAAAAGACGAAGCGAAAATACACACAAAGTCGCAGTAGGAATCATCAACTTTTCTTCCATTTCCATTATTTTTCTTTCTTTATTTTTTTTTTTTTCTTTATATTTATTTACGTTATGTTCCTTTTCATTAATTTTTTTTTTACTTTTTATTTTTTTGTGTTATCTTTTTTTCTTTGCAATATCCCCCATGAAAACCTTTTTTCCTTTTTTTTCTTTTTTCTTTCTCTTTATCTTTTTTCGCAATTTTTCTCTATTCGTTTTTATTTTTACGGCTTTATTTTTCTTTTCCTTTCTCTTCTCCTCCTTCCCCTTTCCCCCTTCGTTTCCCTTCTCTCTTCTCTCTCCTCTCTCCTCTTCTCTTTTTCTTTCTCTCTCTCCTTTTTCTTTTCTTCTTCTCCTCCCCTCTCCTCTTTCCTTCTTTCTCTCCTCTCTTTTTCCTCTCTCCTCTTTTCTCTCTCTTTTTTTTTTTCGTTAATATCCAAAATTTTTTTTTTGGGCGGGGACAATTTGAATTTTCGTTAAGTGGCTTACACAACGAATAAATTTAACGAGTCAACACTATTTCCCGAATTCAAAATAAAATCAAATGAAAACAATATCTTCTTAGAACATTCACATTCAAAATATTCTTTTCGTTTTGTAAACACCATCGAATTCCTCAAAAAAATAATAAAAAAAATAATAAATAGATAAATAAAAAATGACAATAAATAAAAAAATAAAAATAAAAAAAATGAAAAAATGATAAACATATAAAACACAAAACCCCCAAATACAAACCCACCCAACCTATAAATTTAGTTACCAGCCCGTTCGGTAATGAAACCGGGAATACCTGCGGGGGTTCTGCAGATGACAGGGGGGTAGAGGATCACAGAAATTTTCCCCTTTTTCGTTTTCTAAAAGCGGATTTCGGAGGGAGAGGGAAGGAGGGGAGAAGGGAGAGGAAGAGAGGGGGGAAGGGGAGGGGGGAAAGGAGGGGAGGGGGGGGAGGAGGGGAAGCGGGAAAAGGGGGGAAAAAGAAAAAGATGGGAGACAGAGGGGAAGGGAGGGAGCGGGAGGAAGGGAGGGAGGGAGAGGAAGGGAGGAAAATATGAATAGAAGGACAAAAAAAAAATGTATAATAAAAATATTTCACGAAAGTAGAACTGACTTCCGAGATCGTCAAAACATGGCCCCGCGTCAGCACAAAGGTCAGACTGACACCAAGATAATAGACATGACCTTTTTTTTACTTTCCTTGAGAGGAGGTGAAGATGGGGTAAGAAGGAAGGGGAGAAGAGGATGATGAGGGGGGAAAGGAGGGTGAAGAGAGAAAAAAAAAAGGGAGGAGGAGGAATGGGGGAGAAGGGAGAATAGTAAGGGAGACGAAGAAGGCTGAAGAACGGTGAGAGGGAAATAGATGGGAAATAGAAAGGAAGGAGAAGAACGAAGACTGAGAAACATGGGAAAAAGGAAAAGAAGAGGGGAGGTGGGAAAAGGGAAAGGAGGTCAAGGGGGTAGATGAGGATAGGAGGAGGGGAGAAGGGAGGAGAGAGGGGAGGAGTGGAGAGGGGGAGAGAGAGGGAAAAAGAGAGGGGAGAGGAGGAGAGGGAGAACGAGAAAACGAGAGGGGGAAAAAGAGAGCGGGGAAAAAAAAAAAAAAGGAAGGAAAGGAAAGGGGAAAGGAGGGAAAAAAAGAGGGAGGGGGGGGGGCGGGGGGGGGGGGGAAAGGGCAAAGGGGGAAAGGGAAAAGGCGGGGAAGGGGAAAAAGGGGGAAAACCTTTTGGGAGAAAAGGAAAGGAGGGAGGAGCCCCCCTTTTTTGGAGGGGGGGGGAGAAAGAAGGGAGAGGGGCGAGAGAGGGGAGAGAGGGGGAAGGGGAAAAGGGAGAAGAGAGGAAAGGAGGAGAGGAGGGAGGAGAGAGAGAGGTGGGAGGAGAGAGAGAGAGAGGAGAGAAGAGGAGAGAGCGAGAGAGAGAGAGAGAGAGAGAGAGAGAGGGGGAGGAGATGAGGAGAGGAGCTGACGGGAGAGGGAGAGGAAAGGAGGAGAGAGAGAGAGAGAGAGAGAGAGATGAAAAAGGAAAAAGAGAGAGAGAGAGAGAGGAGGGGGGGGAGAGAGAAGAAGAAGGACAGAGAGGCTGAGAGGGGGGGGGGGGATTTTGAAAGGGGAAAAGACAGAAAGAGGTAGACGATGCTTTTAAAAGAAGAAAAAATAATTAAAATTTGATTTTAAAAAAAAATTTTGTTTTCCATTCGAAAAACACCGCTTTTTTTTTTTTTTTTAAAAGAATTTCAGGGTTTTTTTATTTGAAATAAAGCGATGTATAAAATTTAGTCAATGGTATAACTAAAGATTTTAAAAAAATTGTGGAATTTTACAAAATTAAAGGGTTGGTATTTTTTAAAAGGAGTTCAAAAGCCCGGGTCAACAGGAATAATTTATTTTGGTTTTGGTGTTTGGGGGTGTGGTGGGTCCCTTTTGGGGGTGTTGGTTGTGGTTTTTTTTAAAATAAAATAAAAGAACAAAATTTAACTTTTTTAAATTAATTTTTATTTTTTTTTTTTTTTTTTTTTTTTTGGGGGTTGGTTTTTTTTTTTTGGGGGTTTTTTTTTTTTGTTTTTTTTTTTGTTTGGGGGGGGGGGGGGGGGGGGGGGGGGGGTGGGGGTGGGGGGGGGGGGGGGGGTGGGGGGGGGGGGGGTTTTGTTGAGAAGAAAAAAAAAAAAAAAATAAATTAAAAAAAAAAAAAAAAAAGAAGAGGAGGAGAAAAAAAAAAGGGAAATGTAGATAAAAAAAAAAAATTTAATAAAAGGGAAAAAAATATGATATGGAAGGTGTGGATAAAAGAAAACACAAAACCAAAAAAAAAAAAAAGATGATAAATCAGATCAGAGCTGAACAACACTGCAATATGCAAGAGCCCCAGTACATGTAGGGATTTAGGCCATTTAGGAATTTTTTCATGAGACGAGTGGGACCACCCCTTCTGTGAATAGTAATGAAGTAAATAGTAGTTGTTTTTTAATTTTCCCCCACCAATAAATTTCTTTTTCTTGTTTTTTTTTTTTCTTACTCAACATGATTGTGTGTATTTGATCCATATATATACGATAAGAATAAGCAAAACGGGGGATAAATAATTTTTCTTTACGCATATTGGCATCTAAGCTCGAAAATATAGCCCCTAGATAAGTTTAAAAGTTTCTTTTTTGGGCACGAACATTTATTTAATTGAGGTTTCTCCCTAATTTTATTTTCCAGGATCCATTTTTTATGTAAATTCCCGGGGGGTTTCCCCTTTTTTTGACTGTTTTAGGGGTTTAGGATTTTTTAATTTTTTGCTAACAGATATTATCATTTTTAAGAAGGTTGAAGAGTTTATATGTTTATATATATTAATATATTTTTAAATAAAAAAATTTTTTAAAATTTTTTATATATTTTAAGAAAAAAAAATATAAAATTTTAAATATAAAATAAAAATATATATATATATTTTGAGTGTGTGTTTGGGGTGGTGTGGTGGGGGGGGGGGGGGTTTTTTTTTTTTTTTTGGTTTTTGGGGGTGTGTGTTTTTGGGGTTGGTTTACAGAAGAAGATAGATAGATTTTATATGATTTATAGAGAAAAGAGAGAGAGAGAGAGGAAGGAGAGAGGGAAAAGGAGAGACAGAGATTATATATAATTTATTTTTTTATTTATTTATTTTAAAATATGTATATATTTGTTTTATATATATATATTAAATTTGATATATATATATATTTATATATATATAAAAATTCCTCTCTCCCTTTTTCATTTTTGCAAAGAAAAATTTTCAATTCTTTTTTTTTTAGTTTTCCCTTCTTATCTTCCTTTTTCAAAAAACTCTATTTTTACTTTAATTAACTTTTGCTTTTCTTTTCAAACGAAACGAAAAGGCTTTTTTTTTTCCCAAAAAGTTTTTTAAAGGGGAAAATTTATTAATTTTTTTTAATTTTATCTTTTTTTTTTTTTTTTTAAATTTTTTTTTTTTTTTTTTTTTTTTGTGTTTTTTTTTTTTTTT
>NC_051387.1:49382374-49387374 GCF_015228065.2 Penaeus monodon
TCTCCCCTCCTCACCCCTCCTCTCCCCCCCTCCATCCCTCCCCCCACCACCTCCACAAACCGCCTTTTCCCCGGATTGGCGAATCACCGTAATGCATTTCAGAGCCATTCATTGTGATGACAGAAAACGGACGGGTGATTGTGAGAGGGGTAACTCGCCTATTCACCAACATTATGTTATTGATTGTCTGTGTTTAATGTCCCAGTGGAGATTATGTACTGCGTGTTTGAGCCATTCAAGCGAGCGAACAGTCTATCTTGCCGCTGAATCATCGATACAGATATCCGTTATTTGTTTCCTTAATTATTATTCTGTCTATTTAATCCACTTTATTTTTTTTTTTGTACATTTACATGAACGTAATACATACACACATACACACACACACACACACGCACGCTCCCATGAAATATCCAAACAGGAATCAAAGTATATGACGAATTTTACACTTTAATAGCTTTTTCATACATAATGGAATGGAATATTTATGTGGTTGTAGTTCCCGTCTTCCCTCGCTGCCAGGCGAAGGGACGAAACGGACGGGCTTCTGTTTATTTTCTCATTCTTATTCTTGTCCTTATTCTTATTCTCATTCTTATTCTTATTCTTATTCCCATTCTTATTCTTATTCTCGTTCTTATTCTTATTCTCATTCTTATTCTTATTCTTATTCTTATTCTTATTCTTTTTTTCTTTCTTTCTTTCTTTTCGTCTTTATTTTTCTTTTCTCTTTTTTCTTTTTCTTTTTCTTTTACTTTTTCGTTTTTTTTTTTCTATCTCTTTTTCTTCTTCATTTGTCTTCCCTTTTTTCTTCATCTTTTTCTTCTTCTTTCTTCTCCCCTTTTCTTCTCTTTCGTTTCTGCTCGTCTTTATTATTCTCTTCTTTCTCCCTTTATCTCCTTCCTTTTCCCTCTTCTCTTCTAATCTTTTTCTTCTTTTTCTTTTTCTTCCTTTTCTTTGTCTCTCCTCTGTTCTTCTTTTCCTTGGAGTGAAGGGGAGGCGAGGGGTTTTAATGTGGGTAATGTGGGGGAATGGGAGGGAAATGTTGGGGAATGGGAGGGGAATGTTGGGGAATGGGAGGAGAATGTTGGAGAATGGTAGGAGAATGTTGGGGAATGGGAGGGGAATGTTGATGGGAATGAAGGTGGGGGGTAGGGTGTGTCAGCGATTACCTTCCTCATGGGGAAATGAGAACGAGAGGGGAATGAATGGGGAATATTGGAAAGTGGGGATAAGGGGAGGCGGGTGGGGGGGGGGGGTGTTGAACGTAGGGGTAGGCGTAGGAGAGGAGGGGGGAGGGGGGGAGGGGGGTCGTGTTGCCGATCACTAGCCTCGCTCAAAATGCAGATACTGAGGAAGAATCTTCAATCATCGACATTCATCTCCCCTCGTGTTTAACGGGAGATGGCTGTCTTGACCTCGTTACAGTGACCTGGAAGCCTCGATGTGTGTTAAGAGGTTTCTGCTTCTGTTTTGTTTTGTTTTGTTTTTTGTTTTTTTCTATCTTTCTTCTTGTTCTTCTTCTTCTTCTTTCGTTTTTTTCTTTTTCCTCTTTTTTTTTCGCTTTCTCTTTTGCTCTTCTTGCTTTTTTTTTTTTTACTTTTTTCTAATCTTATTTCTCTGTCTTCTTTTTTTTCTCTCTCTTTTTTCTTTGTCTTTTTCAGATCATTCGTCTCCTCTTTATGTTGTTTTTCCTTCCTCATAGCTTTTCTTTTCTTTCTTCTTCTTCTTCTCCTTTTTCCTCCTCCTCCTCCTCCGCCTCCTTCTTCCTATTTCTCCTTTCTGCTTCCTCCCCCTTCCTCATCACCTCCTCCCTCTCCTCTCCATCTTTCCCTTTCTGTTCTTCCTCTTACTCTCCCTTTCTCCCTTCCTTCCACCTTCTTTCTCCTTCTCCTCCTCCTCTTTCTCTTTCTCCTCCTCCTCTTTCTCCTTCTCCTCTTCTCTTTCTTCCTCTTATTCTCCCTCTAACACCACTTGGCTAATAGAGTCTCCTCGTGTGGGTCATGCCCATGTTTTCCACCCCACGTACATTAATTCGTACCTATGTACTCTATTGCCGCCGTTTTCACTATTAACTACATACGTCTTTAGCTTCAAAAAAAGGGGGTTATCGAGGCTGTACAATTTCGCTGAAACTACGCTACAGCTACAGAAGTCGTTTACAGCAGCTGTACACATAAAACTATAGGGGTCTTTTACAAGAGCCTGTGTTATGCTAAAGGCCGTTCTGTACTTTCACTGCATCGCCTTTTCCTCGACGAAGCTTGGTCTACTTATAACAAATAGCATTGTAATAACTGCCCGTCTCAGGAAATGGGATCGTTTCTGTTGCAGAGGAGTGGTCTGCAAGAAGCGAGGGGGGGAGAGGGGAGGGAAAGGAGAGGGAAGGGGAAGGAGAAAGGAAGGGGAAGGAGAAGGGGAAGGAACCTGTGGATGGAGAGGGAAGGGGACAGGGTACTCTTTCTTCTCATTTTCTTCTTTTTCTTTTTCTTCTTCTTCTTTGTTTCTGCTTCAACTGTTACCTTCCATGGCATGCTATTCTATGTCTCTGTTCCTTGTAATCGAGAATCTCTGCCTCCCTTTTTTATTCCGTATTTGCCGTTTTCTTTTCTTCTTGATCTTTGTCTTCCTCTTCTATGCTGATATTTCTTTTCCTCATCTTTCTGTTCTTATTCTTATGATATAAGCATTACCAAATTCAGTCCTTCCTCTATTTTACATTCTCTACAGGTCGTTTTCGGGGGGGGGGATCCCTCGATATTAGTTGGTCTTTCAAACAAAACCATTTCTTCTTATTATTCTTATTCTTATTCTTATTCTTATTCTTATTCTTATTCTTATCTTTCTTTCTTTCTTTCTTTCTTTCTTTCTTCTTTTTCTTCTTCTTCTTCTTCTTCTTCTTCTTCTTCTTCTTCATTCATTCATTTATCCGTGCACTGTAGCTATTTCTTCTTCTTCTTTTAACACTGTTTTATTTCAATTATTGAGCTTCTTTGGTGAAGCTTTCTGTGATAGTGAAGCACTGTGTTTATTTTATAGTTTATCCTTTAAAACATTTTCTTTTATCAACACAACTTCCATTTTCTTTGTTCAACTCTTCCATTATATCGTTTCAATTATATTCGTTGATTACTTTGAAATATATATTTTTTCCTCCCTTTTTATCTTTATCTATCTATTTGCCTACCTATCTATCAATATATTTATCTATTAGCCTCTCTCTCTCTCTCTCTCTCTCTTCTCTCTCTCCTCTTCTCTCTCTCTCTCTTCTCTCTCTCTCTCTCT
This sequence comes from Penaeus monodon, assembly GCF_015228065.2. Taxonomy (NCBI): domain Eukaryota; kingdom Metazoa; phylum Arthropoda; class Malacostraca; order Decapoda; family Penaeidae; genus Penaeus; species Penaeus monodon. Next base: position 49,385,660 of record NC_051387.1, read on the forward strand.
CTCTCTCTCTCTCTCTCTCCCCCCCTCTCTCTCTCTCTCTCTCTCTCTCTCTCTCCTCTCTCTCTCTCTCTCTCTCTCTCTCTCTCTCTCCTCTCTCTCTCTCCTCTCTCTCTTTTCTCTCTCTCTACATGTATATATATATATATATATATATATATATATATTAATATATATATAATATATATAATATATATATATAATATTTTTATATATATATATATATGTCTTCTATCTATCTTCTATTCTTCCTCTTTCTTTCTCTCCCTCTCCATTTCTCCCATTCGCTCCCTCTCCCACCATCTCCTTCTCTTTCATTTTGTCCCTCTCTCCCCTTTTCGCTCTTTTTCTCTTTCCCCAAGCCCTACCCATTCTCTCTCTCTCTCCCCTTTCCTCTCTCTCTCTCTCTCTCTCTTTCTCCCCTCTCTCTCTTTATATCTCCTCTCTCTCTCTCTTCTCTCTCTCTCTCTCACTTTTTCTCTCTCCCCCTCCTCCTCTCTCTCTCTCTCTCTCTCTCCCCTCTCTCTCCCCTCTCTCTCTTTTCTTTCTCCCCTTTCTCCTCCTCTCTCCCCTCTCCTCCTCTCTTCTCTTTTCCCCTCCTCTCCTCTCTTTTCCCCTCTCTCTCTCTCTTCCACACAATCTCTTCTCTCTCTTCCCCTCTCTCTCTCCTCTCTCTCTCCTCTTCTCTCTCTCTTCCCCTTTCAAATCTATCTATCTATTATCTACATCATCTATCTTATCCTCTCTCTCTCTCTTCCCCCGCTCTCTCCCCTCTCTCTCTCTCTCTCTCTCTCTCTCTCTCTCTCTCTCTCTCTCTCTCCCCTCTCAATTTTCCTCTTCTCTCCCCTCTCTCTCCTCTTCTCCTTTTCTCTTTCTTCTCTCTCTCTCTCCTCTCTCTCTCTTCTCTCTCCTCTCTCTCTCTCTCTCTCTCTCTCTCTCTCATCCTCCAGACCGTAACGAGTCAAGGGGCGCTGCCCATCTCTGCTACATCCCCTCATCCAACCCCCCTCCCTCTCCCCCTCCCCATCCCCCTTCCCCATCCCCTTCCCTCTCTCCCCTTCCCCATCCCCTCCACACTCCCTTTCCCCCCCTCTCCCTTCCCCATCCCTCCCCCACTCCTCTGCCCCCTTCCCCCTCCCCTTCAAGCCCGTTCCCCCTCCCCTCCCCCCCCTCTCCCTCCTCCCCCACCCCCATTATCTCTCGACTACAGTGAGGCCTTCATCCCCATAATCCCATGAGAATCCCCGCGTCTCATGGGGATGTCTTGGACACCATTATCACCCTGTTTCCTCCCCCATTCCTCGGTCTTTGAAGGAGGCTGTTATTGTTGATTGTATGTTGCATGGGTATGTGGCCTTTTACTGTCCTGTGATTGTTCTGGGATAATGTGATGGGGTGCAAGATGTAAAATGTTGTGTTATGTGTTATTATGAGTATTATTGTTGTTGTTGTTAGTATGAGTATTATTATTGTTGATGTTGTTAATATCACCATCAGTACTATTATCAATATCATCACCACCATCATCACCATCATTATCACAGTCATCACCATCATTATCATTACCATAACTACAATCATCATTATCTTCATCACCATCACCATCACCATCATCATCCTCATGATCGTCACCATCATCACCATTGATTATTCAAATTAAACACGAATTATTTCCTATATGAAAGATATGAAGATTGGGAGGCAACCGAACAGAAAAT
>NC_051387.1:49389874-49392374 GCF_015228065.2 Penaeus monodon
CTTCCTTTGTCTATTTATTTTTAATGAGTTTTTTTTTTTTTTTTTCGTTTCGTGTTCGGCTTTGGTAGGGGTTTTTTTCTCGTTTGATAGTGTTTTTTTATGCGTGATAAATAAAGGGTAAATAATAAAATACAATTTCTTTAGCAAAAAAAAATTGACAATTTCGAAAATATCGAGCTACAAGTCATCAAAATTACCCTCTTCTTTATCCTGTTGACTATCTACCATACAACTCGACTTTTTTTTTTTTTTAATAAAATGTAAGACATCGCTATGCAACATCCCCCCCCCCCCACCAATAAAGAGAGAATGGGAGAAAAGAAGAGAAAAGGAGAAGAGTTTCCCCCGACAAGGCGATAAAATCTACGTAGATGTGACGCCATGTTTGATGGAGTGCGTCAGATTATGTTTCCGTCCAGCAAAAGATAAGAAATAAAAAATAACAAGAAAAAATCATACATATACACGCAAACATGTATGCATTACATAAAAAAAAATCATATGATAATTATTACAATTAAAATGATAATAATTATTATAATAGTGATAATGATGATGATGATGATGATGATGATAATGATAATAACAATAATAATAATGATAATAACAATAATAATAATAATAATAATAATAATAACAACAACAACATATCTTTTTAAGTCACCCCCAAAAGCATATATTTTTCTTAATTAATTACCCAGTGAAAAGAAAACTAAAGCTTGGAATCCTCACCGTAAATTCTTGAAAATCTACTGTCTCTCGGCGGCCGGGTTGTGTAGCGGAGAAAGCGCCAGATTAACGCTGTCAGATTATATCAGGGTTGGATAGAAGAGAAAAGGAAGAACGGGGGGGGGGAATTAACTGGAGAGGAGGAGAAGTGGTGATAAAGATGAGGAGGAGGAGAATTGGAGGAGGAGGAGGAGGAGGATTGGGGAAGAATGGAGAGAAAAGGAAAAGGGGGGGGGGGAGTAAAGAATGAACAAGGAATGGGGAAACAATAGGAGAATGAATGAAAGAGGAAGAGCATTGGGGAATGAACGGAAGTGGAGGAGAATTGAGAGTAAGAAAGGGGAGAAGAAAATGGAAAGGAGAAAACTGGGAAGGAAGGGAGGAAGGGGGGAAGCGAGGATAAAAGAGAAGAATGGAAGAATTGGAATTTAAACGGAAGAGGAGATTATTGGGGAAGAAAAGGAAGATAAGGAAATGAGGAAGAAACGGAAAAGGAAGTTTGGGAGAAGTGAATGAGAGAAGATGCAAAAGACAGATAGATAGATAGATAGATAGAGAGAGAGATAGAGAGAGAGAGAGAGAGAGAGAGAGAGAGAGAGAGAGAGAGGAGAGAGAAGGAGAGAGAGAGATAGAGAGAGAGAGAGAGAGAGAGAGAGAGAGAGAGAGAGAGAGAGAGAGAGAGAGAGAGAGAGAGAGAGAGAGTGAGAGAGAGAGAGAGCGAAAGGAAAGTAAATCAATAAAACAAACAAAAAGGGAAGAAAAAGAGACGAGAAAAAAAATAGAAATAAAAAATATATTCTAAAGAAATAATAAGAATTGACATGACTGATAAAGAAAAAAGATAGAAAGAGAATGAGAAATAAAAAGGACGCGATAAATATATAGGAAGAGACAACGGGCTTAAATAAAATTGTGAAAAATCGGGGAGCAAGAAAAGAAGGGATGAAAAGGAAATAGGATAATTTACGAGAGGATGAAGAGAAATGAAGAATGATGAAAAAGAACAATTGTTATTACACACGACAAGAAAAGAAAAGAAAATGAAATGAAGATTGCAGAACACAACATGACAATAAATACGTGAACATTAACATAAGGATAATATAAAAATGAAGATAATCTCACAACAAATACAAAATTATAGAGATTAATAAACGAAAATATCAAAAGAACGGAATGAAAAGTTTGTTTGTTTGATTCAAAAAGAATTCGAAAATCTCCGTTTTTCTTTCCTTTGACCAAGTCAGATTTGTTGTTATGGATTTGTTATTCTGAGCATGTTTTTTGTCATTATTCATAATTACATTTGTTGTCAGTAGTAGTTTTAGTAACAGTAGAGTATCTGAATTTCTAATGCTATATTCAAGTCTTAGAAATTCATATAATGTATTAATGTCGTCGGATAAACGTCCAAATAACATAGTTCATCCCATTTCTCTACATAAATCATTCTCACAAAATCTCTACTATGTATACCAGAAAACTGAAAAAAAATCATCCATATCAGCATGTCACCGCGCGAATGACAGAGAAAAAATGGCCATGTTACCCTTTAAAAGGAGGGGGACGTCCCGTTTTCTGTCGCCCAAATGTCCAGTAGATAAACACTTGAATTTCCTGCCTTGTTTGTAGTCGTTAACGAAAGGTTTACCAAATGTGAATCAAACACTATATCTGTATGGAGTTGAAAAAGGGATACATAAATGGTGGATTTGAATTGATAACTGGTGCTCGATTTGACTCGTAATGTAGAGTAGAGAAATGTATTGAT
>NC_051387.1:49405475-49407975 GCF_015228065.2 Penaeus monodon
AAAGAGGAAGACAGCACAAAAATTAATAACGTAATGATAATAAAAAAATGATAACGATGTGTACTCTGGCGTCTGGGGCGCGCCGATTACAGCCGGAAGAATAAAATCATTTCAATGCAAAAAGTTTTTTTCCCGCTTCAAAAGGATCAATGGCAGTTTAGTTTTACGTTCGATTTGTTCAGAGATAGAAGGGGTTTTATTATTTGTTTTGTTGGAACCATTTTAGTTGTGTTTCCCTTTTAGTTTTTTTTTCCCCATTTCTTCAATTTTATCCCCATTTTTTTTATTTCGTTTCCTACTGCGAAACCCACTTTTTTTTCCTGTACTTTCTAATGATCCCCAATTCTATATTACGGAGATAGATAGACAGAAGATGAAAACAGTGGATTTTAACTTTACTCAAAATATAAACGAAAGAATGCAGGACCAAAATAAATTTTTTTTGGGACGTTCCCAAAGGGGTAAATTTTGGAAATTAGAGTTTTGATATAAAGTGTCTATTTTGTATTCCCCAAGGGTTTACAAAAGTCACTAATGATTTTTTAAAACTGTTCCTTATTTTTGGATGCTTATAGCATCTTTCGGGGTGGTCTTGATACATACATCATGCATATCCCTTATTACATAGATGCGTAATACATACATATATAAATGCGCATACATACTATCATGCGCAGGTCCCTAGGATAGATATAGATAAAAGGGCAAAAATTAGATGTAGATATAGTTAATAGATAGAAGATAGATGAACATTTGGGAAAATAATATAAATTTGCGTATTTTTTTCGTTTTTTATTTTTAAATCTTGCATTTTCCCCCCTTTTTAAAATGATAGCAAAAGTAAATTTATAAAAGGGAAATTATACTTTTTTATAAAACACCAATATTCCCCTTTTTCTTCTTGTATATTTTTCTTTTTTTTCTTTCTTCTTTTTTTCATTTAAATACAAAAAATAAAAAAATAATAAAAAAAAAAATCATGCAAAATATGGCCCCTGCTCTCCCCTATTTCCGCTCACTGATTTTGGGGATCCGTTCTCGTTCAGTGCCCTGTGTTTAGCTCCTTTGTGCGTGGGAGTGTATTTTTTTGCCCATGGTAAAGGGACGCCTTCCTTTTCCTTTTCTTTCCGCTTACCCCCTTTTTCCCCTTTTCCCTTTCTTTCTTTCATTCGGGGGTTTCCCCGTTCCCCTCATTTCTCTCCTTCCTTCACCTTTCCCCAACCCTTCAATCCCTAACCCCCCCCCAACATCCCCTTCCTATCTCCTATGCTCTGTTCTCTTATTCTGTCTCTCGTCAACCCATAAAAAATGTATACATCCTTTTCCCCCCTTCCCTTCCCCTCCCTCCCCTCTCCCTGGGAATGTGCCCATCCGTTTTCCGGGATTACCCCCCTTCCCTTCTGTCTTTTCCCCCCCCCCCCTCCCCTTCACGCTCCCCATTCTCTCCCCTCCCCTTTTTCTTCCCTCCCTCTCATCTCTCCCACACCTTTCATTTTCCCCTCTTTTCTCTCTTTCCCCTATCTTTCCTGCTCTTGTTTTTGCTATTTTCCTTGTTCCCCCCTTTTTTCCGTCCCAGTCCCTCCTCCTACCCGTTGCCCTTTTCCCCCCTGCCCCATTGTCTCTCCTCCCCCTTCATCTTTTCTTTTCCTTCCTTTTACCCATATTTCTGTTCCTGCCCTTTTCCTTTTTCTTTTAAAACCCTTTTCCCCTTTCCCCCGCTTCTCCCCTTCAATTTCTCTTCCTTTGTCCCCGCCCCCCCCCTCTGCCTTTCCCCTTCTCCTCCTTTTCCTTCCTCTTATACAAACCCCCCCCCCCCCCCCCCCCCCCTCCGTCCTGGGCCATTGCCCTCTCCCCCCTCCCCCCCCTTCCGTTTAACCTTTCCCTAAACATCCCTTCTTTCCCTCCTTCCCTTTACCTCCCTCCCCTTCCCCCCTTCCGTCTCATTTTCCCCCTTCCCCCTTCCGTCTGCTCTATCCGCTTTCGTCCCCCCTCCTTCCTCCCTTTCTTACCCCCCCTCTGGTTCCCCCCCCGTCTCTTCCCTTTTCCCCCCTTCAATTCCCCCTCCTTCTTCCCCCTTTCCCCCCCTCCTCCTCCCCTTCCTTCCCTCCCCTCCCTTTTTCCTCCCCCCCTCCCTTTTTTCCCTCCCTCTCCTCCCCCCCTACCCCCTTTCCCCCCTGCCCCCCCCCCCCTTGCCCCCCTCTCCCATCGCCCCCCCCCCCCCCTTTCCCCCGCGCCCCCAGACGGAGCTTCCCTTTCCCCCTCGCATCCCCGATGATTTACTCACCCTTATAGCTTTCTTCTTTGATTGCTTAATTTGCCTGTTCATTTATTAATTTTTTTCCCCCACTCGCTTTCCCCATTTAGTACCCTCCCCCCCTTTTTTTCAACTCTTTTCTCTCTTTTTTCTCTTTTCTCTTCTCCTCTCTTTTTTTCTCTCCTTTTCTCTCGTTTCCAACATTCTTCTATTTGCTTATTTTTTTGTATTATTTTTAAAAATGTT
>NC_051387.1:49411537-49431537 GCF_015228065.2 Penaeus monodon
TTTTTTTTTTTTTTTTTTTTGTTTTTTTTATTTTTTTTTTACAATCCTAGTTTATATTTAATATTAATGTAAAGAAGAAAGAAAATCAGGAAAGATAAATGAGAAAGCTTGGAAAATAGAGTAAATATAATATAAATTCAGATTTCTTTAAAATGGGACCGATTCGATAATTATAGGTAAAAAGTAATTAATTTGGTGACTAATGAGTATCATTTTTAAAAAAACATGTAGTTGAATATATGGATAAATGACTAGGAAAACCACATAGGGGGAAGAAAAAAAGGTGAGAATGTAGGAGAAATATTAAAAGAATTGAGTCAAAAAAAAAAAAAAAAAAAAAAAAAAAAAAAAAAAAAAAAAAAAAAAAAATATATATATATATATATATATATATATATATATCTATATATATATATATATATATATATATATATATATACATATATATATATATATATATATATATATATATATATGTATGTATGTATGTGGGCCGCGGTGGCCGAATGTTTAGAGCGTCGGACTCAAGACTGTCACGACGGCAATCTGAGTTCGAGGGTTCGAGTCACCGGCCGGCGCGTTGTTCACTTGGGCAAGGAACTTCACCTCGACTGCCTACCTAGCCACTGGGTGGCCAAGCCAGCCCAAGTCAGTGCTGGTCCCATGCCCGGATGAATAGAGAGAATGATTACCTAAAAGGTAACACCGGCACTCTCCGTGGAAAGGAACTGGGGACCCTACCACGTACTCACTCCAAGAGCATCACAACATGAAAACTACAATTAAGTATCATGCTGTGACCACGGCGGTTCAAACATGAACCTACCGTTTAAAAAAAAAAAAAGAAAAAAAAAAAAAAAAAAAAAAAAAAAAAAAAAAAAAAATATATATATATAAATATATATATATATATATATATATAATATATATATATATATATATATATGTGTGTGTGTGTGTGTGTGTGTGTGTGTGTGTGTGTGCGTGTGTGTATGTGTGTGTGTGTGTGTGTGTGTGTGTGTGTGTGTGTGTGTGTGTGTGTGTGTGTGTGTATATATACATGTATGTTATGTAACTTAAAGGAGGAGTATGTAGAAGCCCAAGAGGCAAAAAAGAGGCAGATAAAGAAGAGGAGGGAGGAGAGGGTGGAGGAAAATGAAAATTACTTTCGGATTTACACGGAAAGATAAAAAGGTTGAAACAAAGGCGATATATCCACATTGTAAAGGAAGGTAGAAACAAGGAGAAAGAGTAAGAGAGACAAGGAGTGAGAAAGAGAGTAAGAGAAACAAGAGGAGCGAAAGAGAGTAATAGAGAGTAAAGGAGAATAAGGAGAGCGAAAGAGAGCGTAAGAGAGACAATGTGAGAGAATGAGAGTAAGAAAAGAAACAGATATAAAGGTACAGATCGAGAGAAAGAGAGAAAAACAGAAAGAAGTTTAGAGCGAACGGGAAGAGAGAGAAAGGAGGAAAAAGGTGGAGAAAAAGAAAGAAAGAGAGAGAGAGAAAGAGAAAGAAAGAGAGAGGGAGAGAAAGAAAAAAAGAAAGGGAGAGAGAGAAGAGAAAAAGAGAGAGAGGGGGGGAGTGAGAGAGAGAGAGAGAAGAGAGAGAGAGAGAGAAAGAAAGAAAGAGAAACGAAAGGAGGGAGAGGCAGAGCACCGTTAAAACGATGAGGAAAAGGGGAAAGTTAGCGTGACGGGAATATTTCCAAGTAGAATAATCTACTCACACTCTCTCGCTTCCTCTACCTCCATTTATCTCAAATTCTGACCTGTTTCCCCCTTTTTTCTTGAGATTTGCGTTTTTTTTTTTTTTTTTTTTTTTTTTTTTTTTTTTTTTTTTTTGTCTAGCCTCTCCTTTATTTTTATCTGTTGGTTCTTTCGTTTCTTTTCTCTTTGTGTATGTTTCTGTCTGTCTGTCTGTTTCTCTCTCCCTCTGTTTGTCTATTGCTCTATCTTTCTCTTTATTTCTCTCTCTTTATCTCTCTCTCTCTCTCTCTCTCTCTCTCTCTCTCTCTCTCTCTCTCTCTCTCTCTCTCTCTCTCTCTCTCTCTCTCTCTCTCTCTCTCTTTCATCATTTTCCCTTTTTTGTATTCTTTCATTATCCGAATTTTATCTTTCCTTATTTCTTATTTAACATTTCAACCTCTTTCCTCCCTCACCTTCATAATCACAAACTGTTGAGTAATCACTTTCCACGTTCTAATATTAACTAATAATTATAAAAAAAATAAAAAAAAATAAATAAAAAATCTTGTTCTTCTCTCACCCGAATCTCTCTCCCCCCCCTCCCCTCCCCCCTATTTTAAGCAAGCAAAATGGGAATTTTGTACCTATTTTAAGCAAACAAATTGGAGGATGTTCAGCTATTTTTAACAAGCAAATTGGAGGATATTTAACTTTTTGAACAAAGAAAGTGAAGGATATTTAACTATTTTTAACAAACAAATTGTAGGATATCCATCTTTAACAAACAAGATGAAAGACATTTATCTATTTCACAAACAATAAACAAAAACAATGACCAAATGACCAAAAACCCACAAATAAAAAGAGTATTAAAACAAAACAAAGCTAAGCTACACACCCCACCATCCTATAAAAACAAAAACGAAAAAAAAATAATAATAAAACAAAAAAAAAATACAACGACCCAGCCCGCACTCCTCCAGACGAATCCGATAAATTTTGCATTTAAGAAGGTAGAGGGCCGTTGCGCCGCAGCCCAGGGCGATAAAGGGAGTTTACTTTACTCTCGCCTTCAGTCCACTGATATGTAAAACACTTCCGGGCGGCCAGTTGGGGTGGAGAGAGAGAGAGAGAGAGAGAGAGAGAGAGAGAGAGAGAGAGAGAGAGAGAGTGAGAGTGAGAGTGAGAGTGAGAGTGAGAGTGAGAGTGAGAGTGTGTGTGTGTGTGTGTGTGTGTGTGTGTGTGTGTGTGTGTGTGTGTGTGTGTGTGTGTGTGTGTGTGTAGGGGGGATTGTGTGGGGGGGTTGTGGGGAGAGGGTTGGTGGGGGGAAGTGTGTGTGTGTGAATGGGTGTGAGGGAGAGAAGGAGAGATTTTCCATTCTGGAATTAATCTCTCTTTCTCTCTCCTTCCCTCCCTCCATCCCTTCCTCCCTCCTTTCCTCTCTCTCTCTCTCTATCTCCTATCTCCTCTCATATCTCTCCTTTCCTTCCATACCACGCAAACACCACCTCCCCATCGCCCTTTGCATGCATCATCCTCACGTGCAGAAGCACAATATTTGACGATATATTGATGATTTAAGGAAGGCCAGCCTCTGTCTTACAAGCTTCCTTCTTCCTCTTCTTCTTCCTCTTCCTCTCCTCTTTCCCCGCCGTCGTGTGACCATAGGGGCGAGAATGCTTTGCTTCTGGGTCCTCTTCACGCCTCTATGTCTTCTGCTCGCTCGAACGGCGTCTGCCCATCCTTTGGCAAAAGTCATAAATTTGATAAACATTTGACGGGTTGGAATGAATGGAGTAGAAAGGGAAGGGGAGAGAGAGAGAGAGAGAGAGAGAGAGAGAGAGAGAGAGAGAGAGAGAGAGAGAGAGGGAGAGAGAGAGGGAGAGAGAGAGACGGAGGTAGGGAGGGAGGAGGGAGGGAGAAGAGAGAGAGAGAGGGGGGGGAGAGAAAGCGAGATGGAGAAAGAGAGAGAGAGGGGTGAGGAGAGAAAGGAACAGAGATAGAGAGATAATAGAAAGAGTGAGAGCGAGGGGAAACAGAAAGAGTAAAACATTTTCAAAAATGGATGCGTAAGAGAAAAAGGAATAATAACTCGAAAGTAAGAGATGAGTGAAAGTTGGAAATGGAAGAGCGAAATGAATGAGGAGAATGAAGAACACGAATAACAGTGGGTGACGAGACAACAGAGGAACCAGTGACAGGGGGAGATCAGAGAAAACATGAAAAGGGAAAATAACAAAGGAGATACGTTGAAAACAAAAGAGAAAATGTAAAGGTGTGAGAATAAACAACGTAAAAGGGAGAAAAAAAAACATAGGAGAGAATGAAAAAGATTTTGAAAAAGAATTTTGAATAATTAAACGTTGGATAATTATATAATAAAAAAGGAAGTAATTTAATTAATCTTTATCATCTATTTACTTTTATTTTCGTCGCCATCTTCATCGAATACATTCATTTAATTATGATTAATCCTATGTTCATTTAGCATAACACAATGTATATATGTACATATAATTTACATTTCTGCTGTGACCCCCACCTCCCTTCGCTCATAATTGAATTCTCTAATTCAATTCAGTGACAACAAAACAGCCAGACATATTTTTCCCCCTAGTTTTCATATTACATAATAACCTCGGGATATTGGAACACTAATAATAGAATTCTGCTTTTGTAAATTCAAACTTCGCGCCAGTTTAACGAACTTTGGTCGTCCGTTGCACAGTTTGGGTATTTCAGAGTTCACAAAATCATTTTCTCTTTCTCATATATTGGAAATGCACCGTAGCACCGCCCTTTCAGGTTTCGCTATGATTGGCAACTATGGTGTTAGTGTTTTATTAGTGAATACTTTTGAAATCGATATACCTACAGTGTATCAATGTACACTATATCTAGCAATATAAAACTCTATCGGTATTTGAGTGTGTGTGTGTGTGTGTGTGTATGTGTGTGTGTGTGTGTGTGCGCGCGCGCGCGCGCGTGTATATGTATCTATATAACACAGCATCCACCCCAACCTCTTCAGAAAATAAAAAAAAACTTTTTTAAGCATTCAAGAAAAGAAAAGAAAAAAAAACCCTTTTCCTCCTCCATCACCACGGGAGGATCAGCGCTCAGCTCCCTCGCCCCCCCTCCTCCTCCTCCCCTCCTCCTCCGTTGTTTTCCTCCCCAAAGGGCGCGAGACTTGAAATTCTCTCGCGATTTACGATAAAGCGAAGCGCTGTTGGCCGCGTTCGGTTCTGCTCACCGTGTTCGCTTCGGGGCTGGTGCGTTTGAACTGCGTAGGTGTGAGCAGATGGTCATATATATAAATATGTGTGTGTGTGTGAATGTGTGTGTGTGTGTGTGTGTGTGGTGTATGTGTGTATATATGTATATATACATATATATACATATTCATATGTATATATACATATATATACATATTCATATGAATACACACACCCCTATATACATACATAAATATATGTGTATATACACATATATATGTATAGGTATATATATAAACATATATATGTATATATATGTATATATATATATATATATATATATATATAATATATATATATATATATATATATATATATAATATATATATATATGTGTGTGTGTGTGTGTGTGTGTGTGTGTGTGTGTGTGTGTGTGTGTGTGTATACAAATATATTCGTGTGTATGTCATACTCTCTCTCTCTCTCTCTCTCTCTCTCTCTCTCTCTCTCTCTCCTCCCCCTCCTCTCTCCTCCCTCTCCTCTCCTCTCCTCTCCTCCTCTCTCCTTCTCTCTCTCTCTCTCTCTCTCTCTCTTTTCTCTCGCTCTCCTTCCCTCCCCTTCCTTCCCTCCCTCTCTCCCTCCTCTCCTTCCCTCCCTCCCTCCCTCCCTCCATCCCTCCCTTTCTCCCTCCCTCCCTCACTCCTTCCCTCCCTCCCTCCTTCCCTCCCTCCCTCCCTTCCTCCTTCCTTCCCCTCCCTCCCTCTCCACCCAACCATCCCCATCTATTGCACCCCCTCCCCCCCTCCTCCATCCTCCTGAAGGGCAAAAGCTAAGGCCCTTGACTCGGACTCATATCCTAAATGGTTTGCAACAAAGGCCAGCATTAGTGCAACACATTACTGCAACAGGATTGTTTGCCGATGAGAGAAACACTGCACACACACATCCACGAGGGAAAACGGAGAGGGTGACAGCGTGCAATGTAAATGTTGCAGTTGTTATTGATTACATACAGTTTCATTGATGTTTTCTTGTGTGAGGCAGAGAGCAATTTTTTTTTTTTTTTTTTTTTTTTTTTTTAGCTTGTGTTGTTATGTTTTTAGATGGATATTATATGTATTTATGTGTGAGTGTGTGTGAATGTATAGTATGTATGAATCTATGACCAATACGACTGTGTGTGTTTATGTATGTATGTATGTATGTGTTGTTTATGTATGTGTGTTTGTTTATATATGTATTTGTGTGTTTGTGTGTGCATTTGTGTGTTTACGTATGTATTTGTGTATATGTATATTTATGTTTATGTATGTGTGGAAAGTCCAGCAAAAGAAAAAAGGGTAAAGGTATAAATACAAAATGAAGGAAGCTGATAAATAAGGGAAGGAGAAGGAGAAATATATATTTTTCTTTTTTTTTTCTTTCCTTTCTTTACTATTTTTTACTGTGATAAATGGATACCGATGGTTTATTCTTATAAATGGAGAATTATTCAAATTATATCGTTCATGTAATATTGTTTAAGGAAATTATCATTCTGGATTTCTTTAGATTCTTCAGGACACCGAAAATCCTTAAAAGTTCAAGAGAAAATTATTGACCTTTGAAAAGATGCTACTTGCTCTCTTAATCTTTCTCTCTCTCTTTCTCTCTCTCTCTCTCTCTCTCTCTCTCTCTCTCTTCTCTCTCTCTCTCTCTCTCTCTCTCTCTCTCTCTCTCTCTCTCTCTCTCTCTCTCTCTCTCTTCTCTCTCTCTCTCTCTCTCCTCTCTCTCTCTCTCTCCCTCTCCCTCTCCACACCCTCCCACCATCCTCCTTCGCGCCCTCTCCCTCCCTTCCTCTCTTTTATTTATCTATTTATCTTTTATTTTATCTACCCACCCCTCCCCATCCACCCACACTCGACTTTCACACTTCCAGACAAGCACTCTCACCCCCCCCCCCCGCCCCCCGCGTTCACACTCGGTCCTCCCTCCTAATTCAGAGACCCGCCTCATCCGGGACTTAAGGCCAGACTGATCCCGGGCCCTAATTAATCTGAAGTATTACTCGAAGCGTCGGCAAATACTCGACGCGGAGGTACGTTCGGCCGGTGTTGACTCAGTGCCACAGAGACGTGATTCCCAGGGCCACGCCCCTACCACATCCCCTCCTCCTCCTCCTCCTCCTCCTCTTCCTCTTCCTCTTCCTCTTCCTCCTCCTCCTCCTCCTTCTCCTCCTCTTCCTCTTCCTCTTCCTCTTCCTCTCCTCCTCCTCCTCCTCTTCCTACTCCTCCTCCCCTCCTCCTCCTCTCCTCTTCCTCCTCCTCTTCCTCCCCTCCCATAGGACCCTCCTCCCCTCCCTTAGGCCTCTCGTCCCCTCCCTTAGGCCCCTCCTCCCCTCCTTTTCTCCGAGGCCCTTCCCCCTAGCCCCCTCCCACCTCCACACGCGTCCCCCTCAGAATAAGGGTGAAAAAAAAGAGAGAAAATCGAAAGGTTTTGGAGATGGATATGAAGTAAGAGAGGAAGAGAGAGAGAGAGAGAGAGAGAGAGAGAGAGAGAGAGAGAGAGAGAGAAGGAGAGAGAGAGAGATTGTAAGTGAGAGAAGAAGGACAGAAAGGTAAATAAAACAAGGATAGAGGAGATAAAGAGAAAAAAAAACACTCAGTAAAAAAAAATGCAATCCAGAGAATAGAAAACAGAATGAAATCAAATAAAAAAAATAAACAAACAGTATTATGGCGATGCCGACAAAGAGAACGTGTAAAAATTCCTGAATGTATAATTGAAGAAATAAAAAGAAATAAAACGTTTGGCAAATAAACAAGAAAAGAATGTGAGTAAAAAGTGTTTTCTTGTTTACTCTTTCCTTCTCTTTTCTTCTTCTCTTCTCTTCTTCTCTTCTCTTCTTCTCTTCTCTTCACTCCTTTGCCAGTCCAATTGCTCTTTCGCTTTCTCCCATTTTCTGTTTAAGTAATCGTCCCTGAAAAGTTTTTTTTTTCTATCAACAAAAAATCAATAGAATTCTTTTTTACTTGGATTTTTGTTTTATTATTTTTTCTTTCTTTTATTTTCTCTTTTTTTTCTTTTCTTTCTTTTTTTTTCTTTTTTTTCTTTCTTTATTTATTTTTCAATATTTTCTCTCCATTTTTTTTTCTGTTTCTCTTTCATTTCCTTTTTCCTTTTTTTCCCTCTTTCTCTCTTTCGTTTTTCATTTTCAAAGTAATAAAAGCAGTAATGAGGAAAAGCATAATTAGTCAATTGTCTTTAATTATCACTTTATTCCAGGTATGTCTTCATTACCAATTATCAATTTATTATCATTTATTTATTTATTATCTCTGTGTTGTCTCTCTTCTTAATTCGTTCATTCAGTATTCGTTGATGAATTTCTGATTAATGAACAAAACTATATGTAGATTATTAAATTATTTTAATTTACGTGTTAAAAGTCTAGTGAACATATGTAAATCATGAATCTTTTCTCTCTTCAGGAAATAAAAAAAAAAAAATTCGATTATTATCCTTATTATTCAAATATTGTCGTGTTTTCTTTTTTTTTCTCTCTCTCTCTCTAAATTTATTTCGTTTTTCAATGTATATTTTTTATGCAATTAGGAAATACGAATATCTGTTTTTTCATCATTTCATCTTTTATATTTATAATCCCTCTATATAACTTTATTCAAACATGTAATTAATAATTTGCATATTTCCTTAATATTTTTAAGGAGGGGACCGCTCAATATAACAATTCTAAGTTGTAGTTTTTTTTTACATAGTTTTTATATGTTGCTCTCTCCTTCTCATTATAGTTATCCATCTGTTTATCTATCTATCTGTATCTCAACACATTTATCGTGTTTCTCTCTCTCTTTCTCTTTCTCTCTCTCTCTCTCTCTCTCTCTCTCTCTCTCTCTCTCTCTCTCTCTCTCTCTCTCTCTCTCTCTCTCTCTTTACTATTATTTTACTCTCTCTACTCTCTCTCTCTTTCTTTTCTCTCTCTCTCTCTCTCTCTCTCTCTCTCTCTCTCTCTCTCTCTCTCTCTCTCTCTCTCTCTCTCTCTTCCATCTTACCCTCCTCTCCTCAAGATGATCCCTGACCTCAACTAAACCCACCATGACCTTCGTTGACCTCTCTCGACCCTTCCGCAGGGACGACGCGAGTGGAGTGGCCTTTGACCTCGGTTCAGCGCGTGTGTGTGGCCACGGGAGGTGAGGTCGAGGACGAAGGCAAAATCTTCATCATCCAAACCAGACCGTGAGTTTTTGGACGCGCTGGGATGTTGCTGTTGTTGTTGTTGTTGTTGTTTTGTTGGTGTCGTTTTGCTTTTGTTGTTGTTTGTGCGATTTGTTCTTTTTGTTGTTGTTGTTGTTTGAGCGATTTTGTTGTTGTTGTTGTTGTTGTTGCTATTATTATTATTACTTTTATTATCATTATCATTATTATTATTATTTGTTGTTGTTGTTATTATTGTTATTATTATTAATATTATTATTATTATCACTATTATTATTATTATTATTATTATTATTATTATTATTATTATTATTATTATTATTATTATTATTATTATTATTATTATTATTATTATTATTATTATTATTATTATTATTATTGTTGTTGTTGTTGTTGTTGTTATTTTGTTATTAATATTATCATTACCATTGTTATTAATATATCTTTTTACTTTTTATCATTATTTATTTGTTTATTTTCGCCTTCGTCTCCTCTCTTATTCTTATTTTTTCTCATGTTTCTTCTTCTTCTTCTTCTCTCTCTCTCTCTCTCTCTCTCTCTCTCCCCTCTCTCTCTCTCTCTCTCTCTCTCCTCTCTCTCTCTCTCTCTGTCCTTCCTCTCTCTCTCTCTATCTCTGTCTCTCTCTCTCTCTGTCTCTCTCTCTCTCTCTCTCTCTCTCTTCTTTCTCTCTTCTCTCTCTCTCCTCTCTCTCTCTCTCTCTCTCTTCTCTCTCTCTCTCTCTCTTCTCTCTCTCTCTCTCTCTCTCTCTCTCTCTCTCTCTCTCTATCTATCTATCTATCTATCTATCTATCTATCTATCTCTCTCTCTCCCTCTTCCGCTTCTTCATATCCTCGCTCTCCTTCGCCTCTCTCTTTCTCCTATCCAACCCCCTTTTCTCCTTCTCCCTCTCTCTTTCCCTTTTCTTCCTTTCTCATTTCCCCTCTCCTTTTCTTCTTTTCCCCTCTCTCATCCCCCTATTTCATACCTTCTCCATCCTTGTATCTATCTCTCTCCCCTTCCTCTCTCGCCTCCCCGCCTTGCCCCCTCCCCCTCCTCTCCTGTTTTTTTTTTCTATCCCTCTCTTTCTCCTTTTTCTTCTTTTTCTTT
This sequence comes from Penaeus monodon, assembly GCF_015228065.2. NCBI lineage: Eukaryota > Metazoa > Arthropoda > Malacostraca > Decapoda > Penaeidae > Penaeus > Penaeus monodon. The sequence goes on from NC_051387.1 coordinate 49,421,763, forward strand.
TCCTATTGTTTCTATCCTTCTCTCTCTCTTTCTTCCTTCCCCCCCCCCCCTCTATCTCCTTTTCCTCCTTTCTCCTTTGTTTCTATCCCTCTCTCTCTCTTTCTTCCTTTCCCCTCTTCTCCTTTTCTTCCTCTTCCTTCCCTTTTCTTATTCCTCCTTTCTCCTCTCCTTCTCTTCTTCTTTTCCGCTCCCTCTTCCCCTTCCTCTTTTCTCCTCTCTTATTCTTTCCATCTTTCTCTAGCCCTTTCCTCTTTCCCCTCTTCTCCTCTCCTCTTTTCCTCTCCCTCCTCCGTTTCCTCCTCTCTCCCCTCCCCTTCCTCCTTCCCCCCTCTCTTCCTCCTTTCCCCCCTCTCCTCCTGTCTCCTCTCTCCTCCTTTCCCCTCTCTCCTCCTTTCCCCTCTCTCCTCCTTTCCCCTCTCCTCCTGTCTCCTCTCTCCTCCCTTTCCTCCTATCTCTTCTCTCTCTCCTCCTCTCTTGCTGGAGACAAATGTTCACTCCATCAACGTAATGGCAAACACTCACTCGTTAACGTAATAATGACGCATGACACTGACACCTGACACTAGGGAAACGAGGATCAGGAAGAAGACAAGGAAGAGAGAAAAGAGAATGGAAGATAAAAGAGGGAGAAGGAGGTATAAAAGAAGGAAGGATAGGAGAGAGGATGGAAGGAGACAAGGAAGAGAGGAAAGAGAATGGAAGATGAAAGAGGGAGAAGGAGGTATAAAAGAAGGAAGGATAGGAGAGAGGATGGAAGGAGACAAGGAAGCGAGGAAAGAGAATGGAAGATGAAAGAGGGAGAAGGAGGTATAAAGGAAGGATAGAAGAGAGGATGAAAGGGAGGGAGGAAGAGAGGGAGAGGGAGGGAAGGAAGAGGAAGGAGGGGATGAGAAAAAGGGACAGGGACAGGGAAAGGGAGAGGGAGAGGGAGAGGGAAAGAGAGATGGAGAAGGACAGACAGACAGACAGACAGAACCAGAAATACACATGCACCCACACGCACACACACGCGCACACACACACACACACACACACACACACACACACACACACACACACACACACACACACACACACACACACACACACACACACACACACACACACACACACACACACACACACACACACACACACACACACACACACACACACACACACACACACACACCGCGCGCATACACACTCGAACACACATACAAAGAGAGAGAGAGAGAGAGAGAGAGAGAGAGAGAGAGAGAGAGGAGAGAGAGAGAGAGAGAAGATAGATAGATAGAGAGAGAGAGAGAGAGAGAGAGAGAGAGAGAGAGAGAGAGGAGAGAGAGAGAGAGAGAGAGAGAGAGAGAGAGAGAGAGAGACGGAGAGAGAGAGAAAGAGAAAGAGAGAGAAAGACAGACAGACAGACAGACAGACAGACAGACAGACAGACAGACAGACAGACAGACAGACAGACAGACAGACAGACAGACAGACAGACAGACAAGACAGACAAGACAGACAGACAGACAGACAGACAGACAGACAGACAGAGACACAGAGAAGCCAGAGAGCGAATGAGGGAGAATGGAAGAAAGATATGGGAGATAGAAAGTAAATCAATTTTATAGTTTCGAACATCCCTTAAATCCTGCTCATCTCGGGTGCAGATGGCAGCATCCCGGAAAGTTCTGTGGCTCGAGAGATGATTAAAGGTACTCATACGACAGAAAAAAGAGAGATGAATAACAGAGTAAATCTTTTTAGCTCCTATTTTTTTTCCTACTTTTTTCCTCTCTTTCTCTTTCTCTGTCTGTTTTCTTTCTCTTTCTCTTTTTTTTTTTGTTCAGTTACTTGTTCTATCTGTTTATCTGGCTATCTGGTAATTTTCCCTTCCTTCTCTCTCTCTCTCTTTCTCTCTCTCTTTCGCTCTCTCTCTCTCTCTCTCTCTCTCTCTCTCTCTCTCTCTCTCTCTCTCTCTCTCTCTCTCTCTCTCTCTCTCTCTCTCTCTCTCTCTCTCTCTCTCTCTCTCTCTCTCTCTCTCTCTCTCTCTCTCTCGTTCTTTATTTATTCACTCATTTTTTTTAGCTAAAGCATTTCCAGGTTAAGTTACGGCTTAATGTGACTGCAATAATATATCACAATTGTTGTCATAATTGCGTTTGTCTGTGCATATTTAAAGTATAAAATACAACGAATATTTTGTGTGTCAGTTTGATATTTTTTTTTTATCCCATTTGATATTTTCATAGTTTTGCATTTTTTCAAATGTGTAACATTACTCTCTTTTTGATATCTGAACATCCTGCAAGGTGGGCTATATTTTTTCTGAATAAAAGTATATTCCATTTATAGTCTCCTTTTCTATGAAATACAACTGTGTTACAAGTGATATGTTTTTATAACTAAGTTTTTTTCTTGAGTCAAAGTCGACAGGTATCAGAAGTCGTCCCTCAAAATGTCCTTTAATAACATTATTTTCTCCTCCATTTCGTCCTTTCCCTATCCCTTTCTCTTCTTCTTTTCCCTGCCCCTTTCTCCTCTTCCTTCCCCTCGTTCTCCTACTTCTTTCTTTCTCTTCCTCTCCTCATATATTGTTGGAGACAATTGTTTTCTCCATCAGTGGAAATGTCAGTCGCTCTATCGTTGCTGTGACTTCAAGAAATTTTGAATCACGACTTTCGAATACCTCGATTTTGACGGTCGAACTTTCCCTTTTTGAGCAGATTATTCCCCCTTTTCCCCCCAAAAATTCCCCTGACTAACTGGCCCTCCTTCCGCAGATGCCACCCGTGCGGCGAGGCCTATCTCTACTTCTTCTCGCCCGAACTCAGCTCTCTGCTGGAGGGGCTTCACGAGGCCGTCTCCAAGCTCATCTCGGCCTCGGCCGCGGACGACGTCTCCCTCATCAGCGACCTGTCGGAGCTCTCGGGCGCCCTCAGCTCCGTGGTGGTGTTGCCTCAGCGACTGCCGGACCCGCCCAAGATGCGCAAGTCCACATCCGTCATAGATCTGGCTCAGATTCACGAGCTGCAACCTCTGTGCAACATCCACACTCCAACCCGCCTGAGCAGCAGTCAGTGCAACCTGGCTGAGGAGCTGCGAGGAGAGCCGCCTTTGCCGGGCCGGCTGCTGGGCCACTCCCGCCGCAGGTCGATGAGCGAGACGAACCTCGCCAAACTCTGCCTGGACGAGACTGACGAAGAGCTGGAGTCGCGTGACGACGACCTCGAAGATGCTGACCTCCGCCAGGCAGACCTCCCTAAAGACCGCACGTCCTCCTCTGGTTCCTACAACTCCTACCGGTCCACAGACTCTGGCGTCCGGCTCTCAGCCTCCCCCTCCACGCACTGCGACGGCGGCAGGTACATGTCCGAGAACGCCGCCCGCCGCTTCGTCACCAAGTCCGACTCGATAGACTCAGGCGTCAGAACGAAAGACGAGAACAGGGAGGTGGCGGTGGAGGGCGACGAGGCCAAAAAGGCGGATCCTCAGGCAGGGGATGGAAAGCAGGAGCCCTCCAGCCGGCGAGGCATGAGCGCCCTGGAGGAGGAGCCGGACGTGGAGACCAAGGTGGGCGCATGGTGCCTGCAGAGCGCAAGGGCCAGGAAGTCCTTCTTCGCTAAGAATCTAAACGTGACGTGCGCGGCACACAAAGAGAGAAAGAAAGGGAGTCTGAGCAGGACCATGTCGGAGTCCTACAAGGAAGTGACAGACAAGCATGATGAGTTCAGGCGGCTCTCGGAGTTCACAACGTCCTCTAAGGCTTGCACAGTGTATGAGGAAATAGTAGACGTCCTGAAGCCTCTGACCCAAGCGAACCAGCAAGCAAAAGAGCACGATTACGAGGAGCTTGACAAGTGCCGGAGGGATATTAAGCGGAGTTACAGTTTCCAGGAAAAGACGAAGCCTCCTCCACTGCCTCCCAGGCGGCCGAAGTCCTTCTCACCTGACCCGTGGGCGGAAGAGGCTCTGTCCAAGTCAGGTACTCTCAAGAAAATATTTGGTCTTTCATTTCAAAGCAAATCTCATTCCACAGAAAGCATGCTCGATGTGAGCTCAGGATATGATGATTTGTCTACATTAGGTAGTGAGGATATGGCAATGGTGCAGGCCCTGGGCACTCTGCCTAGAGTCAAGAAGAAACCCGTTGATAGACGAGAGCGTCAGTCAAGCCGTTCAGCATCCCCCAAAATGTCGCCAAAACAGAAGGCAAGATCTCTTTTTGGTGTTTCCCCGAGTAGGTCCCCCATGATTCCTAGGCCCAAACATCTTTTTCTCTTTAAGGGTTCTGGCAAAAATGATACACAGACCTCACCGTTGTCTAAGCCAGGATTTAGACTTCACCGTCAGTTTTCTCTTCAGGGTCAGCGGACGCCCAGCACGGACAGCTCCCTCGCGGACGCCTCCACACCCGAGACGCCCCAGCAGCAGCAGCAACAGCAGCAGCAGCAGCAGGCGTGTCAGCACCGGCAGTACTGGCGTCCCGAGGCTTCCAGTGGTCCCCCTGGCGAGCCTCCCGACGCAAGTGAGGAGGCAGCAGGAGGACACGCTGGAAAAGACTCTTATGCTTTCCTCAAGTCACCAAAGTTAATGTCAAAGACCTTTAGCTTCTTAAAGAAATTCCCTAAAGAGAAAAGTGGCTCTTTAGAGAGAAAACGTAAGTCGGGCATTAACTTTTTACCACCCCAAGACCTCTCCACAAAGTTCCCCAACAGTTATTCCATGGACAGTTTCGCTGTAGACAAAGGGTCCCAGAGTTGCGGTACACCCGTCAGGGACACGGACTCGGACTGGGCGGACGCTGACGTCGTCCCCGGGAGCAGATTGCGCTCCATGTCGTATTTGCCGCCTTCCTCGCCAGCCATAAGGATCCCCTTCCACTCCCACCACGACTCCGTGACTACCACTCCTGCGGGAACTCCCACGGGCCACTCCTTCAGTCCCCTTCGGAAACTAAGCTCGCCGCAGCCCCCCACAGATCCCTCACTTTGGAGGGACGAAGGGGACTGCTGGAAGGAGTGCGACTCTCGTCTCCTACCTGGTGGGTTTCCACCTCCTCCTCGGGAGCCTCCGCCTCCCCCCGCCCCCCATGAACCTCATTATGCCAACCTGCCCCACCATACCCACGACCAGGACTACATGTCCATGGACGAAGTTCGAGGGGCCTACAGGAGGATCTCAAGCGCATCTGTCGGCGAGGCAAGAAGAGACAGCGGAGGCTACCTGTCCATGGGTGAGATCCGGTCCTTCCGGGCAGGCGATACCCCAGACTGCCCTGGCTGCAGCCATGCGCCAGGAAGTATCACGCACCACGACTGCCACCCGGAGCGCGAGGCCATGCCCGAAGACCATGAGTACATGACAATGGATGACATCCAGACAGTACTCCACACGGAGTTCCCGGGGATCTACTCGTCGAAAGAGGAGAAAGAGCTGTACAAACACTGTGGGTACAAGAGCGCCCCCGCCAGCCGCAAGACCTCGTACTCTGAGGGTTCCGATTACCTCACGCCTCAGGAAGTAGGGCGCATGATCCGGAGGGAGGTCCTGGCGATACGCCGAGGAGGCCGAGAGGTGCCCGTGGAGCACCCACACCACATGCATGCCCACGCGCACACTTACGACCCTCATCACCACACAATGGACCCACACCACCACCAACACGACCCCCACCACCACCACCAACACGACCCACCTCCTCACCACCACCAGCAGGAATCCCACGTCCACCACCACGACCCCCAACACCCGCAGTATCACCACCACTAACACCACTGACACTTGGCAAAGGAAACCAACACCATCAGAAAACAAGCCAAGGCCACTCGACGCCACCCTGGCTCACTCTGCACAAAGACGCCTCTGGACTCTTACAATTCTTTGGCCTTAAGATCACCATGCTCATGAATATGCATTGTGTGCTTCTTTTTTACATATATACATATATATATATAATTCCCTTGCAACTTATCAATGCACCGTTATGGATATATATATATATACATCTCTATGTATATATAATTATAATAAATGTGTATGTGCTTCGGATGGATGCACATATGAAACCCATGGAAGAAGAGGTACGAAAAGGTACTTAAGATGTCTGTTTGTTTTTTAAAGATCTTCGAAAGACTTTGACTTTCCCCGTTTGAATCTACAGCGATGGTGCCAACATTCCCCGTGCCAAGACTCATAGCTGTACCCAAGCTCAAGTCATACTAGAGAGTGTACAGTTTAGAATTATCTACCATAGACATAATTGTCTGAGACAAGATAGGTATTGAAATTCCTCGATTATTTATTTCTGGTATTCGGTTTTGAGATCATTTATAGCTGAGAATACCTGTGCTTTGTCTCCACCAATGCTCCTTCCTCTATCATAGCAGGTACGAATATGTCATAATTTTTTCACAACACTTGGTATATTTAGATGGATTTCCATTTGAGTATAGATTAGCTTTGTAAATTTTATGTGACACAACGACCGTAGGATTTTAATATACAAGCTTTGAGATGTTTATATAGACCTTATCATGTCCTCAGATATTTTGGATTGGTGCAGTATCCCCTCGACTCAATGCTAGTTTGTTCCATTCTGTTCGTCGTGAAGGTGCCAGGCAGAAGTGGCACTTGTGAGGAGGGTCAGTCAAGAGTGAAAGTGAAAGTGTGAATAGGTTTCCAAGAGTTTTTCTATTTCTCTCTCTTCTCTCTTCGAGTGTGTTTTGGAGATGTATCAACACAGATTTTTCAGATACTGTGTATCACTGTTTGTTTCCGTTCATATATAATACCCAACGCTGCCTTCATTGTAATAACCGTGAATTTCAGAAAGTTTTCTACAAAGTCTTTGGAAATGAAAAAAAGTCATAGTTTATACTCGCCTTAAACTGTTATAATGTTATGATATGATTTAAACTTGTACGTATTGAAGATTGTGAAGGATGTCGATTAGTCAGCTTAGTCAGTCCTAAGCTGAGTAGAACTGTTGCCTCACTTCCTCAATGATTTAGCATTGTTGTGTGATATTATGCAGAAGAAAATAAGGATGATTTTAAAGCCTTTGAACTTCTTTTCTCTCAATGAACAAAGATCTTAAGAGTTATGTGTACGAAGTTCGGTTTTCATTAAGGAAACGCAGAACTGCCTTACGAAACGGAAGTGAGATCAGTATTACTAGATATGTAAATCAGACCCAACTGTGCCAATCGACTCCAGTAAAACTACACTTCAAAGTGCCAGGCTGACCCACACTGCCTTTATGCGCAAAGTGCCACTCTCGCCTGTAACCTCACCGCTAGAACGTTTTCCTCAGATAGTGTTTTGTGTAGAGCAGACAACCAAGAGGGGTTGGTGTTGTCTGTGTATTGCGTATTGTTAAAGGGTGTCTTCTTTGGGTATACCGCGATCTGGTCCCTTGTTCATTATTAGTTAAGTGAAGGGAGGTGGTCTACTAGCCACTAGCAAGGTACGGGTTGCTCTGCTTGTGACGGGCGATGCATGGTCTATTGCTGGCTGTTCTGCTAGCCACGTCGGACCACCAGTCAGCCATCGTTCCGAGATGGACCAGATGCAGCTAGTGATGGAAAGGGAAGGAAAGTTATTGTTTTTTCTCCCCCAAGAGAATCTGATAGATCTCTGGGACTCAAGACCCAAGTGGAGGAAGGGGAAAGAGTTGTCGGTGTCTGCACTTCATGTACTTTTTTTAAAATCCAATCTTAAATGTGTATATCCTGTAAGTGGCTAGGAACACTGCCATGTGCTACTCCAGAGACAATACTACAGATGTACATTTTATTACTGACGTATCACTGATAGGTTGAGGTAGACTATTTCGTTCGAACACGAGGAGGGAGTCTCGAACACCAAGACTTCTGAGACCAAGACGGCGCCAAGCCAGGACGGGCCAAAAAATCGCACAATACCTGAGACAATATGGTGTGAACTTACATTGACTTTAGGGCATTTTTTCCTGTTTGACCTTGTGACCTTCAAGGTGACTGCCATTGTCAGTTTGAAATGTTTCGAGGTGAGTTTTCGTGCGCCCCTCACTCCCGAAAAAATATAAATGATAAATAACTCCGGAAGTCACAACCACTGCCTGGGTGTCTCTGAAGTGTCATTGATGTTGATTGTGACTTGCTTCGTGTTGCTTCGGTTGTTTTGGCATAATTATTGGTGTATTTGTTGTCCTCTCTCTCTCTCTCTCTCTCTCTCTCTCTCTCTCTCTCTCTCTCTCTCTCTCTCTCTCTCTCTCTCTCTCTCTCTCTCTCTACGTCTCCTACTTCACACCTGTAACTCCATTATGCTTTTGTTTCAGACCCAATTATCAGTTTCCGCCTTTTCTCTATCCCTATATCCCTCCTTTTTTTCTTTTCTTCTTCTTTTGTCCTTTCTTTCTTTTCCTCCGCATTCTCACTACCATGCCGTTGTATCAATCACAACACTAGTGTCAGTAGTCTGGTATCCAGACTTACCACGTCAGTGCACATTTCCCGTGACTGAAATCGTGCTCGCGAGGACCCCATCCTCACCAGAGCGCAGAGTCAGCTGTTCTTTGCGTCCATAGCATTCTGTCATGACACCTCCACACAGCTGATCTAGAGTTGCCAGACAGGGATATTCCGTTTGCAAGGTGTCTGTTGGTAAAGGAAGTTCGCTGTGTTGTTTAATGGCCGTTATGTGACTGAGCAAATGCATTTTTTTTTTTAATGAGAGTAAAATATCATGATGAGAGTCGTGTACTATGTATGTGTGGATACATGCATTCATTGAATCAGATATGCGTGTCCATACAAATGTACAGAATACACACACACACACACACACACACACACACACACACACACACACACACACACACACACACACACACACACACACACACTCACTCACCACTCACACACACACACAAAGAAAATTCAACACAACACAATGCAAACACACAGGCATAACACGCACATGTGTATGCACAGATGACAACTATACACCTGTAAAACCGCAACAAGACCCCAGCAGCTGCACAAGACCACTCCCAGTTCTCCACAATCCCTCTGCCATCACCACTGTGTTGTTCCATCCTTCCTCAGGTGGTGTTGTCACTTGCCGACCGCACGGAGACACCACTGACGAGGTGAGGCAGTGCAAGTAAGGCTCGAGGGTCACGCTGTGTGTGTACAAAATGAGTTGTTGGTTTTTTTCCACATCCTGGTTGGACGCGGCGTTCGTTTGTCGTTTTTTCAGTGTATGTTTCGTGTCTGTTGATTCCCGGAGGAGCTGACTGCAAACCCTGACTGACGACTCTCTAATATATATACTTTTTTTCTTGGCATCATTAACTGGTGACTATGAGACTAGCTGTAAAAAAGAAGAGAGAACTCATGAGCAGACTTAGAAGAGGAAAACAAACAGAAACGATAGTGAAATTAATTTAAAAAAGAGAGAAGGCCACGGGGGATGACTTATCAAGCGTTCGCACACCAGCTGTGAATGGCCTGTGTTTACAACGTCCTGTTATCAGCTGATCTTGAAGGCTCATCCTAGGTTTACGAGATGTGTTGACGCGTGTGATTAGCCTCGACGACCTTGACCCAAACTGACTAAGAGCTCAACAGACTCCTCTCGCCCTTTTGTAGATCAGCTGTTATTTTTTTGATTATTCACTCTCTGTTGTTCGGAAAAAAATAATGATAATATATATACCAAAAAGATAATGTTTATAGGTCTATTTGAGTGTATGTTTAAACAAAGCCCAAACCCCTGACCTGATGTCTACTTCCTGTGTAAACGAGACAATGGG